>NC_037672.1:132287360-132594521 GCF_003255815.1 Theropithecus gelada | reverse complement strand
GGATCTCAGCTCACTGCAAGCTCCGCCTCCCGGGTTCACGCCATTCTCCTGCCTCAGCCTCCAGAGTAGCTGGGACTACAGGCGCCCGCCACCTCGCCCGGCTAGTTTTTTTTTTTTTTTTGTATTTTTTAGTAGAGACGGGGTTTCACCGGGTTAGCCAGGATGGTCTCGATGGATAATTCTTTAAACTCTCCAAGTCTCACTATATTATTAGAAAGACACAGTCATATGTAACCATCAAAGTATATAAAGTATTCAAATATAGAATGATTCTAATCTTGAATATGGTAGGCATTTAGCTATATGTTTTTGCTATTTTTTTTGAATGATAAGTTAAAAACTACATCTCTCTTACCCTTAAAAAATATCCTTATATAAAATATCTAAAACATTAGTTTTGTATATATAAAATGGCAGTGGCATTAAACATGTAATAATAAAAGTCTGAAAAAAATGTTTCACTAATAACTTATAATAGGAAATGCTAGAAGACCATAAATAGCAGAAAACAAAAATTAAAATCAGGAAAACACAGGGTTAAGCAAATACTTAATGAAAATATGGCTAATTACAGGGTTTAGAAGACATAAGTTACTATTTAACATTTTGATAGCGGGAGGAGACAGACCAATTCCTAGACAGATAAGGCAGGTCCTCAGTGAAACCTGATCTTCAAGCCCAAAGCATCCTGAAACCTGAAAACCCAGCTACCAGTTCTGGATGGAGTTCATGACTGACCTGAGTGAGAGCTTCATTGATGCCTTATAGCCAATCAAATGGTGCTTTTTCCAGGCCTGCCCATGAACTACTCAGCACGCATTCCCCTATTCCACACCTAAAACAACCCCTGACTCAGCCACATGTTGAACCACCTGCTTTCAAGTCCCTTCTCACCCAGAGGGCCACCCACTCTTGGGCATCTTCTCTGCTGAGGGCTTTTCCTCTGTCACTCAAAATTTTTCCCTGCCTTGCCCACTCTCCAGTGTCTATGTAACCTCATTTTTCTTGGTTGTGGGACAGGAACCTGGACCTACTGAACATCAGAAATGAAAAGGTCTATAACATGTCCCTAGTCAGCTTGCTGAGCTACAGGCAGTGACCAGACTACGGGAGTGAAGAGTGGTGAAAGTTCGGAGGGCCCAGACCTCAGAGCTCCCCACCCCAGAGCTGTAACACCACCCCTTTCACTAGGCCACTGACAGTGGAAACAAACAAGCTATGACACGCCCCTGATCACTGGGCTGAGAACAGTGGGATAGCTGCTGTCTCTTAGATTTTGGGCACAACAGCATTCCTCTCATCCAGATGCCACTGCCCAAGGCAGAAGCTGGTTGCAGCATGCCTGGTCCGGGGTAGACTTTTAATATTTTATTTAATCTTTACCAAAAATATTCTTTCCCATTTTGTTTCATTAAAAAATATTCAGTTAAACATTTTTATAACTTGAAAAATATTTTTTTTTATCATGGTATCAAACTAGTATTAAATAAAAACTATAAGAGGCCATTGCTTTGGACTAAGCTTCTGCACTAGGTCCCAACAGATCAAACTAAAAATCAAAATGGAGTCACTCAGGCAGGCAGAAGTTCCATGTCATCAAACTGAAACTGAACCTTTTGAGAAATCAGGAGAGAGAGCGATAACAGCCTAATTTAATAAACAGATCAGTGTCAATCTGCATGATAATGAAATTCTCTTGGTTTTAATCCTTAACCCGAAGTAACTTGCTGTTAGTTATTGTTCTCTTGCCCCTGCCTTATAAGGAGAGTAACTCTAAAATGACCAATCTGCTTTTTGCTCTTTGTTTCTGCATTCTTCTGTCCTGTTTCTGTCTATAAAGCTAACCTCCTTTGCTTAACTGATAGGAACACTTGTTCCATTTTATGGAATCAAGTGTTGTCCCATTCTAAAATCTCAAATCGAGACAACTGAGAACTTTAAATTAAATTTGTTATAATTGTGTCTTTTCACACACTCTGTTTTTTCTTAGTTGTCGTTATAAAGATCATTGAAATAACTTTTTAATATTATTTGAATTTATAATCAATATGACATAAAAATTTGGGAGGAACTCTTTGCATAAATGCATGCGTATACATGACACATAAAAACACACACACACACACACACACACACACACACACACACACACAATGCCAAAGAAATGCTGGTTAAATATAATGTTTTTAAAATCATTCTGGGTTGGAAGTTCAAGTCAATGGACTCATATTTTTAGGATGATCTGAGTGTTTGAAATGGGGACCAGAAAAACTCTGCCTCCTGGTCTAATTATGTTCTAAGAAAGAAAAAAGAACCTGAGCCAAAAAAGTGCAAAACTGTAGAATACAAATTTTAAATTCAATTCTAGAAGGCTCTAAACCATAAAACTATTAAGAATATACTGGAAAACTCAAGAAACCTTAGAGACAGTGAGTGGCAAACATAAAATTGTCCCAGAGAAATGCAAGTATTTAGAACGGCTATGGTAAACAATTATTGCTACAGATAAATTTATCTTTCAAAATGACATACCATGATATAAATATATCAACATGAGTATAAGCAGATGCCACAAATAGAAGCATTTACAACTCAGTAGCTATAGAAGAATCAACTATTTAGAGAAAAGACTTGAAAATATCATAAAGGCAAATTTCATTTAGTGTTCTTGTATTAATCTGTACTGCAATTTAATCTTATAATCTTATTTGTTACTCAGAAGAAAAGCCACACACACACACACAGGCACACACACACATCACATATCAATTAGATGGAATATTTTTAGGATGAAATATTTTTCATTCAAGATCACCAATTCAATAAGGTAATTAAAGAGAAACTTGAAATAGTGTTTCCTTTTTCCCCTTAAAGTCCTTTATATTACAAACTATGTTAGTCATAAATTAATTCAAAACCAACATATAAGGTATTCTGATTGCTGAAATGTTATTATCTTTCCTTCTAAACTTACTTTTTGGCAACTTTAGTGTTTAAAGTCTTTTATATCACCCTGCATATATTTAAACTTGTAAACAAAAGGATTGAAAGCTGTCATTTGAAAATGTCATGTCTGTTGTCAGTGATTCATGAATAATTGACATTGAGATTACCTAGGGAAATTTGCAATTAGCCTTCTCATTAACATAAGAACGAACAGTAAGCTGCTTGGTGAATGCTAGATTTAAACTTAAGTATTTACTCAAGAGATAAAAAGTTTATAAAAGGACCTCTAATGAAAAATTCATTAGTTCAATGTAATATCCCAGGGATTTCCAAGTTCCTTCATGAATCTGTCATTGAGAAAACCAGAACACATATTCAGTTATTAATTTACGCATTCAAATAACTGTGAATGTCCTCAGAACAAAAGAGATCAATCTAGAGGTAACATAATAAAATGATGGTTTCAATTGCAATGATAAGAAATATATACAATTTAGGCCAGTGTTAATCTGTTATTGATTATTCAGAGTTAAAAATTAGGCTCTAAGAAATATACATGTTAATAAAATAATAACAAAATTTGTGTGCATAACTACTCCGAAATGAATTTTATATGTTAAACCACTAAGGTGACAATAAATACCACTATGACTCAACATTTTCCCTTTAAGGTTGATGTTTAAAAATCAAGGGAACATTGATCTACACAAAAATGGGCACTGATCTTTGCCTAAGTGTAGTCATAAAAAAGATAAAGTGAGTAATGTTAGATAGTGTGCACATAAAGATACAAAGTGTCTGTTTCTATTCATTTTTATGTTAATAAATTGGTCGATTTAATTGCACTTAACTTTGGAGGTGCCTTTTGCAATCCACAAATATTTTTGGTATAATTAAATGCAGCAAATATTTTAAAGAATTAATTGCTTTTGATTTAATTTTAGAGATGAAATGATGAGCAGTGTAAAATAAGTTGAAGATGTTAGAAAATAATACAATACAGTTCACAGAGTTCTAAAGAAAAGATATTTGTATAGAGTGGGAAAAAAATATAAATGTATTTTTGGAGTAGTTCATATTTCACATAATGTATGTTATGAATATGTGTCATCCAGACAATAAACTCACATAAGAAATAATGTATTTGGAGGAAAAAGATGATTTTGCTTTATATAAAGCATCTCCTCTTAAATTATCAAGAAGTACCAGGAATCGACAAAGATATATCAGAGGCTACCTGAACTGGCAAAAAAAACAAGCCAGAAAGTTAAAGATGTAGACTTAAAGACCTTTTGACTTATCAATTTTTATAAATTTTACATAATATTTCATTTTCTCCTTCCAAGATAGTTTAAATTTGAAGTTCACTTCCTGTTTGTATAAGTGACATGGATACCTCCCAAGAAGCCTTTGTAACTGCCTAATGGGTTCATCTTACTCACTGCCTAGACAGAGATGATTTATCAAGACAGCAGAATTGCAATTGAGAAAGAGTTCTTCACACAGAGCTGGCTGTGTAGGAGACCAGAGTTTTATCATTACTCAAATTAGTCTCATCAAGGGTTTGTGGATCAGAGTTTTTAAAGATAATTTGGTGGATGGGGGTGCCCAGTGAGTCAGGAGTGATGATTGGTTCTGTTGGAGATGAAATTATAGGGAGTTAAAGCTTTCCTTTTGCACTGAATCATTCCTGGGTGGGGGTCAAAAGATCAGATTGACACAAAGTTTTGCTAGGCTCACAGCAGGGAGCTCCTGTCTACCCAGGCAACCTCTGGCTTGTGCTCCCGCCTGCAGCCACTGTGATTGCGTTCTCAGTCCCTGGCAGGAGGGAGCATGTGAACGAGTGAGTGCAGGATCCAGACAGCCACTCCGAGTGCTGACACTCAGAGTGCTACATGAGTAGGCTCCATGCAGGGCCCACAGCAAGATCAGGCATATCACCCTGAGGGCAACATGGAAGTATCCAACAGGCAGGGGTGTCTGCAACCCCAAAGCCCAAAATAGGGAATTACAGTGCGCGATTTACTTATTTTAGTTCCGTCATCTGCAGCTCAACAGATTGTGGCGTGTTAGCAGCTCAGTCATCCCCACATCCCATTCTGACCCATGGCTCTGGGACTGGCTCAGCCCCACTGCTGCTCCTATGATATGGGGTGGTTGCCTTATTCTGGCAAGGGCAGAGGGCCAGTGTTACAGTCTTTCTAGATACCTGTGTTTGGTTGTTCTGAGCTCTTGTCAGGAGGTTAAGCTGACAATTGAAGGGATGAGGATGGAGAATTTTATTGACCAATCAAACAGTTTTCAGCAGAGAGGGGATGGGAAGGTGGAATCATTTCTCTCAGTGTGGCTGAGCCTGGGGGTTCTTATAGGCATAGGATGGGAGGTGGTAGACTGCAGGTAGTACAAGAAAAGGTAACTTTCAATGAGTTAAAAAGCATTATTCAGAAACAAGAATTGGGAATGGGCAGGGAAGAATTGGGAAGTTCTCACTCTGGGTCATGTATTTTATCTGGAACCAGTAGACCAGGATACCTTGGCTCAAAGGGGACCCGCCCCTATTTTTCTAGGTGTTAGCCTGCCTCCTACCACTATCAACATGAGTCAGTTTATTGATCTGGTGGTGCCAGGTGATCCATCAAGAGGAGGGTCTGTAAAATATCTCAAACGATGATCTTAGGTTTTATAATAGTGATGTTATCCCCAGGAGCAATGAGGGGAGGGTCAGAATCTTGTAGCCTCGAGCTGCATGACTCCTAAACCATAATTTCTAATCTTGTGGCTAAATTGTTAGTCCTACAAAGGCAGTTTAGTCCCTGGGTAAGAAGGGGGTTTGTTTTGGGAAAGGACTGTTACTGTCTTTGTTTTAAACTATAAACTAAGTTTCTCCCAAAGTTAGTTGGGCATAAAACCACCTTTGGAATGCACAAGGACTGCTGGAGGTTATTAACAGAAGCAAGATGGGAAGGCAGGGCCAAGATGGCTGACTAGAAGCAGTGGCTATCTGAGGCTCCCATTGAAAAGAACCATAACAGCGTGTGAATCCTGCTCCGGCAACCGAGCTATCCAGGTTCTGTCGTTGGAACTGACTAGGTGGCTGGCGTGACCTATGGAGAGGAAGAAAGAGCAGTGTGGTATGACAGCTCACCTGAGAGCCACATGGGGCAAGACAGGCCCCATCCCCCAGCCAAGAGAGGTGGTGAGTGGGGAAGACATCCTTTTTTTCCATGGGACTGTACAACCCGTGGATAGGAAAATACCACTTGTGGACCCATGCCACCAGGGCCTAGGGTCCCAACCACAGAGCCACGCAGATTCTCAACAACCATTAAACTAGAATCTGCTTAAGCCTGCTGAACTCCTGATGGGAGAGGAGCAGCCAACACTGGGACTGATAGCCACCTAACACACTAAGCTCCCAAGGTGAGGGAACAGGGCAGCCATCTCTATAGCTCCAAGCCATGCTTTTCCCTGGTGGAGCCAAGGAGTCTGGATAGCTTGGTCCCAAGAGGTTTTCCCCACAGCCCAATACACCAACTGTGGCCGACTGTGGACAAAGTGCCTTTTCAGGCCTGGCCTTTACCAATCCCACATCACTGGGTGGGGCCTCCCTGCAGGAACTCCAACAACTCCAGCTAGGGGCTTAGGGACAGAACTCTGATCCCCTTGGGCCTGAGCCCCTAGGGAGAGGAGTGGCTGCAGCCTCCAAGGATCAGCAGACTTAGACTTTCCTCTTGCTAGTTCTGAGGAATCTGGGCAGCCCAGACGAATGGGTTTCCCCCTAGCAAAGCAAACCTCCTCCCCTAAGGGATAAAGTGCTTTGTGAAATGGGTCCTGCTCCCCATGCCACCATACTGGGTGAGACCCTTCAACAGGGTCTGTTAGACATTCTGTACTAGAGCATTCCTCCTGGCATCAGGTTGGTGCTCCTCAAGGTCAGAGATGCCAGAGAAAGAAGCAGGCACCCATCTTTGCTGTTCTCCAGCCTCCTTGGGTGACATCTCCAGGCACATGAGTGAACAAGATGAACAGGGCCTGAGTGAACCCCCAGTAAACTTCAGCAGCCCTACAGAAAAGGGATCTGACTATTGCTAGAAAAACAAACAGAAAGCAACAACAACAGCATCAACAAAAAAATTGCCCACAAAATCCCCATCCAACAGTCAGCAGGCTCAAAGATCAATATTAGAAAAACTATTGAAGGTGAGAAAGAATCAAGGAAAAAAATGTTGAAAACCCAAAAGGCCAGAGTGCCTTTTCTCCAAATGATCACAACAGCTCTCAAACAAGTACACAGAACTGGATGGAGCATCAGATGGACAAATTGACAGAAGTAGGCTTCAGAAGGTGGGTAATAACAAACTACACTGATCTAAAGGAACATGTTCTAACCCAATGCAAAGAAGCTAAGAACCTTGATAAAAGGTTACAGGAGCTTCTAAATAGAATAACCACTTTAAGGAGGAATATAAATGACCTGATGGAGCTGAAAAACACAGCACAAGAACTTCATGAAGCATACACAAGTATCAATAGCCAAATCAACCAAGCAGAAGGAAGGATATCAGAGTTTAAAGACTGTCTTGATGAAATAAGGCATGCAGGCAGGACTACAGAAAAAAGAATGAAAATGAATGAACAAAACCTCCAAAATATATGGGACGATGTAAAAAGACCTAACCTATGATTGATCTGAGTGCCTAAAAGAGACAGGGAGAATGAAACTAAGTTGGAAAACACACTTCAGGATATTATCCAGGACAACTTCTCCAACCTAGCAAGACAGGCCAACATTCAAATTCAGGAAATACAGAGGAAACCACTAAGATATTCCACAAGAAGATTAACCCCAAGAAACATAATCATCAGATAATCCAAGGCTGAAATGAAGGAAAAAAAAAAAAAAAAAAAAGTTAAGCGCAGCCAGAGAGAAAGGCCAGGTCACCTTCAAAGGGAAGCCCATTAAACTAACAGTGAACTTCTCAAGAGAAACCCAACAAGTCAGAATAGAATGGGGGTGAATTCAACATTCTTACAGAAAAGAATTTTTAACCCAGAATTTCACATACAGCCAAACTAAGATTCATAAGAGAAGGAGAAATAAAATCTTTTCCAGACAAACAAATGCGGAAGGAGTTCGTCACTTACAGGCCTGCATTGCTAGAGCTCCTCAAGGAAGCATTAGATATAAAAAGGAAAACCAGTAACAGCCACTGCCAACACACACCAAAATATAAAGACCAATGACACTATGAAGAAATTGCATCAACTCGTGTGCAAAATCACCAGATAGCATCATGATGACAGGATAAAACTCACACAACAATATTTACCTTAAATGTAAATGGGCCAAATCACCCAGTTAAAAGATACAGACTGGCAAAATGGATAAAGAATCAAGACTTACTGGGGTGCTGTATTCAGGAGACCCATCTCAAGTACAAAGACACATATTGCTCAAAATAAAGGGATGGAGAAAGTTTACCAAGCAAATGGAAAGTAAAAGAAAGCAATGGTTGCAATCCTAGTCTCTGAAAAAATAGACTTTAAAACAACAAAGAAAAAAAGGCAAAGAAGGGCATTACATAATGGTAAAGGGATCACTTCAATAGGAAGAGCTAACTATCCTAAATATATATGCATCCAATATAGGAGCACCCAGATTCATAAAACAAGTTCTTAGAGACCTACAAAGAGACTTGGACTCCCATATAATAATAGTGGGAGACTTTAACACCCTACTGTCAATATTAGACAGATCAATGAGACAGAAAATTAACAAGAATATTCAGGACTTGAACTAAGTTCTGGTTCAAGTGGACCTAATGACATCTACAGAACTCTCCATCTTAAATCAACAGAATATTCATTTTTCTCAGTGCCACATGGCACTTATTCTAAAATCGACCACAAAATTGATAGTAAAACACTCCTCAGCAAATGCAAAAGAACTGAAATTGTAACAGTCTCTCAAACCGCAGTGCAATCAAATAGGAACTCAAGATTAATAAATTCAATCAAAACCCCACATAACTAAGTGGAAATTGAATAACTGCTCCTGAATTACTCCTGGGTAAATAATGAAATTAAGGCAGAAATAAAAAGTTATTTGAAACCAATGAAAACAAAGAGACAACATACCAGAATCTCTGGGACACACCTAAAGTAGTGTTAAGAGGGAAACTTATAGCACTAAATGCCCATATCAGAAAGATCTCAAATAGGCATCCTAATATCACAATTAAAATAACTAGAAAAGCAAGAACAAAGAAATTCAAAATCTAACAGAAAAAAAGGAATAATTAAGATCAGAGCAGAAATGAAAGAGATAGAGACATGAAAACCCCCTCAAAAAATCAACCAATCCAGGAGCTGTGTTTAAAAATAATTGACAAAATATATAGATCACTAGCTAGACTAAAAAAGAACAAAAGAGAGATGAATCAAATAGACACAATAAAAAGTGATAAAGGAGGTACCACTACTGACCTCACAGAAATACAAATTACCATCAGAGAATACTAAAAACACCTCTATGCAAATTAACTACAAACTATAGAAGAAATGAATACATTCTTGGACACATACTCCCTCCTAAGACTAAACTAGGGAGAGGTCAAATCCCTGAATGGACAAATAATTTCTGAAATTGAGGCAGTAATTAATAGCCTACCAACTGAAAAAAGCCTAGGACCGGATGGATTCACAGTCGAATTCTACCAGAGGTACAAAGAGGGGAGCTGGTACCATTTTTTTTTTTTCCCTGAAACTATTCCAAACAATTAAAAAGGACGGACTCCTCCCTAACTCATTTTATGAGACCAGCATCATCCTGATACAAAAAGCTGGCAGAGACACAACAGAAAAAGGAAACTCTGAGCCAATATCTGTGATGAACATCAATGCAAAAATCTTCAATAAAATACTGGCAGACCAAATCCAGCAGCACATCAAAAAGCTTATCCACCTTGATTAAGTCAGCTTCATTCCTGGGATGCAAGCCTTGTTCAACATACACAAATCAAAAAATGTAATCCACCACATAAACAAAACTAATGGAAAAAAAAACACATGATCACCTTAATAGATGCAGAAAAGTCCTCCGATAAAATTCAACATTCCTTAATGCTAAAAATTCTCAATTAACTAGGTATCGATGGAACATATTTCAAAATAATAAGAACTATTTATGACAAACCTATAGCCAATATCATACTGAATGGCCCAAAGTGGAAGCATTCCTTTTGAAAACCAGCACAAGACAAGGATGCTCCCTCTCACTACTCCAATTCAACATAGTATTGAAGTTCTTGCCAGGGAAACCGGGCAAGAGAAAGAAATAAAGCATATTCAAATAGAAAGAGAGGAAGTCAAATTGTCTCTGTTTGCAGACGACATGATTCAACATTTAAGAAACCCCATCATCTCAGTGCAAAAATTCCTTAAGCTGATAAATAACTTCAGCAAAGTCTCAGGATACAAAATTGATGGCAAAAATCACAAGCATTCCTACACACCAACAATAGACAAGCAGAGAGCAAAATCATGAATGAACTTCCATTCATAATTGCTACAAAGAGAATAAAATACATAGCAATACAGATAAAACAGATGTGAAGGACCTCTGAAAGGAGAACTACAAACCACTGCCCAAGGAAATAAAAGAGGACACAAACAAATGGAAAAACATTCCATCCTTATGGATAGGAAGAATCAATATTGTAAAAAATGGCCCTACTGCCCAGAAGTAATTTGTAGATTCAATGCTATTCCCATCAAACTACCATGGACATTCTTCCAAGAATTAGAAATAAACTACTTTAAATTTCATATGGAACCAAAAAAAAGCCCTTATAACCAAGACAATCTTAAGTAGAAAGAACAAAACTGGAGGCATCATGCTACCTGACTTCAAACTATACTACAAGGGTACAGTATTCAAAACAACATGGTACTGGTACCAAAACAGGCATATAGACCAACAAAACAGAACAGAGACCTCAGAAATAACACCTCACATCTACAGCCATCTGATTTTCGACACACCTGACTAAAACAACCAATTGGAAAATGATTTCCTATTCAAAAAATGATGCTGGGAAAACTGGCCTACCATATGCATGACACTGGACCCCTTCCTTACACCTTATACAAAAATTAACTCAAGATGGATTAAAGACTTAAATGTAAAACACAAAACCATAAAACCCTAGAAGAAAACCTAGGCAATACCATTCAGGACATAGGCATGGGCAAAGAGCTCATGGCTAACATACCAAAAGCAATTGCAACAAAAACCAAAATTGACAAATGGGATCTAATTAAACTAAAGAGCTTCTGCACAGCAAAAGAATAAAATAAATAAATAACTATCATAAGAGTAAACAGGCAACCTACAGAATAAGATAAAATTTTTACAATCTCCCCCAGACAAAGGTCTAATATCCAGAATCTTCGAAGAACTTAAACAAATTTCTCAGAACAAACAACATCATCGAAAAGTGGGCAAAGGGTATAAACTGACACTTCTCAAAAGAAGATATTTATGTAGCTGACAAACATATGGAAAAACAAAGCTCAACATCATTAATCATTAGAGAAATGCAAATCCAAACCACAGTGAGATACCATCTCATGCCAGTCAGAATGGTGATTATTAAAACACTCAAGAAAAAATGGACGCTGGAGAGACTGTGGAGCAATAGGAATGTTTTTACACTGTTGTTGGGAATGTAAATTAGTTCAACCATCTAAGACAGTGTGTTGATTCCTCAAGAATCTAGATCCAGAAATACCATTTTACCCAGCATTATATATACCCATATTACTGGGTATATACTCAAAGGAATATAAATCATTCTACTATAAAACACATGCGCACCTATGTTTGCTGCAGCACTATTTACAATAGCAATAACATGGAAAAAACTCTGATGCCCATAAATAATAGACTAGATAAAGAAAATGTGATACATATACACCAGGGAATATTATGCAGCCCTATAAAGGAGTGAGATTATGTCCTTTGTAGGAACATAGATAAAGCAGGAAGCGCCATCATCCTCAGCAAACTAACAGAGGAACAAAAAACCAGTCACCGCATGTTCTCACTCATAAGTGGGAATTGAACAATGAGAACACACGGACACAGAGAGGGAAACAAAATGCCCTGATGCCAGTTTGGGAGTGGGTGGTGAGGGAAGGGAGAGCATTAGGATAAATAACTAATGTATGCGGGGCTTAAAACCTAGATGACATGTGGATAGGTTCAACAAACCACCATGGCACCTAGGTAACAAACCTGCACATTCTGCACTTATATTCAGAAACTTAAAGTAAAATTAAAGAAAAGAAAAAGAAAACTTGTACCTATATGTTTGTTCGATTTTTTTTATGCTACTTTTCTTATTATATATATATGAAAAAAACTCTTAATGTTATTAAAAAAATGGAATCAGTTTGTGATAAAATAAATAAATGAAAACATTAATGACATATTAACCATTGATTAAAACTATGCAAATAAACATATATATACATAAAATGAATGTGAACAATTGCACCAAGTTAATAAAAATTGGTTTAATTTATATAAAAAGAAAAACGGAAAAATGATTCTTTTTTTATACGTAATCATTTATATTGTGGGACTTAGGAAATCAAACAAGCAATGGAGTTCTAATTTGCAAATCAAGCAACAGGTATTTAACAAATACTGCTTTTACTCTTAAAAAAAGCAATATGGAGTTGGTTGAGTCAGATCTCTTTCACTGAGATCTCATCTCAGTTACAATTTTGCAATTGTGGTTTTACTTTTTAAATTTATTCTAGATGTTTCTTACTTCTTTATTTAGTTCTTTAATTCATTTCATATAGCAATATAAGCTGGATAAACCTTAAAAATTTATAGTCGGTAGTTCATATTATTGTTATCATTTTAAGAATAGAAGTAAAATCCTCAGTTCTAATTATTTATAAATGAAACATTATTATGTATTATTAAGGCCTGTTAACGAAAACATCAAATTTTGTAAAATATTTTAAAGTTTATTCTGAGGCAATATGAGTGGTCATGTCCAAGGGAACAGTCCAAAAGGTCCTGAGAAAGTGTGCCAAATGTGGTCAGATTACAGTTTGGTTGTATGTATTTTAGGGAGACAAGAATTGCAGGTAAAATTACAAATCAATACATGTAAAGCGTACATTGGTTTGGCCTAAGGTGGTGGGATATATTGAAGTGGAAGGCTTACAGGTCATAGGTAGATTTAGATTTTCTGACTGACAATTTGTTGAATGAGTTAAGCTTTATCTAAAGACTTGGTGTCAATAGAAAAAAAAAATGCTTGAGTTAAATTAAGATAGGGAGGGTTGTGGAGGCCAGAGTTCTTTTTATGTAGATAAAGCTTCATATGTAGCAGCCTTCAGACGGAATAGAAGAGAAATATCTCTTTTCAGACGTTAAATGTGTCAGGCTCTTAGTTAATCTCTCCAGATGCAGGGGAAAGTTTAGAAAGGGAAGACCTGGCTGGTTGTACTAAAAGACTCTACAGATGTAAATTTCCCACACAAAAGTTGGCTTTCTCCGTGAAGTTCTAGCTGATTTTCCTGGAAGAATATCTGAAACAAGAGAGTGAAGCAGCCTAGCCTGAATTAGCAATAACTCCTTGGCTCAATGAACTGCTAAGCAACAAAATTCCTAAAGCAATACAGGATTCTAGAAGTAACAGTAGTCTTTGAAATATGACTGAGATCGTAGTTAACATGTCACATCATCAGAGCAACCCAATAGCTATGAATGTTACTGTTACTGGGGGTCCTTGCTCCCAGAGCTCCCAAGATGGTGGTGGACCACTTCCAAGATGGTGGCAAGCCTTGTGTTCTCTGACCTGGGGTTATTGGACTCACTGATTCCAAGGAATGGAATCTTGGGCCATGCAGTGAGTATTATAGCTGTATTAGATGCCGTGGGTCATGGAAGAGAACCATGGAACCTAATGACTAATGTTCAGCTCGATTAGGACAAATCTGGGCACTTAGCCATGCAGAAACAATGACAAGCCTTTAGTCTGATTGGGAGCGGCAATGGGTGCCTCACTGGATCAGGAGCACAGCAGACACCCTGCCAGAGGGATGGAAATCAGCAGCCGGTCTCCAATGGTGGCAAACAACAGTGGTGGATGGCAAGGGAAAGCTCAGCTCAAGGCATAACAAACATGGACCAGAAGAGTGTGCAGTTGCAAGGTTTAATAGAGTGAAAACAGAGCTCTCATACAAAGGGAGGGGACCCAAAAAGGGTAGCCATTGCCGGCTCCAATGCCTGGGTTTATATCCCGATCATTGTCCCTCCCACTGTGCCGTCAGGCGATAGATGATTGACTATTTCTTTACCTCCTGTTTTTGCCTGATTAGCATTTTAGTGAGCTCTCTTCACTATCTGATTGATTGGATGTGAGCTAAGTTGCAAGCCTCATGTTTAAAGGTGGATGTGGTCACCTCCCCAGCTAGGCTTAGGGATCCTTAGTCGGCCTAGGAAATCCAGCTAGTCCTGTCTCTCACATGGGCTCCACAAGGTCATTGATGACAGCAATGTCTCTCATCTGTAGCTGGAGACAGAGATAGATCGAGGCTCTCAAAGAGGAACTGCTCTTCCTGAAGAACCATGAAAAGGAAGTAAAAGGCCTACAAGCCCAGACTGCCAGCTCTGGGTTGACCCTGGAAGTAGATGCCCCCAAATCTCAAGACCTTGCCAAGATCGTGGCAGGCATCCTGGCCCAATACAATGAGTTGACTCAGAAGAACCGAGAGGAGTTGGACAAGTACTGGTCTCAGCAGATTGAAGAGAGCACCACAGTGGTCACCACACAGTCTGCTGAGGATGGAGCTGTTGACATGAGGCTCACAGAGCTGAGACGTACAGTCCAGTTCTTGGAGATCAACCTGGACTCGATGAGAAATCTGAAGTCCAGCTTGGAGACCAGCCTGAGGGCGGTGGAGGCCCCCTATGATCTGCAGATGGAGCTTCTCAACAGGATCCTGCTGCACCTGAAGCCGGCGCTGACCCAGATCAGGGCAGAGGGGCAGCACCTGGCCCAGGAGTAAGATCTTCTGCTGAACATCAAGGTCAAGCTGGAGGAGGCTGAGATCGCCACCTACCGCCACCTGCTGGAAGACAGCGAGGACTTTAATTTTGGTGATGCCCTGGACAGCAGCAACTCCATGCAAACCCTCCAAAGACCACCACACAACAGATAGTGGACAGTAAAGTGGTGTCTGAGACCAATGACACCAAAGTTCTGAGACATTAGGCCAGCAGAAACCGGGTACACTTTGGGGAGCAGGAGGCCAATAAAAAGTTCAGAGGTCAAAAAAAAAAAAAAGATTTTATGGTTTGTACTGTGTAACTTAACCCTGGCCTGCATGGTCTTAGGTCTTCTGTATAATTTTGGTATTTTATTGCCACAGAGTATGCTTTGTCAGCTTTATGATCTCTGTTTTAACATTAATGCTGGTTAGCTATACTTAAACTCCAAAACAAGGGAGTGCAAGGAAGTATGGCTGACCTTTCTTCCCTTGTGGCATGGAATTCAATTTTTCAGGTTTCTCTGGGATCCCCATGGCCTATGGACTGTTCATTCTCCATAGGCCTATGGGGACTATAGGATTTTATTTTTGATTTATGAACCCATCTTGAGTGCTTCTATATATATTCAAAGGCCCCACAAGAAATTATATTTTTTTACAAAGAGCAAGAATATTTGTTACATAAAAAGAATATGTACCCTTAAGAAATAACCATAAAGTTCAAATTAGATAAGATCATATTGAAAACAGCAAGTCTGTATCCATCTACTTGTTAAAATTGGTAACAGATATGTTCTAAGGAAATTTAGCTAGTTATGATAGCTCGCTTATTTCTCACATTAAAAATTTGACTGTTAAGGGTGATAGAGCTTAAATGTGGTTGCAGGGGAAATGTATTTTTTAAGACATTTCTTTCCATCTTGAGGATATAATAAATGTAAAATTCTTCAACTATTCCACTTTACTAGAAAAAAAAAGCCCTGAGGTTTAGGTTTCAGACCAAGTTAAATCATTTTTACCCTATAGGAAATAAACTGAAATTTAAACTTAAATTATGTAGAAATTTTGCTTAAGAGTCCCTTTATTAGACCTTGCTAATTGATGATTTCCACACTTACTTTCTAATTTAGCACTAATAAAATCATTCTATCAGACTAGACTGTAAGGGCTATTCATCATAATGTTCTGTTCACTAAATGGAAGCCTTATTTAAAGCATTTTACTTAAATCTAGCCACTTACTATCAACCATTTTGTATCTCTTTATTTCTAAATCCAGAGGCAAAAATATCACTTAAGGTCTGAATTAAAAATTTTTCTAAAGCAGTATTAAGTTATATTCTTTATTCCTTATTTTAGATAAATTTGAGAAAGCTTAGAAACAATATCAATACTTTTCTTTTAATTTAAATTTGTATTTTAAATGTAGTTGTTACTGTATCTGTCCACAGCATATTTTGCCAATAATTCTTGAATGAATTGGAATTTTATTTAAAGTTGCCAAACAGGGATAAAATTCAAAGCCTTCATTATACCAGCATTATCAAGCGAATACTATTAATATCCAATATTATTGTGTCTTTAATGCCTTATGCATTAACTTGAGGTCTACTAATTAAAATTTTCTATTAATCGTTTTGAACTTAGTTGAACTAGAGTTTTGCATTATTATCATAATTTGTGGGGGGAAAATCTGCAAGAATTTATTTTTAAGTACATATTAAAATTAAAATAATCTGCTTTCAAAACTTTAACTTCACAGATTAATATAAATAAGCAAATTAAGAGTTTATTTAGTGTTATTTATATTATTGCTTATTCAAGTTCACATTTTATGAACTAAAATTTTCTTTTTCCATCAACCTTGTTCAGATCATCACCACCTCTCAGTTGGGTGATTGAAGTAGTTTCCTACCTACTATTGTTACCAGAGAGGGGTCCTGATCCAGACCCTAAGAGATGGTTTATTAATCTCACTCAAGAAAGAATTTCAGGCGAGTTCATAAGGTGAAAGCATGTTTATTAAGAAAGTAAAGAAATAAAGGAATGGCTGCTCCATAAGTAGAGCAAACTTGAGGGCTGCTGATTGCCCATTTCTATGGTTATTTCTTGATTATATGCTAAACTAGGGGTAGATTATTCATGCCTCCTTTTTTTAGACCATATGGGGTAACTTTCTGATTTTCCCATAGCATTTGTAAACTGTCATGGTGAGGCGGGAACGTAGCAGTGAGGGTGACCAGAGGTCACTCTCATTGCCATCTTGGTTTTAGCTGGTTTCTTTAAGGCGATCTGATTTATTAGCAAAGTCTTTAAGACCTGTATCTTGTGCCAACTTCCTATTTCATCCTGGGACTGAGAATATCTAATGTCTGGGAATGCAGCCCAGTAGGTCTCAGCCTTATTTTATCCAGTCCCTATTCAAGATGGAAGTGCTCTGATTCAAATGCCTCTGAACACTATAATACAATTGCCTTTCCCCAAGGCAGACAGTCATTTTAAGAAACCATAAATAAGATGATGTAATTCCTTGACTTAACCACCTTCAATGGATTTGCATTGTACATAGAATTAAAACAGACCCTTAGCAGAACTTACATGATTCAATTCCTGTTTACTGTTTTAACTTTACTTCAAACAATATTCTCTTTGGCTTAGTATGCAAATGTCCAGGTTTCCTTTTGCAAGTCTTTGAGCAACAATGCTCTTTCTTAGCTTGAAGGCTTCCTGTACACTGCTACGTCTTCTCAGAAGGCTGTAACTCCTTTCATGAGTTATTTTTCCTGGATCCGGTCTTGACTTGTCATATGCTATCCAAGTCTGACCATGCTAATGCCCATCCCCATTCAAAACACCCAAGAACATTTTACTCTTTTTAAAAATCACATAATCACTTATCTGTAAATTACATATTATATTTTAGTTTGCCCCAAAGAAGATAAGTTGCATAACACTGATGCACTCATTCAGAGACTAGCACAATTCCTGAAGCACAGTGTAAGTCATCAAAAGCAGTTCTTATAACTGTCTAATAATAGTGCATTCAGAAATAACTTTTTTCAGAAAGTTTAATAATTCAAGATTTTGATTTATTTGCAAGTAATTTTTACTGAATAGAAAAAATATTTTACTGCATTTAGTTAAAATACATTATGGAATGGGACTAAGATTTTTATATACACTAGCACTATAGAGTTATAATTATTGACCATTACATTGGACTACTTCTGGAAGTCAATATAAAATAAAGAAATGTTATGTTTTTTTGGTTTGATAGGAAAAAATCATTCTAGTTCACAGAAAAAAATACTTTTTTTCAAGCAAAAATTGAGAGACGTTATAGGTGATTATACAAGGTAGAACAATTACATTTTTAAAAATGTTTCTAGAAAATGCAGATAGTTTTAATCAGTAATATAGAAGTTTGGAATAAAATTATCAAAACAACTCAGTAAACACACTAATAGAGGAACAAAAAACTAGAGACTGAATACTGATTCAATGCATATTTATATTTATTAAATTCTTAGGTACTGGTGACACTGTACTAAACAAAAGTGACAAAGTTATTGTTTTCATGGCATGTATGTCAGTGGACAAATTAAGATCAAATTGTTGAGTGGAGAGGTTGTTACTTTACTTGCCACTGATCCCTTTTAATTGAAAGATTAAAAATTACCTTCAAAATGTAGCCATTTATTAAGATATTTAAAAGTCCTATAAAGTTGGAGATGGGGGGAAATGCAACATCACAGGGCATGAGACAAAAATAAAGTGTATCAAGATTTGTACTTAATTTAGACAATGTCAGGTTCAACTCTGAGAAGGCAGATGTTTGGGTAATTGTCAATTGTGATATATGCTTCTATACCATATTTTAATCTACCTAAACCATAATCTCAGTAAGAGTACTTTGAAATCTATTCTCATTATTTCTTCTGTATTACACAACAACTATAACCACAATAGCACTGTATAACAAACCATTCTAAAACCAGTGGATTGCAAATTAAGCTTTGATTTCTCACTCTCATGTGGGTTTGGCTGGAGTTCAACTGATACAAGGCAGCTATCAATTCTTTACCACAGGTTTGGTTCAGGACTATTTTTTGTATTTCTCATTCTCGGGAGACCAATAGGTTTCTTGCGGCGTGTCCGTCTCATTATAGACGCAGAACAGAACAGGGAAGCCCAATCATGCAGCTCCATTTCAAGCCTCTCTTCACATTTCTTTTATCAACATATTTGCCAGGGAAAGTATAAAGGCCAAAGTACATGGAGGTGCAGGTCTGGAAATAAATAAATAAATATGGGACAATAATTTAATCTACCACAAAATCAAATAGCCTGGCTAATGGACTGTTGCAAATACTCATATATTTTACAACAATATTTTACAGTTCTTGTACTTGCTGTTACTGCAATAAGCTACAAAATTTATGAGTACGTGGGCAGCTATAGAGTAAGACTTTTTAAAATGTCATAGATAAGCCTTTAAACAACTCTTTTTTACTTTCTAAAATTCATATTACTTAAGCTTTTATTGAGATAATTTTAGATTAACCTGAAGTTATAAGAAATAATGGAGAGATATCTGTTGTACCTTAACCCAGTTTTTCTTAATGGTAACATCTTGCAGAACTACAGTACAATATTTCAAATAGGCAATTCATTAATATCTGCCATCTTTATTCAATTTTATATGACATTATGTGGTGTGCCTGCATGTGTGTATAATCCTATGCAATTTTATGTGTCAATTTATAGGAGCATCACCACAGACAAGACACAGAAGAGTTCTGTGTCTGGTAGGAATCTCTTGTGTTATCCACTTAACAGCCACACACTGTTCTTCACCTCTACTAATACTAATCTCCAGCAACTAGCAATTGTTTCTTTGACTCTATAATTTTGTCCGTTTAAAAATGTTCTATAAATGAAATCACATACTTCACATAGTATGTTACCTTTGAGATTGGATTTTTTCACTAAGTATATTTCCCTTGAGATCTATCCAAGTTGTATATGTATCAATAGTTTGTTCCTTTTATTGATGAATAGTATTCAGTGTTGTGAATTTACGTTTGTTTAAGTATTCGCTTATTGAAGGACTTTTTTATATCGATTTTGACTATCATGAAATAAAGATGCTATGAATATTTACAGATTTTGTATGACCCTAAGTTTTTATTTCTGTAGGATAAATACCCAATAGCGCAATTGCTGGGTCATTTGGTAAACAGAGACAGTTTAGAAAGAAACTCATATTTTTTTTTTCCAAAATAGTTGTACTATTTTACATCTTTACCAGGAATTTGTGAATGATCCATTTACTTTAGATATGAATCATATCTTTTCTAAAATGTGCTGGGAGAATCAGGCCTATATTTTGCAAAATATGGGTAAAATTTCAGTTTATTAACAGTAACTTTATAAGAATTGAAGAAGTATACATTTCTTGGGAAATACCTAAAACAAAGCATCAAGCAGTCTTCAGGTATTAGAAAATTGCTCACAGAATTCAAGAACATTTCACTTTCATTTTATATTCTTGAAGTTAATTTTGCCTTTTTAAAAATTGTTTGAGGTGGGGTCTCGCTCTATCACCCAGGCTGCACTGCAGTGGCATGATCTCAGCTCACTGCAACCTCTACCTTCCAGGCTCAAGTCATCGTTCCACTTCAGCCTCCCAAGTAGCTGGGATTACGGGCACATGCCACCACACTCAGCTAATTTTTTTTTAATTTTTTTAGTTTTGCTATGTTGCCCAGGCTGGTCTCAAGTGATCTGCCTGCTGGGCCTCCCAAAGTGCTAGGATTACAGGGATGAACCACCATACCCGGCCTCATTCTGTTTTTTTAATTCATGGGATTATACGTTTCATTGTCCACAATACAATGATCAGAGATCATGATAGTTTCATATAGTTTTATACAAATAACCCAAAAATGATAATACATAGTTTGAGAAGAAAAAATTTTGGGTTCAGTGATTCCAAAGAAATGATTCCATTTACTTTAGGTTTTAAATTATTGTTCCAGAATCTTTTTTCACATTAGATTTCACATTTCTTCCCTTTCTTAATACTCTGATAGCTTAATTATGAGTCAATGACATAAATATGTTGTAGAAATTCCATATTCATGATTTTACAAACTTAGTAATCACGTGAGAAGAAATGCTCTGGAAATGATATCCAAAAAAGGATTCTTATCATTATGGTTTAGGTTAACTGTCTATGACTGAACAAGATACATGTCAGGAAGGCAGATAATCGGAATGGTTATAACTTGGGGTGGGAATAAGTTTTCCCAGATTATTCTCATTTAAACAATATGGAATTAAATACATGTATATTATATTTATAAATCTATACACATATTTATTTATTTACTTATTTAGTTAGTTAGTTAGTTATTGAGACAGAATTTCACTCTTGTTGCCCAGGCTGGATTACAGTGGTGCAATCTTGGCTCATCACAACCTCTGCCTTCTGATTGCAAGAGATTCTCCTGCCTCAGCCTCCTGAGTAGCTGGAATTACAGACGCCCACCACCACACCCAGCTAATTTTTGTATTTTTAGTAGAGATGGGGTTTCAGCATGTTGGCCAGGCTAGTCTCGAACTCCTGACCTCGTGATCTGCCCGCCTTGGCCTCCCAAAGTGCTGGGATTACAGGCATAAGCCACCACGCTCAGCCACACGTATTTTAATAAGCATGTTATGTATGTTAATAAATATATATATTTATATATAATATATATATGCGTGTGTGTGTGTGTGTGTGTGTGTGTATAGTGAGGCAGAGAGAGAGAGAGGGAGAGAGAGAGAGAGAGAGAGAGAGAGTCAGGATATCCCTCTGTAGCCCAGGCTGCACTGTCATGCAGTGACGCCATCAGAGCTCACTGCAGCCTCAAGGCTCAAGAAATTCTTGCACTTCAGCACCCCCCAAGTAGCTGGGACTACAGACATGTGCCACCACACTTGGCTAATGTTCTTGAATTTTAGTAGAGACAAGGTCTCCCTATGTTGTCCAACCTGGTCTTGAACGCCTGAGCTCAAGGGATCCTCCTGCCTCAGCCTCCCTCAGTGCTGTGATTACAGTTGTGAGCCAACACACCCAACCTAAATTATATTTTATTAGAAAAAAAAAAAAAAAGGATTCCCATGAAGATACCAGAAAAATAGAACATACTCACTGATCTCCCCCTCCCCTAAACAAAGCATTTTCCAAAGCATAATCAGATTTAATATCCAATTTCTAGCAATGTGAATTGAATTTGAAAGTAGATTGACCATAAAACTCTATTTAAAACGATATCTTGGTTAGAATTTATAAATCATATTTGTGGCATCAGCTTTATCGTCTGGCATTCCAGAGGCAGACCTCACCAATCAAGCACACTTAACTTAATGCAGTTTTAAAACACCCCCCCAATAAGGGATACAAGCCAACCACTACCAATTTATCAGAGTTGACATGTTAGAGAAAACCTATCTGTAGTATCAGAACTGCCCAGTGGGAGATTCGTTAATCTACAATATTCTTCAGATTTTACCCCAGAATAACTGACTCTTTTCATTCTATTCCAAGACAAAAATAATTATCAAACTAAAGTTAGAAAATGAAAACATACACGCTTTAGAATATATAAAGCCATTACATTTTCTTTTTATGGAGTCAAATCAGTCAGAAATTATAAAAGCTATAGGTATTTTTGATATTAAAATTTCATGCAAGTTCTGTAATCGATGAAGATTGGAATATTCAGTTATGCCTGAATTCTGCATTTTTTTTTTTGGAGACGTCTTGCTCTGTCGCCCAGGCTGGAGTGCAGTGACGCGATCTCGGCTCACTGCAAACTGTGCCTCCGGGGTTCACGCCATTCTGCCTCAGGCTCCCGAGTAGCTGGGACTACAGGCGCACACCAGCACGCCCAGCTAATTTTTTGTATTTTTTAGTAGAGACGGGGTTTCACCGTGTTAGCCAGGATGGTCTCGATCTCCTGACCTCGTGATCCACCCGCCTCGACCTCCCAAAGTGCTGGGATTACAGGCGTGAGCCACCGCGCCTGGCCTCATGAAGTTTTTAAGAGAATGAGAGGGATAAACAAAAAACTAAAAGACAAAAAACAACAACAAAAAAATGATGTGTTTTGTTTTACATATATTGTCTTTATTTCGGCTGTCATGATATACAAGATTAAGTACATATTATTAAAAGGTAAGAGAAATGCTAATTAATTCTAATTGAGAATCTAATACATCAATACTTCAAGAGATAAATCTTTGATATAAGAACATACGAACTAAGGACTAGATCGTTAATAATATAATCATTAGAGTTTGTTTTCTGCATATTATAGTGGTTCTCAAATTTAGCTGTTTATCACCTTGACTTAATGAAGTTTTATTAAACTACTGAGGATAAGCTCCAAAAGCAGACATACAGAATAAGTCTCTCAAAAGGTGAAATCCAAGCAACATAACAGATTCTAGAACACAAACAGGATTGTGAACTACTGGCTTTGCCTTACGTCACTCTGTTTCTACTAGTAGAGTGACTGTTAGTGCTAGTGTATCTACTTTGACACGATCAAGGTTAAGAAATATTTCTCAAAGCATATATGCAGCTTTTTTGATAGTAAAGAAATCTGAAGGTGCAATAGTTGAAGAATTATGTTTTGTTACTTTTCTCTTACATACAGAAAAATTGCCAAATTTGTATGATTCTCATAGATCTCAAGGAAACAAAGCTGCTTTTAAAAAGCACAAACTATATTGTCTGAGGTTGATCAAAATCGATTTTTTATTTCTCAGGTCTTTACCTTTGCACATCAAAATTAAAACCTTGATTTTTTAATTTTTTCTACTTTAGTTTTCCTCAATTTGTTTGTATTTCCCTTCTAATGATGACACCTCCAATTTTCATGGTACAGTTTAAATTTCCAGTCAATACTGTTTTCAAAAATCGTTTGTGTTAAAAGGAACAACAGAATACATTTTTATTTAGTCCTTCCTGTATTTACAGACAGAGCCCCCAGACTCCAATTTTATTAAATCAAGGATTTCAGAAACTATGTTAAGAAAATAAAATAAATTTACTAAATTCTATTGTGACCATGGGAGGGGTGGTGGTAGCAGAGGACATGCAGTATATTCTGGAGAGGTGGGGTCAGTAGGTTTTTTGGTGTAGTTGAATCATTTGGCAATTCACCATTCTATCAGTATAATGTTTTACTGAACGATTTATCACCTTCAAGTGAGAAGAGCAGAGTAGCAGATGAGAAGTCTAGACATTTTCCTATTCTGAATCAGTGTTTCTGGGCTACAACCTCCGAGGTTATTCATCAATGAAGTTGGAAAGATATGGCACCCAGTAGTCATTAATCAACAGCCTTTCTGCAGTAACTTGTAAGCAGTAGCATTATAATGCTCACTATCAGATATGTTCCTAGTGTGTAACCTGGGCATTGTCAAAGGAAATGGAAGATTCCAACAGTAAACCTGGTCTTTAAGGCAGCAAGCATTTTTCAAGAGAACTATGGAGCAGTAAATAAACAATTATTACCCTCACTTTTTTAATGTTTATTTTCTGTGTGTTTGCTCTGCCTGCTCCTTGGATGATAGCACACTTTCAGTTGCCTTAAAACAATAAACAAACAAACCCTAATCATTTTTGTGTAGTAAAAATAAGCTGATAATGAAATTAAATTTGACAGTGAAATAAGTGGCTGAGAAAAACAATCATCAAAGTCAGTTATAGTAAAACCTCTTTGTTACCCACACTTCTACAATGAAATCTTGGATATGTGATAAATAATTTCAATATAAGTAAAAGCATAATATCTCAAATTCACAAAACCTGAACAAAGCCCACTTAGAAGTAACTACAAGACTGTTATACAAAACCATAGTTATGAAGAACTTGACAATAATTGTAACAATTAGTAATCATGTCTTATCGAAGGAGCATATGTATATGCTGAGCAAAGCAAAATATACATGAGTAACAATGCTTTAACAAATTGTAAATTTGGGAAACTTTGGTAATGGTGAATTTATTCTGCTCATTTTCTGCATGCATGTATGACTCAGTATTTCACCTGCCCTTCTACCTTTTATTTCTTTATGTTTCCTCTCTGAAACTTTTTTCTCTGGTGCTAAGTTAAAGACTACTTAGAGAGACATGGTAAAGTCGTTAAAATCTTTCCAGCACACTATTATCTGCTCCTACCATCAAGTACTCATTGTTCAGTGTTGAAACTCAAGATATGCCTTCAGAATCAAATTCAAAAGAAGAAAAAGGCTTTACACAGCAGGCATACTAGTCAAGTTGTTTAAAAATCTAGTCCTTAAGAGGATAATGGATATAAGGTGACTAAAACAGTTAACCTAGCAATCAGAGGATGGTACTACTCTTACTTTGAACTCTGTAAAAGGAAAATAACTTTTTTTAAAAAACCCTGATTTTTAAAGTGGTGTTTTTAGAAGACTAATCGTAGTAACACTCTCCTACTGACCCCAATCTGTAAGAAGGAGATAGATTAGTCCTTTTTACTGTGAAAGGAAATTTCTCCCACAGTTTGAAGATAAAAAGTAGCAAATAATGTTAAATAAATGTTATATAAAAGAACTTAAAAGTCACAGAATGAAGA
Source organism: Theropithecus gelada (assembly GCF_003255815.1). Lineage (NCBI taxonomy): Eukaryota > Metazoa > Chordata > Mammalia > Primates > Cercopithecidae > Theropithecus > Theropithecus gelada. The sequence continues at coordinate 132,568,840 of NC_037672.1, read as the reverse complement.
AAAAAGCACATTATAAGAATTAAGATAAGGGCCCAAGGGGAAATTGACGTTATCTAGAATTAAAATATGTAACCGGGAAAAATTTCACTGATTATTTACAGTGATCCAAGCCTGTAATAACTTTTTTGAATGGTCCAATTCATACAGATAAGATTTCTTGTAACAATAGCAAAATATTCATGCAGGACTACAAACACAATTTTTAAATGAGTAGTAAGTACTAATTGATTTTTAAATGTATAGGAGGTACTTACAATCCTTTCAAAGAGTTTATTTAATTGGGAGATCCAACTGATTCTAAACAAAAAAATACAAATATATCATTCTTATAGTGATATTTAATATTGATCATTAACATTTTTTGCAACTTAAGGGAATCCTGAGTTATAGGTAACACAGCACATCAAAAATCAATACAACTAATAAAAATAATGTGAGCTTCTTAAAGATTAGCCTAATATTACTACCTTGAAAGCTGAGTCTGATATTGTAATAGTGCTTTCGATGAAACTTTGTATCATAGAGAGGTCAAGCCTTTTGGGTCAAAGAAATACAGGTCGGTATCAAAAACCATCAATAAAATATATTAGAAAATTGATAAAATATATTTTTAGTAATTCTTAAAGTGATATGTTATTTAAAAAATACATGGCTCAGATATTAATGATTTTGTTCATATTAATTTTCAATATGCTGTAAAGAAGATATTTCCGAAGGATACATCTAAAAATCATGCTAATTTTACAATAATGGAAACTTTTATTTTTTAATGAATGCAGCAAAATCCTTTTGTCTACTTGCTTATGTCATCTTCCTAGCATCCTTTCATCATCTGTTTTTTTGGGGACTCCCTGAATTCCTCCTGAGAAAATCCCTTTGATTCCCAAGAGCAATTTAATCAATTGCTCTTCTCTATAGACAAACAACAGGATTCATTAAAATAAGTACTAAAAATAGATAGGAGCGGTCGGGCGTGGTGGCTCATGCCTGTAATCCCAGTACTTTAGCAAGACAAGACAGGCAGATCATGAGTTCCGGAGATGGAGACCATCCTGGCTAATACAGTGAAATCCTGTCTGTACTAAAAATACAAAAAATTAGCTGGGTGTGGTGGTGCGTGCCTGTAATCCCAGCTACTCAGGAGGCTGAGGCAGGAGAATCACTTGAACCTGGGTGTGTGGAAGGATTTTCAGTCCCTTCAGATCATCTTATCATTCACTAGATTTGATAAGCTGTCCGGATGGTTTCACCTATAACTCTGAACTTTTAAACCAAATTGGATTATTTTTCTGGTGGTCGCTATAACAAATTTCTACAAAGTTGGTGGTTTAAAACAATAGAAGATTATTCTCTCAGAGTTCTGAAGTCGAGAAGTCAAAAACACAGATATCAGTAGGGCTGTACTTTCTCCAGAGACACTTAAGAAAAATCAAGTTCTACAAAATCTGGCCGGGCGCGGTGGCTCAAGCCTGTAATCCCAGCACTTTGGGAGGCCGAGGCGGGTGGATCACGAGGTCAGGAGATCGAGACCATCCTGGCTAACATGGTGAAACCCCGTCTCTACTAAAAATACAAAAAACTAGCCGGGCGAGGTGGCGGGCGCCTGTAGTCCCAGCTACTCGGAGGCTGAGGCGGGAGAATGGCGTGAACCCGGGAGGCGGAGCTTGCAGTGAGCCGAGATCGCTCCACTGCACTCCAGCCTGGGCGACAGAGCGAGACTCCATCTCAAAAAAAAAAAAAAAAAAAAAATCTACGCACTAAAAACAAGAGTGTATGGAGCAATAGAGTTGGAGCAGATAAATTAAAGCTTATACAATGTTCTAAGCCATGCACTGACAAAAACAATAATCCACACTTGTGAGATCACTTAGACCAGACAAGCATCTCAGAGGCATAGATGAAATGGAATGAAAACAATGGAAAGTCTTTAGCTAGAGCAAGGCTAGTAGGTGCTGTGACAGCAAAGGAGTAGAGCTCTGACCCAGTGGATCTCCTTTTAAGGTGTATATGAGAGATGATGAAATAAAGTGAGGTCTATACAGAACTAGTAGTGCTCTCAGGGTGCAGAAGTTCATTTTTTAATAAAGCAAAAGAACTCCTGCTGTTAATGTAATATTCCCTGCTGAATATTATCATTCCATTTCAGCCGTTTATGTTTCCATTGCTTAGAAAAATAAAAAAATTCTGTGTACCAGTGTCACATAAATATTATGCTGTCAACATTTCTCTTGTTATCAATTTCCTGTATGTTAATTATAGAAACAAGTATTGTGGTAGAACAGACTGTACAGTGATCTTTAGAAAAGGTATTTTTTTCCTCCCCCTTGCCTAGTTGTTCAGTTTTTCATTTTATTGTAGATACTTCATAATCTCTTTGCTTGTTTTATTTTTCTTCTTGGAACAGAAGAACATTTGCTTATACTGAAAATATGTGTGTATATAGACAGATGAGAGGTATGTAGATAAATAGATGTGTGTGGGGAGAGAGTGAGAAACAATGCAAAGTGCAGAGGTGTCTGGAAATCTATTACAGCAGGTGCTGCTAGCTTGCATTTGGTTTGTAACACATCCTCAATGATCCCACAGACCACTGAGGCATTTTGCACCAAAATTTTCTCCATTAATTTTGTTTGTTCAATGGAACAGTAAATATGATTAATTTTTTAGGTGGTGGGTTATACACAAACCAAAATTAACTTTTTAATCTAAAATCCTCCTCTGTTGAAAAGTGAAAAATGCAGAAGAGACTAGAGAATTCATCTGAGGCCTGGAAGAGCAAGATTACAAGGCATAATAATTGTGAGACTGTTGATCATTGTCAGTAGATGGATTGGACAATTTTGATAATTGTGATAATAGACACTGAAAGAGAGATTTTGTGCCTTCTAGAAGTCGGGAACTGAGGCAGGGATTTATGGCCTCTGAGGTGGTCAGAGAAGCAGAGACCAGCACATGCATTTGGGTATGACAAGAATGAAAGAAACTGACATATCTAAAAATCAATTACTCTTCTCCATGGACAAATAACAGAATTCATTAAAATAAGTATTAAAAATAGGTAGGAGTAGCCAGGCACAGTGGCTCACACCTGTGATCCCATCACTTTGGCAGGCTGAGGCAGGTGGATCATGAGGTCAGGAGATCGAGACCATTCTGGCCAACATGGTGAAACCTTATCTCTACTAAAAATACAAAAATTAGCTGGGCCTGGTGGTGCACACCTGTAATCCCAGCACTTTCAGATGGCGAGGTGGACAGATCACCTGAGGTCAGGAGTTTGAGACCAGTTTGGCCAACATGGCAAAACCTCATCTCTACTGGAAAAAAAAAAAGAATACAAAAATTAGCTGGGTGTTGTGGCACGCCTCCCAGCTAGTCAAGAGGCTGAGATAGAAGAATCACTGAAACTCGGGAGGCAGAGGTTGCAGTGAGCCAAGATGGCGCCACTGAACTCCAGCCAGAATAGTAGAGCGAGACTCCACCTCAAAAAAAAAAAAAAAAAAAAAAAAAAGATCTCAACAAATTCAGAACCATATCATAGTTCTAAATATAGAATATTAATAAATTTAAAATAGTAAATTATTTATATCTCAATTTTCTCATTTGTCTGTCAATAAAGAGACACATTTTTCTGAGGTAGGCAGAAATGGCCCTCCAGAGATATCTGAGTCCCAACCCCAGAAGCTGTGAGCATGTTTACCTTCATTTGGCAAAAAAGAGTTGAAAGATGTGTTTAATCAAAGATTCTCAAGGCAGAAAGATTATCCTGTAATGCCAAAATAGACCCAATATATTAAATGAGTTATTAAAATTGAAGAACATTTTCTGGCTGTGGTCTGAGGGAAATGTGACTGCTGAAGACAAACAAGAGAAAGATTTTGTATTGCTGGCTTTGAAACTGGGGAAATGAGGCCAAGAGCCAAGGAATACCGGCAGCCTTTAGAATCTGGAAAAAGTAAGGAAATAGATTCTTCTCAGCACCTCCAGAAAGGAACCCAGTCTTGCCAAAATCTTGATTTTAGCTTAATGAGGCCTGTGCCAGACTTATGACATACAACACTATAAACCACTACACTCATATTGTTTCAAGCCACTCAATGTATGGAAGCTTACTCTGACTGCTATAAAAAAAAAAATGAAATTCTTAATATTGCTTTCAAATATGAATTAGTCCAAAAAAACATGAATTCTTTCCCTTTTTTAGCTTAAGCTGTCTTTCCTCCTGCCTTCTACTTCCCTTCACAGTTACCTTTTATGAGATCTAATATATTGATTTTTCTTTAGAAAGATGAAATTCCACTAATATTGATGTAAAAAGTAGGTACATCTAAAAATACCAATTAATTCATTTATAAGGGAATACTTTAAAATGTGTAAAGTATGAATTTCTATATGGAGATGTTAAAATTTGGGGCCGTTTAGTTTTTATAAAGATATAATCCTGAAAACTTAATATTATCATTCTATTATTATTGTTGATAAATTTTGGCAAAATAAATAACTTTTGCCAGGTTTGTTATGTTTTGGAAGTAGAAAATTTGACTTTTAAGTGGTCTGTGTAGTTTAAGTTGTCTGAAGTAGTTTAAGCATATGAAAGCTTAAAGCATACGTAAACTTCAAGAGGACAGGGATTTAGTGTGTCTGTATTCCCAGTAGCTGAAACAGTGTCTGGCATTTATTAGGTAATTGGTAGTTAATGTGAACAGTTAATACATAATAAGTACAATTAAAATTATCATCATCAATTATATATCTAATATGCTTATATGTAGATGCACATCCACAATTTGCTTAAAATGCAGAAATATTTCATTAAATTATCTTTTTTTTTTTTTTTTTTTGAGACGGAACCTCACTGTCTCACCCAGGCTGGAGTGCAGTGGCACAATCTCGTCTCTCTGCAACCTCTGCCTCCCTGGTTCAAGCAATTCGTCTGCCTCAGCCTCCCAAATAGGTGGCACTACAGGCACGTGCCACCAAGCCCGGCTAATTTTTATTTATTTATTTATTTGTTTTTGTACTTTTAGTAGAGACAGGGTCTCACTGTGTTAGCCAGGATGGTCTTGATCTCCTGACCTCGTGGTCTGCCCGTCTCAGCCTCCCAAAGTGCTGGGATTACAGGCATGAGCCACTGCGTCCGGCCATTAAATTATCTTAAAATATATTTATGAACTATTGCAAGAGGAGTTGTATTAACATTACTTGTTAACATTTATTGAGAATGAAACTAAAATTAAGGATGTGAAGAGAGGAGTAGAAAATTATTAAAACATGTTACTTAATCTTATCCAGAACAAAGTAAGGTAACTTCTTCATTAAATAATTCCCATATAACAAGATTACACGTCTTCAATTATTATTAGAAATTTTCTGTTTACACATGCATTCTACGTCTTTCTTATTATTTATCATTTTCTGTGTACCACCGTGAGACTGAAACTGTCAGCCTGCAGTCAGTAAAGAGGATAAAGTAATTTTAAAATCATCTTTAATTTTAGGCTTTTTTTTTCCTAAAGCTATAACCATTTCAATGTTTCCCTTTTAAAGAAGGCCTCTGTGGGGAAAAAAAAAAAAAAAAAAAAAAAAAAAAAAAAAATCATGTATTAAAATATACTTAGTTGGTAATTAAAAAAAAGAAAAAAATTCTTGCTGCCACAAATGTTTTTAACTTTTAAGAAACTACTTCTCTATTAAGCTATCAGAACTACACTGATATACTCCTTCAATGGTGAATTTAATTTGATTAGTTTGCTTATCAATTAGTAAAACAGTTAACACATGCAAAGAAAAATACGCTTTCAGGTCCTTAACGTATCTATTTCCTTTAGTCATAATCAACAGGTTAAAATTTGATTTCAAATAGGAAGAAACCCAGGAGTTGATCTCTCACATTCTTCATTGTCTGTACATTATTGTTTTACTTCCCTTTTTTAGCAATGGGTAGGTGACGAATTAATATTGAACATGAAGACCAGGCTCTAGAGGACACAGAGAGGAGACATTAAGTTGGGAACAGAAGGGGGCACACACGTTTCTGCCAGCATTTCCCAGACCTAGAGGCCATTCTGCTCATTTGTAAGCCTGATGACTCTCCCTTAAAAGAGGACGCCGATTTAAACCAAGTAAAGATTTTCTTATTAGTGGCTAAAGGCAACTGATATACTTCACAATCTACTCAACCACTGCTGCAGAGTTTTTGAAATTCTTTGAGGTTTTGCAAGCCTTCTGCATTATACATTACTACTTGTGCAACAGAAGACAGTTTAAAGATCTCTTAGAGCACAGAATTTAAAGTTCAACTGTTCTGAAACACTGCAGGGAGTCTAGAGAAGAGGGGGAAATGGCAAGAAAAATGTATAAGTTTCAGACAGATGGAACTTTAAAAAATAAGCATAATTTATATTTTATAATATTTTATGTCTCTCAGACACATTCTCAACTTATCATACAATTTAGTTTAGTAAAGGTCCTGGTCATAATATTCTTTTATTATTTATATTTGATTATTAATAGTTGACACTGGGTGACAAAAATAACTAATTTAAATAATTTTGTTTCTATTTCAAAGTGAAAATGTGTGCTAAGAACAAAACATTTCACTCAGACCCTCATAAAGACTTTTGTACATAAGTATTATATAAGATCTCTGTATAGGAAGTTAAAGACAGCTTTGCATGGTGTCTTGCAATTATTTAAACGTTGTTCTTCGCAAATTAGGTAAGTTTTTAAATCATATTAATGACATGCTTTCTTAGGGTTTTGCACATGTTGGAAGATTTCTCAAATACCTCATTTTATCAATTTGTTTACAGAAAAATATATTGTGAACCATGAGAAGAAGGTGGTCTACTGTCTTTAAAACATCATAATTTGATTATGGCATATTGGAATTTTAAATAGGTGGAGAAAAACTGATAATATCTGGGTTTGATACAATTATTTATTCTCCTGTCAAGCATCAATTGCCTCTTCACTAGGTTTGGCATTTATCTCTTGTTAACTAATTACAAAGGAAATGGGAGACTCCCAGTTTATCTAATTACTGAACATTTAGAAAAGGTAAGTTAGATATGAGATTATAAATCTTAGAGGTAGAGATACTCTCATGAAATCATCAGTTCCAGGTTGACTTTACAGATGATTAGAATGTGATTATTTGTAGAATTGCTTATACAATAATCTCTTCTCACAGCTACTGTTTACTTTCAAGGCACCTGATAGTTTTCAAAGAAAAAATCCATGTAGTTATAGAGTACTCATCATTTCAGTGCTATTAATTTAATAGTTCAATTTTATTCAATTTAAGTATTTCAGTGGGTCTTGCCCTATTTTAGTAAACCCCAATAATTTAATGGAGAAAGAAGGAAGAAAAAAAACAAAAATTTAAAATAAAACATAAGAACAAAGCTAATCAATTACTAATTATTGCACATTATGTTTAACCATTTTCTGCCAATACAAAATAATGATATGTAAAGATCCTCAAGTATTTATAGTACAAACAATAGCTCTACAAAACATTCTAATTTTACTTTCAGCATTTAGTAAATAAGCATCTTGATTACTTTTAAATTATTAATATTTCTAAATAAATGCTAGATAATGTGAATCTTTAGGGAAATATACTAAGAGTGCAATATTTTTAGGAGCTGATATGATCTGGAAAATATAAAATAACATAAAAGAGTATTTTAAAATTGACATAAATTCAAGTTTCTTCCTTATAAAATCATCTCTAGAAATATCTTTTTCTCTACATTATCTTAAAAATGGGAGGAATGAGGTTACAGAATAAGAATAAACTATCTGGCAGTTTTTAAAAGTAAAATGGAATAATAAAATTCATGAAATTTTAGGACTACCAACCAGTAGTTATTAATATTTTCAATTCCTAGATGATACATAAAAGTGAGGACAATATTTCATAATTCTCTTTCAAAACATTCTTTTTCTCTCCGTATCCATGTATCGTATCATGAAAAGAAATAAAAGAACACATAATTTTGGAGACCTGTTTTTTTCTCAAGTTATTTGTTGAAGGAAATCTCTTAATATCAAGGTAGTAATTTTGCACTGTCAGCATAAACAACTTTTAAAGGAAAGACAAGTGAAACATGTGCAGTTATAGAGAAATGGATCTATTAAAGATGAATAAATCACCAAAATTTATAAATTTCAGTGATGATTTCTCTAGGTAGTGCTAATATTTGCCTGATTCCATCACAATTCTACCTCCAGGTAACACACTTTTCACCCTCCATTGCTGCCTACTTTTAATTCACTTTAGAGAACTAAGATTAGATACTGAAGCTGGATATTGCAGTTGTCAAATTCAGAGTCCTTTAAGAGTAGAAAACTATGTCAATCCCCACTTAGCAGCACCTGTCCTTAATCTATATGAAAACATTCACATAAACTATGTGGAAAACTCCTTCCTCAGTTTGCAAATACCTCTGGCAGCATTCCTGAAACAATTTATTTAAGGAATGTTGCTCTTAAGAATCAATGTTATATCAGTATAGCCTATTACCATATGACATGTGGTAATGCTTTTGTTAGTATATTACTCATGATCATAAACTCCTAGGTTATGTTTTGAACATTTGAGGAACATTATTGCATTCATTATTAAGGACTATGCCATGGAAGCATTTTATATGCCAGAGTTTTAATTTATATTGCCTCCTACAGCACAAGTTCTGAAGTTGGTAGAATATGAAGGAGCCCGTGACATCAAGCCAATCATAGAGTAAATATCTAGCATTACTTTGCACACATCAGGCACTCACTCTTCCTTTCCCAACATAGTAAATTACAGATACTATTCCACATTTGGAGCCCCTGATATTGTATTTGATATTTATCTTTTCCTGTAGATTTTATAAGGTTACTTTATTGTCACTGGATATTGAGAGAAATTTCTGTTCATTTAAATGAAGTGATATAGAAACTCAGAAATAATTAACTACACTCCATTCATGAACATTTGTGAAATGGGCATCACAAATGAATAAATGCACATCATCCTGTGTAAACTGTGTCTGTTTTTCAAATTAAAATGCATGTTCATTCTAGATATGTTCATTAGGGTGAAAAAAAAAAGTAAGATAAAAATACGTCAATTCAACATCCAAGTGTTTTCAGAAATTGTGCTGTTAAAAAAAAAAAAAAAATCCAACTGTAGGAAGAATGAGATCAACATAGAAAATGGCATGATTGTATATTTAGGAAACCCCATTGCCTCAGCCCCAAATCTCCTTAAGTTGATAAGCAACTTCAGCAAAGTCTCAGGATACAAAATCAATGTGGAAAATCACAAACATTCTTATACACCAATAACAGACAAACAGAGAGCCAAATCATGAGTAAACTCCCGTTCACAGTTTCTTCAAAGTGAATTAAATACCTAGGAATCCAACTTACAAGGGATGTGAAGGACCTCTTCAAGGAGAACTACAAACCACTGCTCAAAGAAATAAGAGGATACAAACAAATGGAAGAACATTCCATGCTCATGGATAAGAAGAATCAATATTGTGAAAATGGCCATACTGCCCAAGGTAATTTACAGATTCAATGCCATCCCCATCAAGCTACCAATGACTTTCTTCACAGAATTGGAAAAAAAAACTACTTTAAATTCATATGGAACCAAAAAAGAGCCCACATTGCCAAGACAATCCAAAGCCAAAAGAACAAAGCTGGAGGCATCATGCTACCTGACTTCAAACTATACTACAAGGCTGCAGTAACCAAAACAACATGGTACTCATACCAAAACAGAGATATAGACCAATGGAACAGAACAGAGGCCTCAGAAGTAACATCTCACATTTACAATCATCTGATCTTTGACAAACCTGACAAAATCAAGAAATGGGGAAAGGATTCCCTATTTAATAAATGGTGCTGGGAAAACTGGCTAGCCATAAGTAGAACGCTGAAACTGGATCCCTTCCTTACACCTTATACAAAAATTAATTCAAGATGGATTAAAGACTTAAATGTTAGACCTAAAACCATAAAAATCCTAGAAGAAAACCTAGGCAATACAATTCAGGACATAGTCATGTAGTCATGGGCAAGGACTTCATGTCTAAAACAGCAAAAGTACTAGCAACAAAAGCCAAAATTGACAAATTAAACCAAAGAGTTTCTGCACAGCAAAAGAACCTACCATCAGACTGAACAGGCAACGTACAGAATGGGAGAAAATTTTTGTAATCTACTCATCTGACAAAGGGCTAATATCCAGAATCTACAAAGAACTCAAGCAAACTTACAAGAAAAAAACAACCCCATCAAAAATTGGGCAAAGGATATGAACAGACACTTCTCAAAAGAAGACATGTATGCAGCCAACAGACACATGAAAAAATGCTCATCATCACTGGCCATCAGAGAAATGCAAATCAAAACCATAGTGAGATACCATCTCACACCACTTAGAATGGTGATCATTAAAATGTCAGGAAACAACAGGTGTTGGAGAGGATGTGGAGAAATAGGAACACTTTTACACTGTTGGTGGGACTGTAAACTAGTTCAACCATTGTGGAAGACAGTGTGGCGATACCTCAACGATCTAGAACTAGAAATACCATTTGACCCAGCCATGCCATTACTGTGTATATACCCAAAGGATTATAAATCATGCTGCTATAAAGACACATGCACATGTGTGTTTATTGCAGCACTATTCACAATAGCAAAGACTTGGAACCAACCCAAATGTCCATCAGTGATAGACCGGATTAAGAAAATGTGGCACATATATACTATGGAATACTATGCAGCCGTAAAAAAGGATGAGCTCATGTCCTTTGTAGGGACAGAGATGAAGCTGGAAACCATCATTCTCAGCAAATTATTGCAAGGACAAAAGACCAAACACCACATGTTCTCACTCATAGGTGGGAATTGAACAATGAGAATACTTGGACACAGGAAGGGGAACATCACACCCAGGGGCCTGTTGTGGGATGGGGGGAGCGGGGAGGGATAGCATTAGGAGATATACCTAATGTAAATGATGAGTTAATGGATGTAGTGCAACAAAATGGCTCATGTATATATATGTAACAAACCTGCATGTTGTGCACATGTACCCTAGAACTTAAAGTATAATCGTAATAAAAGAAGAAAAACTAATGATTTAATGGCCAAAAGTGAAAAACCATCATGTGAAAAATAGTAAAAATTTCAAAAGTAGATTCTTTCCTAGGTTACACAATTAAGTAAGAAACAAAAAAAAGAAAAAGAAAAGAAAAGAAAAGAACGTATACCTTTATATTTATTCACAAATAATGGATTACCACATAGAAGTTTGACTTTTTGCCGTTTTATTTAAATATGTGGATTTTAATATTCCTTTCTTGATAACTGTTCCATGGCAGGATGCTTATATAGTATAGATTTACATCTTTCATAGAGCAGAAATTGTGCCAGAACCTGATTAAAGTTGACAAATAAAGAAACCACCATTTTATCATTGCTTTGACAAAAATGTGTTTTTTAAAAATTACATGCTCTTAACAGTTTTATTTAATGATCTAATCCTTTTAAACCATCATGTAATTTTTAAAAATCACAATTTTTCTCTAAGAATCATAAAAAGTTATGAGAAGGACCATTTCTTCAACTGAGCTGTATATTACATAGGTGCGAAATACAGCATTAATAAAAAAGAGATTTTCTTATCGTGTCAGCAAAATTTTATTAACGCAATTTACAATAGAGAATGTTTGAGTCTTTGTAATAATTTCATGTAATCAACACTAATAAAAGCGTATTCTGGAATAGCTTATCAATAAGATATATTTTATTTGATAATATACTCAATCTCTTCACAACATGGGGTCGATGAATTTTTTTTTTTTCTGTGTTGAACACTGGAGTCAACATTGAATATATGTCTGAAGATATCATAGGCCTTCCAAGAACATTATTAAAAACAAGCAAACAAAAGAGTAATATTCAAAATATACAATGTACTAACAGATGAGTTTTGTGAATAAACGACTGGATTGTTTCTATGTTGAAAATATACTATACATATATACTATTCTTTTATAAATATGTTTATCACATTTATTGCTTTACAACATTTTTGCAATTTATTCAACCATGGATGTCTTTTTGAACTATAATGCATTGATAGAAAACCCATAGGAACTCACATAATATAATGATTCTCTTTAGTAAAGCATTAGGTCTAATGTCATCTCACAGATGGATTATAATTTCTGCAACAAATTAACACAGTAGGAATTTATTAGTTAAATCTGTGGACTACAATCTATCCTCTAACAATTCTCCACCTGCTCCTTACAGCTCTCAGCCTTGTGAATCTGAATTGTATGAACTACAATTGGCTGTCTTGCTTTCTGTGATTCTTCCGATATCTTTGTATTTTAAAAAATATTCATACATAATAACTGCACATATTTATGGGACACAGGGGATTTTGATGCATGCATAGAATGTGGAATGATCTAATTAGGGTATTTAGGATATCTATCACCTGAAACATTTTTCATTTTTGAGGGTATTGGGAACATTTCAAATCCAGCTATTTTGAAATATACAATAAATTATTGTTAACTATAGTGACCCTAGGTGCTATTAAACACTAGAACTTACTCCATCTATCTAACTGTATGTTTGTACCCGTTAACCAATTTCCCTTAATTCCCCTGCCCCACCTTTTCCCAGGTTCTTGTGACTACCATTTTATTTTCTACTTCCAAAAGATCAGCTATTTTGCTTTTATGTATGAGTAAAAACATGTGATATTTGTCTTTCTGTGTCTGGCTTATTTCACTTATCATAATGGCCTCCAGTTCCACCCACGTTGTTGCAAATGACAGAATTTCCTCCTTTTTTAAGCTTCATTGTATTCCATTGGGTATATTTATACCACATTGACTTTATTTAAATGTTAATGGAGACTCAGCTTGATTCAAGTATCCTGAGTATTGTGAACAGTGCTGCAATAAACAAGGGAAGTGATGATTTATCTTTGGCATACAGATTTCCTTTCCTTTGGATGCATATGTGGCAGTGGGATTGCTGGATTATATGGTAGCTGAATTTTTAGTTTTTTGAGAAACCTCCATACTATTTTCCAAAATGACTATGTTAATTTACATTCCCATCATCAGGGTATACGAGTTTCCTTTTCTTCACACATTTTCTATTATTTGTTATTTTTTATCTTTTTGACTTTAGCGATGCTAACTGAGGTGAGATGATTATCTTATTGTGGTTTTGATTTGCATTTCTCTCATGATTAGTTATGTTGGCCACTTGTATGTCTATTTCTGAAAATTGCCTATTCAGAATCTCTGTCCAATTTTTAATAGGGTTTTTTTGTAGTTGCATAGTTTGAGTTTTTATTATATTTTGAATATTAGTCTCTTATTGGATGAATCGTTGGCAGGTATTTTATTTCATTTTACAGATTATCTGTTCACGCTGCGGGTTTTCTCTGTGGTGCAAAAGCTTTTTAGTTTAATATTTTCCATTAGCCTATTTTTGTTTTTGTCACCTGTGCTTTCAAAGTCTTAGCCATAAAATGTATGCCTAAACCCATATTCTGAAGCATTTCCCTTAAACTTTTTATAACAGTTTTATAGTTTTATCTTACATTTATATCTTTATTTTTACATACATTTTGTATATGGTGTGAGGGGGGTCTAATTTTATTCTTCTATATGTGGATATTCAGTTTTCCCAGCACTCTTTGTTGAAGAGGGTGTGCCTTCTGCAATGTATGTTCTTGCCTCCCTATTTAAAATCAGTTGGCCGTAAACATGTAGATTAATTTCTGGGTTCTCTATTTTTTCTTATTGGTTTTCCTGCCTATTTTATGCCAGTACTATGCTGCTCCACACACCATAGGTCTGTATTGTATTTGAAGTCAAGTAGTATGTTATTTCCAACTTTGCATTTTGTACTCAGTATTACTTTGGGTAGTCAGGTTCTCTGTGGTTCCATACACATTTTAGGATTGTTTTGATTTGTTTCCCTGCTAAGAATGTCAGTGGCATTTTGGTAGGGATAACCCTGAATCTATAGATTAATTTGATTAGTATGGTCATTTTAACAGTATTAATTCTTTTGGTCCATGAGCATGAGATGTATTTTCATTTGTTTCTTTCTCTTTAATTTCCTTCATCTTTGTTTTGTAGTATTTCTTATAGAGGACTTTCACCTGTTTGTTAAATTTATTTTTAAATATTTTATTTTTATGATAGCTATTTTAAATGAGATTGCTTCCTTGATTTCTTTTTCTGCTAGTTTGTTATTGGTATATAGAAATGCTACTAATTTTACGTGACTATTTTTTATTCTATAACTTTACTGAATTAATGTATCTGCTCTAAAAAAATTTTGTGGAGTCTTTAGATTTTTCTATATATCAGATTATGTCATCTGCAAAGAGGGACAATTTGACTTTCTCTTTTCCAATTTGGATGTCTTTTTAATTTTTTTTTTTTATCTTTCCTGATTGATCTGTCTAGGACTTTCGGTGTCATGTTTAATAAGAGTGGTGAAAGTCAATCCTCATCTTGCTCCAGATCTTAGAGGAAAGTTCTACAGCTTCTCCTCATTAAGTATGATTTTAGCCATGAGTTTGTCAAACGTGGGCTTTATTATGTTGAGATTTGTTCCTTTTATGCCTAGTTTGTTGAGAGTTTTTATCTTGAAGAGATATTCAATTCTATTAAATGCTTTTTTCTGCCTCTACAGAGATAATCATATAGTTTTTGTACTTTTCTACTGACATAATTGATATATAACTTTTAATTAATATTTTATTATTTTATTATACTTATTTTCATATGTTGAACCATCTTTACATGCCTGAAATGAATCCTACTTGACTATGGTTAATGATTCTTTTAATGTGTTGTGGAATTCAGTCTGCTAATTGAGAATTTTGTATCTATATTCACTAGGAATATTGACCATTAGAGGTTTTTATTTGGTTGCTTCTTTGTGTGGTTTTGGTATCAAGGTAATGTTGGCCTCAGAGAATGAGTTAGGAGGAATTCTTTCCTCTTAGGCTTTTGGGAATAATTTGAGAAGAACTGATGTTCTTTATAAGTTTGGTAGAATTAAAACCAAACTTACAAAGCCATCCAGTCCTAGGCTTTTCTTAGGCATTTTATTACTGATTCAATCTCACTACTTGTTCCTGGTCTACTCAAGCTTTTTATTTCTTCCTGTTTCAATATTTGTAGACTATAGATGTCTCGGTATTTATCTCTTTCCTCTAAGAATATCAATTTTTTAACATATAGTTATTCATTATAGTCTCTAATAACCCTTTATGTTTCTGTTGTCACAGTTGTTAAATATTTTTGTTGTTGTTTTGATTTATTTACTTGAGTCTTCTCTCTTTATTTCTTGGTTAGTCTCACTAGTAGTTTACTCGTTTTGTTTATTTTTTCAAAATTTTGTTTTATTTCCTTCTTAATTTCTAAATTTTTTAATTTTTCAATTTTATTCTTAATTTCCACTTTGATCCAGTTGTTCAGGATCATGCTGACTAATTTCTACACAGTTGAACAATTTTAAAAGTTTCAGTTGTTATTAACTTCTAGTTTTATTTCATTGTGATCTTAGAAGATATTTTATATTTTAAAATTTGTTAAGACTTATTTTTGACCTTACGTGTAGTTTATCCATGTGCTGATATGAAAAATGGGTGTTCTGCAGCTGCTGAATAAAATGTACTCTAAATGTCTGTTAGTTTCATTTGGGCTAAAGTGCAGCTTAAATCCCATGTTTCTTTGTTGATTTTCTGTGTAAGTGATCTACCCAATGCTGAGAGCAATGTGTTGACATTCTCAATTATTATTGTATTATTGCATTGGAATACAATATTCTAACACAATATTGTTGTATATTGTATTGGAATCTATCTCTCTCTTTTAGATCTAATAATATAATTGCTTTGTATGTCTAGGTGCTTTCAACTTGGGTGAAAACATGTAGAATTGTTATATTCTATTGCTGAATTTATCTCTTTATGATTATATAGTGACCTTTTTTGTCTCTATTTATGTTTTTTGACACAAAGTCTATTTTATCTGACATAAGTCATAGCTACTCTTGCTCATATTTGGATTTTCTTTGAAAGCAATACCTTTTTGAATACTTTCATTTTTATTTGATTTGTGTCTTTACAAGTAAGGTGAATTTCTCCTAGGCAGCATATAGTTGGTTATTTATTTCTATCTATTCATCTAGTCTGTATCTTTTAAGCATTAAATTTAATATATTAATATTCGTAGTTACTGTGGAAAATATATTGAAAACTTCATTTTGTTTATTGTTTTCTGATTGTTTTTTATATACTTTATTCCTTTATTTCTCTGTTATTATTTATCATTGTGGTTTGGTGGTTTTCTGTAGTGGTAGCATTTGACATTTTTCTCCTTCTCATTTGTCTATTTGCTCTATGTATTTGTGTGTTTTCATGATAAGATATTATATTATCTATGCATCTTATGTATTATAGATGTACATAAGAAATACAGAAATATAACACACAGGTACACATTTCTTCCTGATGTAGTACTTCCTTAAGCATTTCTTATAGAGCTGGTCTAGTGGTGACAAATTTCGCCAGTTTTTGCTTGTGTGGGAAAAGCAAAACCTATGCCTCCTTTATATTTGAAGGACAGATTTGTTGGGTATAGTGTTCTAAAAGTTTAAACATATCATTCCATTCTCTTCTGGCCTGGAAGATTTCTGCTGAGAAATCTACTCTTCGTCTGATGGTGATCCCCTTATATCTGACTTAATCATTTTTTCTTGCTGTTTATAGAATTTTCTTTTTGTCTTTGAATCTTTATATTTTAATATGTCTTGGAGAAGACCTACTTTTGCTCTTGCTTTCGATATTTCAACTGAAAGTATGTGGAGATCTTTGAACTTCTTATAATTAAACGTCTATATATTTTGCAAGACTTTGGAATTTCTCAGTCACTATTTTTTAAATAGATTTTCTATGTGTTTGCTCATATCTTCTCCTTCTGAAAGTCTCAAAATTAGAGTATTTGCTTGTTTTATGTTGTGTCATATGTCACATAGGCTTTCTGCATTCTCATTTATGTATTTATTTATCTATCTATTTTTTTTTTTAAAATTTATTTATTATTATTATACTGTAAGTTGTAGGGTACATGTGCATAACGTGCAGGTTTGTTACATATGTATACTTGTGCCTTGTTGGTGTGCTGCACCCATCAACTCGTCATTTACATCAGGTATAACTCCCAATGCAATCCCTCCCCCCGCCCCCCTCCCCATGATAGGCCCCGGTGTGTGATGTTCCCCTTCCCGAGTCCAAGTGATCTCATTGTTCAGTTCCCACCTATGAGTGAGAACATGCGGTGTTTGGTTTTCTGTTCTTGTGATAGTTTGCTAAGAATGATGGATTCCAGCTGCATCCATGTCCCTACAAAGGACACAAACTCATCCTTTTTTATGGCTGCATAGTATTCCATGGTGTATATATGCCACATTTTCTTAATCCAATCTGTCACTGATGGACATTTGGGTTGATTCCAAGTCTTTGCTATTGTGAATAGTGCTGCAATAAACATACGTGTGTATGTGTCTTTATAGCAGCATAATTTATAATCCTTTGGGTATATACCCAGTAATGGGATGGCTGGGTCATATGGTACATCTAGTTCTAGATCCTTGAGGAATCGCCATACTGTTTTCCATAATGGTTGAACTAGTTTACAATCCCACCAACAGTGTAAAAGTGTTCCTATTTCTCCACATCCTCTCCAGCACCTGTTGTTTCCTGACTTTTGAATGATCGCCATTCTAACTGGTGTGAGATGGTATCTCATTGTGGTTTTGATTTGCATTTCTCTGATGGCCAGTGATGATGAGCATTTTTTCATGTGTTTGTTGGCTGTATGAATGTCTTCTTTTGAGAAATGTCTATTCATATCCTTTGCCCACTTTTTGATGGGGTTGTTTGTTTTTTTCTTGTAAATTTGTTGGAGTTCTTTGTAGGTTCTGGATATTAGCCCTTTGTCAGATGAGTAGATTGCAAAAATTTTCTCCCATTCTGTAGGTTGCCTGTTCACTCTGATGGTAGTTTCTTTTGCTGTGCAGAAGCTCTTTAGTTTAATGAGATCCCATTTGTCAATTTTGGCTTTTGCTGCCGTTGCTTTTGGTGTTTTAGACATGAAGTCTTTGCCCATGCCTATGTCCTGAATGGTACTACCTAGGTTTTCCTCTAGGATTTTTATGGTATTAGGTCTAACATTTAAGTCTCTAATCCATCTTGAATTAATTTTCGTATAAGGAGTAAGGAAAGGATCCAGTTTCAGCTTTCTATTTATGGCTAGCCAATTTTCCCAGCACCATTTATTAAATAGGGAATCCTTTCCCCATTTCTTGTTTCTCTCAGGTTTGTCAAAGATCAGATGGCTGTAGATGTGTAGTATTATTTCTGAGGACTCTGTTCTGTTCCATTGGTCTATATCTCTGTTTTGGTACCAGTACCATGCTGTTTTGGTTACTGTAGCCTTGTAGTATAGTTTGAAGTCAGGTAGCGTGATGCCTCCAGCTTTGTTCTTTTGACTTAGGATTGTCTTGGAGATGCGGGCTCTTTTTTGGTTCCATATGAACTTTAAAGCAGTTTTTTCCAATTCTGTGAAGAAACTCATTGGTAGCTTGATGGGGATGGCATTGAATCTATAAATTACCTTGGGCAGTATGGCCATTTTCACGATATTGATTCTTCCTATCCATGAGCATGGTATGTTCTTCCATTTGTTTGTGTCCTCTTTTATTTCACTGAGCAGTGGTTTGTAGTTCTCCTTGAAGAGGTCCTTTACATCCCTTGTAAGTTGGATTCCTAGGTATTTGATTCTCTTTGAAGCAATTGTGAATGGAAGTTCATTCATGATTTGGCTCTCTGTTTGTCTGTTACTAGTGTATAAGAATGCTTGTGATTTTTGCACATTAATTTTGTATCCTGAGACTTTGCTGAAGTTGCTTATCAGCTTAAGGAGATTTTGGGCTGAGACAATGGGGTTTTCTAAATATACAATCATGTCATCTGCAAACAGGGACAATTTGACTTCTTCTTTTCCTAACTGAATACCCCTGATTTCTTTCTCTTGCCTAATTGCCCTAGCCAGAACTTCCAACACTATGTTGAATAGGAGTGGTGAGAGAGGGCATCCCTGTCTTGTGCCAGTTTTCAAAGGGAATTTTTCCAGTTTTTGCCCATTCAGTATGATATTGGCCGTGGGTTTGTCATAAATAGCTCTTATTATTTTGAGGTACGTTCCATCAATACCGAATTTATTGAGCGTTTTTAGCATGAAGGGCTGTTGAATTTTGTCAAAAGCCTTTTCTGCATCTATTGAGATAATCATGTGGTTCTTGTCTTTGGTTCTGTTTATATGCTGGATTATGTTTATTGATTTGCGAATGTTGAACCAGCCTTGCATCCCAGGGATGAAGCCCACTTGATCATGGTGGATAAGCTTTTTGATGTGTTGCTGAATCCGGTTTGCCAGTATTTTATTGAGGATTTTTGCATCGATGTTCATCAGGGATATTGGTCTAAAATTCTCTTTTTTTGTTGTATCTCTGCCAGGCTTTGGTATCAGGATGATGTTGGCCTCATAAAATGAGTTAGGGAGGATTCCCTCTTTTTCTATTGATTGGAATAGTTTCAGAAGGAATGGTACCAACTCCTCCTTGTACCTCTGGTAGAATTCAGCTGTGAATCCATCTGGTCCTGGACTTTTTTTGGTTGGTAGGCTATTAATTGTTGCCTCAATTTCAGAGCCTGCTATTGGTCTATTCAGGGATTCAACTTCTTCCTGGTTTAGTCTTGGAAGAGTGTAAGTGTCCAGGAAATTATCCATTTCTTCTAGATTTTCCAGTTTATTTGCGTAGAGGTGTTTATAGTATTCTCTGATGGTAGTTTGTATTTCTGTGGGGTCGGTGGTGATATCCCCTTTTTCATTTTTAATTGCGTCGATTTGATTCTTCTCTCTTTTCTTCTTTATTAGTCTTGCTAGTGGTCTGTCAATTTTGTTGATCTTTTCAAAAAACCAACTCCTGGATTCATTGATTTTTTGGAGGGTTTTTTGTGTCTCTATCTCCTTCAGTTCTGCTCTGATCTTAGTTATTTCTAGCCTTCTGCTAGCTTTCGAATGTGTTTGCTCTTGCTTCTCTAGTTCTTTTAATTGCGATGTTAGAGTGTCAATTTTAGATCTTTCCTGCTTTCTCTTGTGGGCATTTAGTGCTATAAATTTCCCTCTACACACTGCTTTAAATGTGTCCCAGAGATTCTGGTATGTTGTATCTTTGTTCTCATTGGTTTCAAAGAACATCTTTATTTCTGCCTTCATTTCGTTATGTACCCAGTAGTCATTCAGGAGCAGGTTGTTCAGTTTCCATGTAGTTGAGCGGTTTTGATTGAGTTTCTTAGTCCTGAGTTCTAGTTTGATTGCACTGTGGTCTGAGAGACAGTTTGTTATAATTTCTGTTCTTGTACATTTGCTGAGGAGTGCTTTACTTCCAATTACGTGGTCAATTTTGGAATAAGTACGATGTGGTGCTGAGAAGAATGTATATTCTGTTGATTTGGGGTGGAGAGTTCTATAGATGTCTATTAGGTCTGCTTGCTGCAGAGATGAGTTCAATTCCTGGATATCCTTGTTAACTTTCTGTCTTGTTGATCTGTCTAATGTTGACAGTGGAGTGTCGAAGTCTCCCATTATTATTGTATGGGAGTCTAAGTCTCTTTGTAAGTCTCTAAGGACTTGCTTTATGAATCTGGGTGCTCCTGTATTGGGTGCATATATATTTAGGATAGTTAGCTCTTCCTGTTGAATTGATCCCTTTACCATTATGTAATGGCCTTCTTTGTCTCTTTTGATCTTTGATGGTTTAAAGTCTGTTTTATCAGAGACTAGTATTGCAACCCCCGCTTTTTTTTGTTCTCCATTTGCTTGGTAAATCTTCCTCCATCCCTTTATTTTGAGCCTATGTATGTCTCTGCGTGTGAGATGGGTCTCCTGAATACAGCAGACTGATGGGTCTTGACTCTTTATCCAGTTTGCCAGTCTGTGTCTCTTAATTGGAGCATTTAGTCCATTTACATTTAAGGTTAAGATTGTTATGTGTGAACTTGATCCTGCCATTATGATATTAACTGGTTATTTTGCTCATTAGTTGATGCAGTTTCTTCCTAGCCTCGATGGTCTTTACATTTTGGCATGTTTTTGAGATGGCTGGTACCGGTTGTTCCTTTCCATGTTGAGTGCTTCCTTCAGGGTCTCTTGTAAGGCAGGCCTAGTGGTGACAAAATCTCTAAGCATTTGCTTATCTGTAAAGGATTTTATTTCTCCTTCACTTATGAAACTTAGTTTGGCTGGATATGAAATTCTGGGTTGAAAATTCTTTTCTTTAAGAATGTTGAATATTGGCCCCCACTCTCTTCTGGCTTGGAGAGTTTCTGCCGAGAGATCTGCTGTGAGTCTGATGGGCTTCCCTTTGTGGGTAACCCGACCTTTCTCTCTGGCTGCCCTTAAGATTTTTTCCTTCATTTCAACTTTGGTGAATCTGGCAATTATGTGTCTTGGAGTTGCTCTTCTCGAGGAGTATCTTTGTGGCGTTCTCTGTATTTCCTGGATTTGAATGTTGGCCTGCCCTACTAGGTTGGGGAAGTTCTCCTGGATGATATCCTGAAGAGTGTTTTCCAACTTGGTTCCATTTTCCCCCTCACTTTCAGGCACCCCAATCAGACGTAGATTTGGTCTTTTTACATAATCCCATACTTCTTGCAGGCTTTGTTCATTTCTTTTTCTTCTTTTTTCTTTTGGTTTCTCTTCTCGCTTCATTTCATTCATTTGATCCTCAATCGCTGATACTCTTTCTTCCAGTTGATCGAGTCGGTTACTGAAGCTTGTGCATTTGTCACGTATTTCTCGTGTCATGGTTTTCATCTCTTTCATTTCGTTTATGACCTTCTCTGCATTAATTAGTCTAGCCGTCAATTCTTCCACTTTTTTTTCAAGATTTTTAGTTTCTTTGCGCTGGGTACGTAATTCCTCCTTTAGCTCTGAGAAATTTGATGGACTGAAGCCTTCTTCTCTCATCTCGTCAAAGTCATTCTCCGTCCAGCTTTGATCCGTTGCTGGTGATGAGCTGCGCTCCTTTGCCGGGGGAGATGCGCTCTTGTTTTTTGAATTTCCAGCTTTTCTGCCCTGCTTTTTCCCCATCTTTGTGGTTTTATCTGCCTCTGGTCTTTGATGATGGTGATGTACTGATGGGGTTTTGGTGTAGGTGTCCTTCCTGTTTGATAGTTTTCCTTCTAACAGTCAGGACCCTCAGCTGTAGGTCTGTTGGAGATTGCTTGAGGTCCACTCCAGACCCTGTTTGCCTGGGTATCAGCAGCAGAGGCTGCAGAAGATAGAATATTTCTGAACAGCAAGTGTACCTGTCTGATTCTTGCTTTGGAAGCTTCCTCTCAGGGGTGTACTCCACCCTGTGAGGTGTGGGGTGTCAGACTGCCCCTAGTGGGGGATGTCTCCCAGTTAGGCTACTCAGGGGTCAGGGACCCGCTTGAGCAGGGAGTCTGTCCCTTCTCAGATCTCAACCTCCGTGTTGGGAGATCCACTGCTCTCTTCAAAGCTGTCAGACAGAGTCGTTTGCGTCTGCAGAGGTGTCTGCTGCTTTGTTATTGTTTTCTGTGCCCTGCCCCCAGAGGTGGAGTCTACAGAGACAGGCAGGTTTCCTTGAGCTGCTGTGAGCTCCACCCATTTGGAGCTTCCCAGCAGCTTTGTTTACCTACTTAAGCCTCAGCAATGGCGGGCGCCCCTCCCCCAGCCTCTCTGCTGCCTTGCCGGTAGATCACAGACTGCTGTGATAGCAATGAGGGAGGCTCCGTGGGTGTGGGACCCTCCCGGCCAGGTGTGGGATATGATCTCCTGGTGTGCCTGTTTGCTCAAAGCGCAGTATTGGGGTGGGAGTTACCCGATTCTCCAGGTGTTGTGTGTCTCAGTTCCCCTGGCTAGGAAAAGGGATTCCCTTCCCCCTTGCGCTTCTCAGGTGAGGCAATGCCTCGCCCTGCTTCAGCTCTCGCTGGTCGGGCTGCAGCAGCTGACCAGTACCGATCGTCCGGCACTCCCCAGTGAGATGAACCCAGTACCTCAGTTGAAAATGCCGAAATCACCGGTCTTCTGTGTCGCTGGCGCTGGGAGTTGAAGACTGGAGCTGCTCCTATTCGGCCATCTTGCTCCGCCCCTATCTATCTATTTTTATCTGACTTGATTATTTCAAACTTTGTCTCCAAGTTCAGAAATTATTTCTTTTCTTTGATCTAGCCCATTGTTGAAACTCTCAATAATACTTTTTATTTTATTTATTGAATTATTTGTTTTCAAGATTTATGTTTGATTCTATAGGATATCTATTTTTTAGTTGAATTTCCAGTACAAATCATGAATTGTTTTTCTATTGTATTACATACCTGTGTTCTCTTCCATCTTACTGGATTTCTTTAATGTCATTTTTGAAAATACTTTTTCTTATATGGGTATATATTGTGTTAGTAGGGTAGTATGCTTTGGTTTTAATGCTTTGTGGGTTCAGCGGTTCAGTCTCTGTCTGAGTTATTTAACTGTAATCAGCATCACTGACACCTGTGAGTTATTCAGTGACTTAGTTTGCACTAAGTTAGTGGAGACTTAGTAAGGCTTTTCCCGGGGACAGGGACAAAAAGCAGGCTACTCTTTGGGTACTGGTAGTGGTGGCTGCAGGCTAGGCATGTCCATCCTTAGGCCTGTGGGTAGCGTATGTGAGCATCAGTGATAGCTGGTCTAGGTGGGCCTATCCTTGTGCCTTTAGGCCACTTGTTCAAGTGCCCAGCAGTAAGACCAGTGCACCAGGTGGATTGGTGGGGCCCTGGACCCCTCAATTCTGTGCATGGTGTTGTCAGTAGCCGCATTAGACCAACTCTCTAGCTCCATCAGCATGTGTTGGTGCCAACAGTTGTGATGGTGAATGGGGCGGGCCAATCCTCAGACCCTAAGTGGTGTGTGTGTGTGGGTTCTGGTGGCAGTGGTGGAGGCAGGCTGGGTGGCCCAGTCCCTAGGCCCAGGAAGGCATACATGGACATTGGCAGTGGGCGCAGTAGGCCCATCTTGAGGCTCCCAAAAGGCTTGCATGAGTACTGGCAGTGGCATACTTAGTGGGTTGATTCCCAGACTCCTGGATGATGTACATGGGCAGCAGCACAGGCAGGAATGGGTGCAGCAAATATATCTAGACTCCTCAGTATTGTACATGAGCACTGTCTGTGGTAGGTGCTTTTCCAGTGGGTGGTTCAATTCCCATGTCCCCGGACATGGCTGGTGTACTTAGGCTTCAACAGCAGTATCAGAAGGCTGGGTAAGCCTGTCCTCAGTCCCCCCGATGGTGTGCATAGGTGCTCACTATGAGAGATGCAATGAGTTGATCCCAGACCCTGGATGACACATGCAGGAATTGATGGCAGTGGCAATAAGTGAGGTGGGCCTGTTATCATGCTTGTTGATACTATGTGCAGGCACTGGTGGTGGCAGGAAGAGCAGATATGCCCTCAGGTCCTCTGATAGCGCATGTGGATGCCAGCTATGGTGGGTGTGGCAACTCAGTCCCCAGTCCCTGGACAATGCACATGAACACTGGCAGTGATGGGGTGGGCAGGGAGAACCTGTTCTCAGGCCATCCAATGATGTTACGCAAGTGTCAGCTGTGAAGCGCCAAGGGGATCAATTTCCAGGCCACCTGACTACATGCTCAGGTGACAGCAGTGGTAGCAGCGAGCAGGGTGGATCTGTCTATAGGCTCCAGGATAGTACCCAGGCCAGCTACCCCCCACACCCACTGAAAGGGTGTGCAGGTGCATGACAATCCTGCTGTTGGAGGTGGGTTGCTATTAGTGACAGGATCCCCACAGGTGGCTGTCAGGCACTGGGAAGCACTTGCTTTGGCTATCTTTGTCCTGGGGTCAACTGCCCTGATGCACTGCACTGCCTATTCCAAGGGGTGTGGGTAGTTGCATAGGCTAAAGTGCTAAAAACCCAGCCTCACCCCTGGGTCCAGCCAGCATCACAATGCTACAACCCTCTGAATGGATGTAGGGGAGATGTCAATAGAGTTCCATAGATGTGTAGATGCAGGGGCTGTTGGGATCCAGGACAGGATGCAGTCAGGTGGGGGTTGGGCTCTCAAAATGGCACCATCCTACAGCTGCTTGTATCTTGGGGGTAAAGTATGGGACCCAGCATGGACTTCCTCTCTGGAGCAATGCTGTCACATGGTCTCCAGGTAGCTCCCTGTATTAGTTAGTTTCAGGATTTGTGAGGGCCAAGGGGCTCTCCTGTGACTAGGACTGCAGAGGCTTATTATGGAAATGTGGGTGTCTGAGGATCTTTTGCTTAGCTTTTCCCCACAGTGGGGATTTTCTCCTGGCTCCAAGTTAATTGAAGCTGAGCTGGCTGCTTTCCCTCTTCTTCTATGCCTCAGATGTTCCCTGTCCCTTCCCTGCTAAATCCATTGTTCTATCTTACCTATTTGATATGTGTTTATCTACCTACTGTTTTTTTTCTCTCTTTGTGGAAGAGGTTGAGTGCTAGGCACCACTAGTCAGTCATCATCAACTGAGTATGAGTTATTTATTTTTTAAGAGCAACCGAAAATTTGAGATAATATGAACAAACATTTAAAATACAAAATAATATGTAAATCATATTGAATTGCAATGCTGTTTTGCTGTTCTATACAACTTTGTTTTCCCTGCCACCAATAATTCATACACTCAATGAATTAGTTTTTACATTTCTTTAATATTCATGAAAGTATTTGGTTATTGAAAGTGGTATTTCTAAATTCACAAATATTATCTTAAGAGTAGGCTTAATTGGGCGCCTGTAGTCCCAGCTACTCGGGAGGCTAAGGCAGGAGAATGGCGTAAATCCGGGAGGTGGAGCTTGCAGTGAGCTGAGATCCGGCAACTGCACTCCAGCCTGGGCGACAGAGCGAGACTTCGTTTCAAAAAAAAAAAAAAAAAAAAAAAAGAGTAGGCTTAATTGAATAAAGAAAAGTAAGATGAATCACATTTTCCACTAAATTCCTCAGTACTCTGAAGAGTGATTTTAGCAACTAGCTGTTGTGACTCTCATTGTGAATTGATTGGTTCAAGGTATTCAAAATCTTTTTTTTTGTTTGTTTGATTTTAATTCTAGGTTAGTTTTCCAGTGGTTCACAAAGTCTTAACTAGTTGTGTGGTTTTTTGTGTGTGTGTTTTTTTTTGTTTGTTTTTCTTTATAAAGTGTGTTGTAATAGGTAGAACACTTGCAATTAGGACAAGCCCCAAATTCTTGACATTGCCACTAGTTTATCTAAGCTTATCACAAAATTATTCTGAGACTCGCTTTTCTATCTTGAACAGTTTCTGCATTTTGTGTTAATCATTTAAAATTTTGAATTTGGATAAATAAGCACTACAGATCTTCCTTACTAGAGAACTTATGTTGGTTTTTGTTATTCAGTGACATGAAAAGTAATATTGGAAATTTCTCAAAACCAAACATGTTAAATGTGGTTGTACCATCCAAATAGGAGCCCAGATATCCATCAAAGTTCAGTAACTATGGCCTTTCTATGGTTTGAAACGTATTGTTTCATCGATAACGTGCACTATCACCTTCCAAACTGACAAACTGGAATTCTTAAATCAGTTATAATCAATTATCTGCTCTTAAAAAATATCTTTCAAGTGCTAGAACTTTATGACTCATTTCAGCTAATATTAAATACAATCTAGATCAATAAAAACTTGGTTTTTACATGATAGTTTGTAAAGTTTGCTTCTTCAAGTTTATTGTCACTTTATGATGTTTTAGTTTCTGAAAAGTAGCATTCTTTCATTTTTCAGTGTCTCCCTCTGGGAAATTTTTTATAAAAAAATTCCTGTTGGAATCTCATCTTGAACATGATCTCTAAATATAAATATGTCAAACATTCACTGCCAGTATTTTACTCTACTTGACTATGGCATAAAACTGAAAATTATTTTCTATTTCCTTTTATAAATATTTAATTTTAACCAGAGTGGTATATATGAACATGGTAGCGCATCACTAGTTTAATAGAGTCTTTGTATACAGCAATATTTGTCTTTCCAGGCCTGTGTCTTCCCAGAGACAAAGTCTTAAACAATTAGGTCTAATTGTTCCAAGGAATACTGCTATAGTTCTACGTTCTTTTCTCTATAAAATGATCTATCATTCATTGACAAAGCCTGTTGTCATAATACAAAAGATGAGTCTGTAGCTAAAGTGTATAATTTCCTTAGACTTCTCCATGTAAAATTGTATTATTATTTTACTTTCAATTCTCTACTGATTTTCTATCAAAAATGTTCAAATTAATTAATATTTACTTTTTTGTTGACTTTTATCCACTTTTTACTTCCCTTCATGTGGCATTTGCAACATAGTATTCATTCTTGTAGCCACATTCCTTCTTTAACTTTTTCTCACTTTCTACTACATAGGTTTATACATTAAAATGTCATTTGTTGGCAGGGCTTGGTGGCTCACGCCTATAATCCCAGCACTTTGGGAGGCTGACGCAGACGGATCACGAGTTCAGGGAATTGAGACCATCTGGCTAACAGGGTGAAATGTGTCTCTACTAAAAATGCAAAAAATTAGCCGGGCATGGTGGCATGTGCCTGTAGTCTCAACTACTTGGGAAGCTGAGGCAGGAGACTCGCTTGAACCCAGGAAGCAGAGGTTACAGTGAGCCGAGATCACACCACTGCACTCCAGCCTGGGCGACGGAGTGAGACTCCATGTCAAAAAAAAAAAAAAAAAAAAATCATTTGTTCATATTGTATTGTATCCTTCAACTACAACAATATTCTCATGTTTTTTTCCCACAGGTTACATTACACCTTAAAACAATAAAATGTTATATAAACTATTTTGATTACATGCATATGCAAATTTACATTCCAAGATATATATATAATATATGATAAAAACTATTCATATAGATATAGATTAGAAAAAGTAGGTGATGAAAATAATTTGCTAGTACATTAAGATTGTTCATGTTTTAGATGGTACATGCCAAATTTTGGAACCAAGTAAGATATTCTCTGGTACGTGAATGAACAAATAAGCTGTGATGCATCCACACAATGAAATATTATTCAGCACTAAAATGAAATGAGCTATCAAGCCATAAGAGGACATGGAGGAAAGTAAATGCATATTGGTAAGTGCGGAAAGCCAATCTGAAATGTCTACATATGTATGATTCCAACTATATTGTCTGGAAAACGCAAAACCATGGAGACTATAAACTGATCAATAGTTGCCAGAGGTTAGCGGGCAAAGAGGAATGGTGAGGCCAAACAGTAAGAATTTTTAGGGTGATAAAACTGCTCTGTATACTATCATAGTGGGTATATGTCATTATGCATTTGTCCAAACCCATAGAATGTTCAACACCGAGAGTGAATCCTAGTGGAAACTATACATTTTCAGTGATAATGTTCTGTTAATGTAGATTCATAGATTGTAACAAATGTACCACTCTGGTGGGAGATGTTGACAACAAGGGAAGTTATAAATGTGTGCAGACAGGGAGTATGTGGAAAATCATTTTACTTTTTGATCAGTTTCGGTGTGAACATAAAACTGTTCTGAAAAGAAAGTTTAATACATTACTATACTGTATGCCACATTTGATGATTTTTATATGAAAAATTATGGAATACAATTTTAAATGAATCACTAAACAAAATTAGTTGAATTAGAAGAAAAGATACAACTCAGCTTAAATATCTTTAAGTAGTCATTTTTCTAATGCAAATTTTATTAATTGTGGTTACAGTTGTAACAAATCTTTTTTCATATCTAGAGTGCTATAATAATTTTAATATACATATATTAAGTATAAATACATACAAGATATTTATTCTCATTGTGAGAAAGCTGTTTTAATTATACAAGTTGGTGTCTGGTGTTAGCAGTTAGCATTTCCACATTATTCCACTCTGATAACTCTAAACTCTTTATCCTTCTCCTGGCTGCATTCCAAGCTGAGTAATCTTGTTCACCTAAATTTTTAATGTAGTTTCAATTGGATGTTGCATGCTTCTTTACTTTCTGTCATGTACATTTGTGTAGTGCTGAGCATTTTTATTTCTGAGTGTGTTGCAGTAATCCTTTTGTTTGGTTTGTCTCTCAGAGTATGCTTAAAAAATATTACCAAGGTTGTTGGAATCTTCAAGATGAGAGGTTATGAAACCATGAATGCCAATGTCAGAAGCCATTATCAAGCAACTTAAGAGGATTGGGTTTATTGTTGATAGATTTAGTTTTTATAGAACCATAGAGGAATCACTGTTTATATAAATACACATGCTTCATCATCAGTTTGTCAATAAGCAAACATACTTTTATTGTCATCAGAATATATTAAACTTTATCTTTGCTTATTTTTTAATGGTCAGGTTAATATTAACTTTTCTACCCACGTGTCTTTAATGTTTATAAATAAATGATTAGAATGTTGAAGTCAACAAATCTGTATTCAGATTATTTTAGTGCTGACTGTAGCTAATATGAAATACCTTAAGGAGACAAGGAAACCATCCTCAAAGGACGGGTTTTATATGTGCCACTAGTTCACTTAGTAGAGGATGCAGGTGGTCATTCTATAGGCTAAAATAGAGTTTCCCTAGCCTTTTTTTTTTTTTTTCCCAGAAAGCATTCTTTTATTAGAAGAGCACAATAAATCATTCCCACTGGAATAGAGTATATATACCTAGATGTGATTACTAGGTGATCAAATAAATTAAGGTAGCTAAATCCACATCTCTTTGAAAAGTAGAAAGCAAAGTGAAATATACAATTTATTTAGTAAATACACATAGAAATTATGTCTTTCCTGTAAAGAAATAGTATGAACTGGACTGTCTGCTTTGCTTTCCCTACAATATATATAAGGCTGGGACTAACTGACAAAACCTCATTTTAATTTTTGGGCAAACATTTGAATGGCAGTGGTCAGAAATAATTTTATTTTTAGATGACCACTAATGTTAAATTACTTTTATTGCTTCCTGAGTCTGTTCTCACTAAATTTTAAAGAACTCTGAAAAAATTGAAAAAAAAGTACGAAATTTTGATTTAAAAAAACTGAGCAAAACACATGGCATTTCATGAAAAAAATGGTTATGTAATAAATAAGCTCATAAACCTATAAAAAAATTAATTCCACTCATAAGCAGAAAGTGATATTTAACCTACTGGTTAACCCAACTGGGCTAGTCCAGAAATAAGTGCTCATATTTAACACTCAACTGATTTTCAACAAAAATACCAAGCTAATTCAATGAGGAAGGAACAACCTTTTTAACTAATGGGACTGAGACAACTGGCTATCTATATGCAAAATAATGAAAACACCAGGTACATAAACTGATTTAAAATGGATGACAGACTTGAATGTAAGAGGTAAAGATGTCAAACTCTCATAGCAAAACATAGCAGTATATCTTCATGACCTTAGATTAGGCAACGGTTTCCGAGAATAACACCTAAAACACAAGCCACAAAAGCGAAAGTAAATAAATTGTACTTTAATAAAATTCAAAAAAATACAACGTTTATGTTTAAAAAGATACAGTCAAGAAACTTAAATGACAACAAACATAATGGGAGAAAATATTTTCATATTATATACCTGGTAAGTGTTATACACAGAATATATAAAGACTTTGCGATTCAACAATAAGGACAATCTCAATTTTAAATGGCTAAAGAATGTGAATAGACATTTCTTCAAATAAGATATACAAAGGCAATAAGAACATGGGAAAATGTTCAAGATCATCAATAAATAGAAAGAAAGTTCAAAACTATAATGAAACAGTAATTTACACCCACAACAGTGGCTAAAATGAAAAAAAAAAAAAAATCAAAGAACAAGTTTTAACAAGTATGTGGAAAATGGAATCCTTATACATTGTTGGTGGGAAATTAAAATGCTGAAAAGGAAATTGGCTGTCTGGAAAGGTTTGGAAAGGAATGTGGCAGGTCTTCAAAAGATTAAACGTAAAGTTATCATATGTTTCATTAATTCCCTTCGTAAGTACGTATAACACGGCCACACAAAAACCTGTACACAAATGTTTATAGCAACACTTTGCAAAGCAGTCAAAAACTAAAAACTACCTGCATCTCAATCAACTAGTTAATGGTTAAATAAGATTATTGTAGCGTATTATTCAGCCATAAAAATGAATGAAGTACAGAAAAGTGATACAATATGGATGGACCTTGAAAATATTTTGCTAAGTGAAAAATGCCATGTAGATAAAGCTACATATTTATCATCTTATTTATGTGAAATATCCAGAATAGGCGTGTTTTATTTTATTTGTCTATAGAGACAGGAAATTGAATGGTAGTGGCCAAAGGTGGGGTCAGGGGAACAGGAAGTGACTGCTAATGGGTTTGAGATTTTTTTGTGGGATTATAAAAATGTCCTAAAATTAAAAAATACATGAATACTTTAAAAAACTATTATTAACTATTAAATTGTATACTTCAAATGAGTAAATCTTATGGTATGTAGATTGCATGTCAATAAATGAATGGACATCTGCTCAGAATTAAAAATGGTACAACTTTCTTGAAGGGAACTGGACGAAAGCTAAGTAAACTATACCAGAATCTATATTTATACTCAGAAATCTCAATTGTAGGAATGTGCTCTGAAGAATCACATCAATATATTGGCAGAAATAACATATCTGCAGGTCAATTATGGTGACATTATTTGTAGCAGCAAACCATTGGAAACCTTCTAAACACCCATATATTTGTGGCTTAAATGGATATGAATGGTATGTAAATAAATAAAAGAGCACATATAAAAGCAGGTATGTTGCAAGTACAAAAAAGATCTTTGTGAATTGATATGATTTCTAGGACATATATTTGGTGAAATACAAAGTAACATGTAATATAATGTATTTATTATGCTGCATTTTGTGAAAGAAAAAGAGACACAAATTTGGTTCAGATCCTAGCTCTACCATATACTTCTATTGTAGCCTTTGGTGAGTTTCTTACATTCTCTTTCACAAATTGAAAGGTTTAAATACAAAATAACTTAAAAATGACTTGTTCTCCAAAACTCTATCCAATACTAATATTTTAAAAAGTTATTTGGCTACTACAGATGGAATATGGAAATAAGATAAAGAACAATTTTTTTCTCAATATTCCTAAGAGAGTACAGTGATTATAAGAAAAATCAATATTCTTTAATGATATCCCAAACATTATTTGTATATGTCAAACAAATAAATGTAAGTAATTACTTTTCTATTATTGAATATTGAAAACCATCATAAGAACTGTCGCCTTTACTCCAAACATTATTTAAGAACAAATAGAATAATCAGAAGTCTATAAATTTGAGTGAAGTTTCACGGCAGTAATACGTTTCGAAAGTCTTCTATTCTTCCCTTATAAGATAATATAAAGCCTGTGAAATGCAGGTGGGGGAATCACACTGCTTGGAAAGAATTCTTTGGTGATTGGAACTGTTACTCAAACTTTGCTTCAGTTTAAAAGAAGCTTAAGATCAATCAAGAATAAGACAAGGCTACAACTTCAAAGGATGGTTTGCAAGCCTGAATACCAAGTAGATAGCACAACTGGAAGAAATGACCTTGGAAGAATAAAGAAGTACCTGATTTACCTGTCAATGTGAGTCAAGACAAGAACTAAAACAAGACACTCCTTTCAAAGTCCCAAAATATTTTATTCGCAAATAATTCCTATAAAGTGCCAAAATACGTTTAGTTACATTTGCTGGAAAATAATGTATCTAGGTAAAGGAATGCAAAATGTGAATGATAATTGTAGCAACAAATATGCATTTACTCAATATTTCTATTTTAAAATATCTTTGTGTGCAAACTATTTAAACTATTTTTAAAAACCTGCCCATTACTTTTAGCAGACTTCTAAGTGATTTAAAGTAATCATCTCAATTAAATATTCCATATCAGTTAGAAAGAAAATATGATCCTTATTTTACAGATGAGGAAATCTAGTTTCAGTGGAATTAAGTAATTTCCAAAGTTCAAAACGGTAGTAAATGCAATGACCCATATATACAGAGTTTTTAAGACTACAATCCAAGCGCTTAAGATTATGTTATACATATGTATAACATAATATATTATTGTATATCAGAAATAGCCATTTTGTAAAGAAATTTGATACATAAAGTAGTGCTATCTCTTCAAAAAGATTTTTTTTTTCTTTTAATAATTAAGTATGGTTCATTCTCTCTAGTTTTCTGGACATGAGTGTAGGAGGAAATTTATTAATTCATTTTCTAAAATAAAATAATATATTGAGGATAACTCATTTTAAAATATCTTAATAAAATCATATAGATGCATATTACACGTTAATCCAAACACATACTCTTTGTACGGAGATTCAAAAATATTAGTAATGTATTTTCTAAATTTCTTGTTTAAACTTTTAGATTCTTCTTATTAAGGATCAGATAACAATGATCAGTGTGGCCAAGGTCTGATCCTATACAAATTCCTTTTCTCTTGGTTCTTGTTTAATTCTGGTTCATATTCTACGTTCTATATGATATCTGTATAACTATCTACCTTTTCCCCTCAGATGCCAATGTCTTTTAGAGTCCTTTGAAATAGATGGAAATCTTCCTTAACCTTTATATTTGCATAAGTCCACATTTGCCTTTTAAATGCAACATTGCTGTCCTGCACTGTATTTTCTTTCTTCTTCTTCTTCTTTTTTTTTTTTTTTTTTTTTTTTGAGACAGAGCCTCACTCTGTCGCCCAGGCTGTAGTGCAGTGGGTGATCTCGGCTCACTGCAAATTCCGCCTCGCGGGTTCAAGTGATTCTCGTGCCTCAGCCTCCTGAGTAGCTGGGATTACAGGTGCCTGCCACCACGCCCAGCTAATTTTTTGTATTTTTAGTAGAGACAGGGTTTCACCCTATTAGCCGGGATGGTCTAGATCTCCTGACCTCATGATCTGCCCTCCTTGGCCTCCCAAGGTGCTGGGATTACAGGCATGAGCCACCACAACTGGCCTGCACTGTATTTTTTTTTTTTTTAAGCTGATGGTATATTATTTGTGTTAACTCTTGTAATAAGTTTTTTCTGTCCTGCTGTTCTTTGTGACTGGAGTGTTTGTTTCTCCTATATGCTCTGGTTTCCATTTTCTAACATCCTTTTAACACAGAGAATTATATTACACTGTTTCATTTAAAAGAATAGCCGTTTGTCTTTTAGGACATAAACTGAAAGCAAAATGTGTTATTCCATAATATTCTGAGAAATTCTGCACATACCCTTACACCTTACATACCTCCAGAGCCTCATCATATGCTGGTTGCTGTCCCTCATTATTTTAGATTGAATATATAATGTGTCTCATGATATGCCAACAAATACTAAAGTCATACGGTGTGTTGGCATTCTGGGTAGTGTTCTAAGGCAGTGTAAGAAAAGGATCTTGAAGTAACTTGGACATTTATGAGTTACAGATTTGTCAGAAATCATCTAAAAAATATTCAATTATATTCATAAAATATTGAGATGCTAAGGAAGAACTATACAATACATTTTTCTGTGATAATGAAAATGTCCTATATTCTTGTTCATTTGGCAGATGCTAACCTCATGTAGCTTCTTTTATGACTAGAGTGACTGTGGAACTACCTTTTTATTATTTAGTTTTAATTAATTTAAATTTAAATAGCCACATATGGTTGTTGGCTATGCTATTAAACCGTGCAACACCAAGGAATCTCATACATTGCTTCAATTAACTCTCAATTAACTAGTTTATGTAGGAATCTACCTTAAGTTTTTAAAATGTTCTCAATTATGTGTACACATACACACACATATACCGTATTGAAAATCTTTATTATTTTTTCTTTTTGCAATGACAGAGGTTGCCATTAAACTTTTTGCAATTGCATGTGAAATAATGGATACTTCTTTTTTTTTTTTTTTTTCTTTTTTTGAGATGGATTCTCACTCTGTCACTCAAGCTGGAGAGTAGTGACACAACCTTGGCTCACTGCAGCCTCCACCTACCAGGTCCAAGTGATTCTCCTGCCTCCCAAGTAGAGTAGTTAGGATTAGGCGCACGCCACCACGCCCGCCTAATTTTCTGTATTTTTAGTAGACACTGGGTTTCACCATGTTGGCCAGGCTGGACTGGAACTCCTGACCTTATGTGATCCACTTGCCTTGACCTTCCAAAGTGCTGGGATTACAGGCAATTTTTAAAACTCATATTTCACCAAATACACGTTCCAGGAGATATTAATAACAGTTGTAAAGAAACACATGTCAGTAATATTTTTCCTTCTAAAATGTAATGTGTGCATGCAAGCAATTATAAACACATTTTGTGTTTTTATTAATGGCACAGAAAAGCACAAAAATAACAAAAAATTATAAAACAAGTCAAGTGAAATAAATATTGATATATACATATAAAAACATATGTATATTATCTCCTGTCTTATAAATTAAAAATATATATTTATGATAATAGTCAAAATGTGTTACATATAGATCTTGTATAGGATGCAGGCTAATTTTTCATGAATCAGTGAAGAACAGAAAGACAGTTTTCAATGTAGGAGAGAAACATTTGGACCTTAAACTGCATTTTAAAAGGAAATGTCAGAACCACTAAATTGATACTTGGATTTTAAAGGGTCTAGGCAAGATCAACATTTTTCTCTGTAGAACTGTGATCCTAATTAATAGAGAGATACTAAAATAAAATACAGTGAAAAAAATACAACCATAAATCTACAATCATGCGTCACTTAACAATAGAGATAAAATGTGAGAGACATATCTTAAGGTGATTTAATAATTGAGAGAATGTATATAGCGTGTACTTACACAAACCTAGATGCTATAGCCTACTATACACCTAGGCTATACAGTAAAGCATATTGCTCCTAGACTAAAAATCTGTACAGCATATTACTACTGAATACTGTGGGCAATTATGACAAAGTGGTATTTGTACATCTAAACATATGTAAGTATACAAAAGTTACAATAAAATATTGTATTATAATATATTGGACTGCTGTCATATATGTGGTCCATTGTTGATGGAAATGTGGCTATGGGGTGCATGAATGGATTTGAAGGCAATGGTTTAGGAGGAACTAATTTTCACTGTCTGTTACTCATCCCTGGGCTAAATTGGAAATCCTCATCCACTTGAAAGTTGAGATCTACAGTTTCTTTCCTCTAGCCCAAAGCTCATAAATGAGGAAGAAAAAAATGCCGAACTCATAAGACGTATGGCTCTTAAACACAGGTGATCCAAAATAAACCTAGGCCCAAGCCTTGGTTCACCAACCTGGTATCCCATTTCTCCTTTTCATGGGAAAAATGAATAAGAGAGGGCACAAGGCCAGAAATATTTATATTAGATATATTCTTGCATATGTGAATAAGTGGCTATTGTTGGATGAATTCTCTGCCCCAGAAAAGATATGTTGAAGTCCTTATACCCAGTAATTCAAAACGTAATCTTATTTGGAAATAACGTTTTTAAGGAAGTAATCAATTTAAAATGAGGTCACTAGGTTAAGCCCTAATCCAATGACTGTGTCCTTATAAAGGGGAAATTTTGACACAGAAACAGACATGCAGAGAGAGAAAAATATGTAAAGAAGAAGGGAGAATGCTGTGTGAAGATCAGAGTTTTGTTGCCACAAGCCAAGTAATATCTTGGAGCTTCCAGAAGCTAGAAGAAGAAGGGAAGTTTCAGAGAGAGCATGTTCCAACACCTCAATTTTAGACTTCTAGGCTGCAAAACTGTGAGACAATAAAAGTATCTGTTATAGTACCCCCAAGGAACTAACACAGAGAATAAGCTGCCCCTACAATAGTGAAAAATCACACATTCTGATATATAAACAAAGCAGGAACAAAGCTATTCAAGATGAAAATGTTGATTTTGGGGAGCACGGCAATCAAGAGAACATGAATATTTGAAAAAATGTTCACTTCGGGTTGCTTTGATTCTTCTTTTTGCTGCCATGCTTTCATAAAATTGTGGAAAGGATCTTAATAAACACAGCCTGGTCTCTTGCCTACCCCTCATGTAACTAGTATGATTACATGTTCACCTGTGGAAATGGTAGAAGGAGTCAACCCTACCAGAATGACAGACTAACCCCTTAAATATTTGAAATACTTTAGGTAGAGCTAAATTAGACTGCTCTGGTCCATGGGTAGTTTCCAAAGAGATTCTGGGAAGACCCAAGAACGAATGTCTGATCTTTATATCTCATCAAATAAAAGTAACCAAAAGACAGAAATGGAAGAAATAAAGGGAACTATGGGGATCCTAATATCCATAGTCTATATTTATTCTCTGGTATCTCACATTCTAAAGAACGCTCCTGTCACTCGATGTCCCTCTTTGGTTATTAAACTGTTGCTTTAGCCTTCTTCAAACTAAACAGAGTATTTGTCAGCACATATTGTCCCTGCTTTCAAATTTCCAATTGCTATACAACTGAATTCCATCTGGCCAGTGCCATCGTCACTCCATTCAAACTATCTATAGAAATGACCAATTATTTCAATATTTTCAAGTAATCATTCCTTACTACAGCCAATAAGATACTTTGGGATCTATCCCCAATTACATTTTCAACCTTATTTTGTTCCATCTTCTTTCTTACCCTTTTAAATTAAATGTACTGCAATCCTGTTTGCTTTATTTAATACACCAGATTTTTTTTTCTGTCCTAAGACAATATATATTTGGCTCACTCTCCCCAAAAAGGACTTTACATAGAAATTTTCTTCTCAAACTTTGGATTCAGCTTATATTGCAATTACCTCAGTGAGTTCTACCTCATTGCCACATAAAACTTTGAATATCTCTTTTTATAATCTATCACTGTTCTTTAATAATTTCCTTCAGGGTATTTACCACAACCTGAAGTTATATTCTTATGTATGTCCTTATTTGTATTTTCTGACTTCTATTTTATCGTAAACCACAAAAGTGCAGAACACACATCTATTTTTTCAACAACAATATAACCCGAGTACATAACTCACTGGATGGTACATGGTGAAGTCATAAATATTTAGTAACTAAAAAACTGTCTATTTCTTCTAGCTGCCATCAATATCTGTCAATTCTATTAACTCCCATCTCTGTCTTGCTGAATTACAAACTTTTAATTTATAGGGGAGAAAATTCTGTCCAGCTTGAATCAGTTATGTCTGCCCTGATATCAATCTGCCATGGCCAAAGCGGCATTTTACATAGAAGGGTTATGGCCCTCGTTTATGTGTTAGGTTCTTTCAGGGAAGAAAGAGATGTTCTTGACTACAATATACCCACAAAGCCTACTTATTACATAAGACCAATATAATCTGGAAATTTTCTATTTTAAAAGATTAAACATTGACAATAATAATGCTGTTGTTAAAATAAATATTGGTCTGGACAATATTCTTTTAAAGGTTAAGAGCTTTTCTAATTAATATAAATAACTTTGCTGAAAGGGTCTCATGCATATTTCAATTAGAAGTGGAAATAAACTTCCTTCATTTACTAAAACTTATTTTTCTAACTGGTTGATAATGGTTCAAGTAGGATTTATGGTGGTGGATGGGGTGGAGGTGCACATTTAAATTTACTAACAAAAAGCCATTACAAATGAGAACTGGATCTGAGAGCAAGAATGCAATTGTTCAACACACTGCTTAATAGGAAAGAGTAGAGAAGCCCTTTCTGTTAGCAGGTTCCATATAAACTAATGGAGCTTGGGACTTTTGTCTTTTTCATGATCCCCCGACCTCAAACAACATATACAGAAACTCAGGTTTATGTCGATAAATGTACAAGTGTCACATTTTTGAGGGAACCAGACAGCATCTGCCTCCTTTTTCCCTTCTCCAAATTTTTCTATCTT
The DNA here is from genome assembly GCF_003255815.1 of Theropithecus gelada. Taxonomy (NCBI): domain Eukaryota; kingdom Metazoa; phylum Chordata; class Mammalia; order Primates; family Cercopithecidae; genus Theropithecus; species Theropithecus gelada. The sequence goes on along the minus strand of NC_037672.1, from coordinate 132,529,718 downwards.
CTTTATGTTGGTGGATATCCCATTGCACATCATATCCTGTGGTATAAATGATATAGCTAGAGAGATAGAACTAGAGAGATATAGACATAGGTAGAGGCACAGCTATAAATATAACTATTGGAATAGATATATTCCAGAAATCCCCTAAGTTCTCTTCAACAAAACTTGGCCTAAACTACTAGCTCAGAAATGGCTCACCTTAAAATTCCTGTTTTAGGAAAAAAAAAAAAAAAAAGGTTAATATTCATTGTTTCTCTCTGCATTCCAATTCTCCATATGGCAGAAAATATTTCCAATTGAATGCGGATGTCACATAAAATTATGCAAAACTCTGTTGATATAGACAAATATTTTACCTTTTTCACAGATATGTATGTTGTTTAAAAATATATTTTAAAATTAACAAGTTGCATTTTATATTTGAATACTTTATTCTTTTTTCCTTTAATATAAAATTGCTTTTAAAATGTGTTTTTCTATGGGAAGGTAAAGTAAAAACAGATGAATCAGTTATTTATTTTTTATTTTTATAAAACTGAATAAATACAACTGCTAAATGATAATTTGGCTATCTACATTAATTCATTTTCCCAGCAACTTCTATATCTTGAAGGTATACTATCTACATATTTTGGTTTTTAAAGTGCTTTCTGGTCAAATATTTTTGCAAATGCTTTCCTATGCTCAGACTAGAGGTGTAATAAATCCCTAACATCCATTTCTAACATCTTATCTTATACCTTTATTCTTCCCATTTCCTACATTCAGAAAATTTATCCGGCATGAGTGGAGACTCTGTTATTAAATCTAGAAAACACTCATGGATCCTTGTTGCTACAAGTTCCTTCTTTCTTCCTTGAATTCTTTACTATATTTTACAATATTTATATGGCTCTTCATCTGCACAGCTTTGTGATACAGTTAAATGCCTCTATCATTTTGGTAACATTTGAATGGAGTGAGCAACCCCATATTTTCCATAGTGTCATGCAAAGAGAACACAATGAATATTATGTTATATTATAGAATTATGTGCTTATTAACATGCATACTTGAAAGTCATGATGTTTTTCATTACATATTAATTAGGAATGTTATTTCAAATAATATCTTAATTGTATATTTAACTGCAACTTATCATTCCTAAGCCTACATCAACAGTAACAAAATCAAATAGGTTTTAAAAATTAAATTCTCAGAGTTTTCAAACTATTAAAAAAGATCTCAAGTGAAAGAACTTATTGAGATAATTGAGTTTTTAATAGATAATTAAATGTTAACTAAGCACATTTGGTTTTTAGCAGTAATTTAAAAAATATATTTATTAAACTAAGTTCTAATTTGCATTTGCAAGTTAAAATTATTGACAATTAATTTGGGTTGCTTTTACTCAAAGCATCTTAAAGTGTATTTTACACTTCAGCTTTCCAGATGGGAAGAGTCCAATACAATAATATGTATGCTGCATGCCTTCTCATTGTTAGAAATAGTATGTATTTAAAAAGAGTGAAGTAGAAAAAGCCCCAAAATCTATATTGAATTGACACCTGTGTTGAAAACTGTATTGAAGAAAAACAGCAGAGGGAATGAAAGTAAGAGGTCAAATTCATAAACAAAAGACACTTCCAGACCTAGAAACTATGGTTTGTTTTAAGATCAGTAAAGCAAGAATTTAACCTTGCCACCACTTCAGTTTAAGTTATATAATTACATTCTTTAAAGCTGACATTTTCACCTTGGTAGGTATAATAAGGCCATGCAGATGCAGGCTAAAACCAGTAATTTCAGCGTTCTGTTTCTTCTATGTCGATGGTAATAAGATGTGGCAGTGAAGCATGCATGAACCTCCATTTAATTGTCAGCACAGTCTTTCATTTAAACAACAAAATAGTTAGCAGTAAGCTTATAAATGTGGAAAGCATGCAAAACAAATGGTAGGTCTGTTAACTTTAAAATCACCTCACACAGAAAAGGTCAAGCATTTAAAATATGTTTCTACTACCCTTTAAAGACAGTAAAACTAATAGAAAATACATGACTGGAAAATATAACTGGATGTTTCTTGGTAGAGAATAAAAACAAGTTGCTAAAACATCTTCAAATGCATACATTGTAAAATGTTGAATATATTGTGTAGAAAAATGTGAAAAATCATTTAAACTTCAAATCAACTAGTAGTCAGTAATACTTTATGCAAGCTTGCAAGCTTTCTTTTAAATTGGTAAATTTTATTTTTAGGCCTAAAAGTAACTGGAAAACAAGTGTTGAAAAATCAGCTATTGTTAACATTAAGAATATAGTTATGGTTCTAAAAGTTTTGTTTAATTTTCAAGTGGATCGTATATTTATCTTTTTATTCCAAATTCAGAAGCACTATTTTAAAAATCTCCATTTAGAAGTCCTGCACCATTTCCCATTTCTCCTCTGCTTCCCAAACCTACAGGAAACTTCTTCTTTTTTACTTCCTCACTTATTTTTTCAGAAAATGCAAGAAAATTTTATTCTTAAAATACTTTACTCAAATAGTTTTATATGTCCTAAAAACATTTTATGAAATAGGATGGAAAACTGCATGTCTAACTTGTCACTTAAAAATATATCAAAGCACTAGAATTAGGGAATAATCTTGTGTTACTGGCTTCACATAATAGATCAGGTTTTATCTGGTTTATTTTCCTGGTTCCTCTTTTTTTTTTTTTTTTTCCCTAAGAAATCAAAAGCTCGGGGCTCACTCCAGTAGCCACTTGTCTTCCTATTCTACTCCCAGAATGATCTTGACTAAATACTGATACATCATGTGTCTCTATTGTCAGACCAATTCTCCCTTATGAAATCTTTAGACAAGAATATCTAACTATGTAATTGACACCTCCACAGTTTAAATTTAGCATATGCAAACTGAGCTGATATTCTCCTCCAAACCGACACCACTTCCAGTCTTACTAATTTCAGTTTCTACCAACTAAATTTTTCTTGTTACTCACGTTCCTAAACCTTGTTGTTATCCTGACCTTCTTTCTTTCTCTCTCACATCAGACCCTGCCCTGTCTAACCTGGCTCCTGTTCTCTGCACTCTCCTCCTCCTAAATTCCCTAGAATTAAGACATTCACTCTTTTCTAGCCACGGTGTCTTCCTTGCTACTCCTTCATTCCAGGTATATTCCCACCTCAAGGCACTGACAATTAGAATCCCCTCAGTTTGGAATACACTTTTCCTAGATATCTTCATAGCAAGCCCCTGCACTTAGATCATATGTTTATTTAAATCCTATACCCTTTTCCTTAAATAAACATCTGGAATTTGACCATCTGTCACTACTGTAGCTCACATCACAGTTTTATCACTGTCTTCTGTTATTGTAATTATTATTACTATTGTTTGCATACTTGACTGCATTTCTTATATTTTCAAAATACCATTTGATTGATCCTGTTAAAATATACATCAGATTGTATCAGAATAGAAGTCAAAGTTCTATCTCTGAATTACAAAGCCCTGTGTAATCTGACCTCCATGACTTGCCTGAAGTCATCTGCTGTGCTACCTACCCACCACTCTGTCAGCAGTATGAGTCGCTGTGCAGTTTCTCCAGGTAAATTCCTTTTAACTTCAGTGTATCTGTGCATGCTGTTCACTCCTGTCTGAAATATCTTCTTTCAGTTCCTTTGCACTTTTACAGATTTTAATGTATATATTTATTATATGTACTTTATGTATTTAAAACAAAAAATACACGCATTAAAATATATAAAAACCCAAATAAACCAAGAAAATATTATATGATAAATAGATATGGTAGCAATAAATATATGGCAATCAAATTATAACAAATAATAAATTCATACATATATACATTTTTGATCCTTAACAGTAGAATGAATTCTAATATGCCACAGTTTTGTTATCCCCTCCCCACTACAATATCTCCAGGCCCAAGAAAAGTGCCTGACTGTTACCTGACGTTCAGTAAGTATTTATCGAATCAAGGATTTTACATAGAAATGAGTATTTTTCTTTTCTTTTCTTTTCTTTTTTTTTTTTTGAGACAGAGTCTCACTCTGTTGCCAAGACTGGAGTACAATGGCATGATCTTGGTTCACTGCAACCTCCGCCTCTCAGTTCAAGCGATTCTCCTGTCTCAGCCTCCTGAGTAGCTGGGGTTACAGGCACACGCCAAAATGCCCAGCTAATTTTTTGTGTCTTTAGTAGAGATGGGGTTTCAACATGTGGGTCAGGCTCGTCTCAAACTCCTGACTCGTGATCCACACATCTCGGCCTCCCACAGTGCTGGGATGACAGGCATGAGCCACCGTGTCCAGCTGAAATATGTATTTATATTTATATAGAGATAAAACATATTAATATATTTTATTATTAGCTAATCTGTAAAATTAGCCAAAAAAATGCTTTCTTAAACATTTCCAAGAAAATTATTCATCTACATTTTGCAAAACCATTAATGAAAAATTCAAAATCTGTTCCAAAAAATCTATATTCTCACATTAAACAGAAAGGGCTGATTTCTTTTAAGATATAAACCCATCAAAGGTTTATATTATCCTAGTGGCTGATTCAAAGGGCTTTAGAACTGAGCCATTGTTATTCTGCATATATTAAATAGCTTTGCAGATAATACAAAATCATCAAAAAACTTTACCTGGAAAAAATTTTTGTAAAATATTGCAAAAATGCAGAACTAAGTTTTTTTTTCCTTTAATCATTTATGAAAAATAGCCTAAAACAATGACCTTTTGTTGTTTATTTTTTATGTCTTTGCAGAAATGGTTTATGAAACACTGACAAAAAAAGAATTTTGAAAAGGTCAGTGATGTATCACAACATTGTGCCTGCATAATTAACAGATCTTTCTTTTTATATCTTGATGGGATATCTTGGCTGTTAGTTGACAATAACAAAGTGTTGAAATTAGGAAACAGTCAAGAGAAAGTTATGTTCCAATTTGAGATACTATAGATCATTTCGATCTGCCAACATAGTAACTGAGTTCATTAGAAGTTGACAATTATTTGATCACACTGAAATCTTAGCAGCTATTGAAATAGCAATAATACTAGCACTAGTTGACTAATTATTGAGAAGATAGAAGTTTGCAAATTTCTGGAATTATGTAGCTAGAAATTTATCATGTAGCAGCATCATATACTTTTTAATTGTATTCCTTTTTACTTTATTTAGTTGGTTAAGATAAATTTCAACTTTTAGATTCAAGGAGTACATGTGCAAGTTTATTATCTGTTTGTATTGTGTAATGCTGAGGTTTGGAGGTACAAATGATCCTACCTCCGAGGTACTGAGCATAGTGCCCAGGAGTTTGTTTTTCAACTCTTCATCTCTTCCCTCCCTCTCTAGTAGTCCAGAGTTTCTATTCTTGCCATTTTTATGTCCATGAGTGCCCAATGTTTAGCTCCAATTTATAAGTGGGAACATGTAGTATTTGGTTTTCTGTTTCTGCATTATTTCACTTAGGATAATGGCCTCCAGCTTCAACCATGTTGCAAAGGATATAATTTTGTTCATTTTTTATGAATACATAGTGTTTCATGGTATGTAAGTATCACATTTTCTTTATCCAATCCACCATTGAAGGGCATCTAGGTTGATTCTATGTCTTTGCTTCTATGAATAGTGCTGCAATAAACATGTGAATGCATATGTCTTTTTTGTAGAATGATTTGTTTTCTTTTGGATTGATGATTTTGTTTCTCAGTAATGGGATTGTTGAGTGGAATGAAAGTTCTAAGTTATTTGAGAAATCTCCAAGCTGCTTTCCATGGTGGCTGAAATAGTTTACATTCTCATCAACAGTGTAAAAGCATTCCCATTTCTCTGCAGTCCTGCCAACATATGTTGGTTCTGACTTTTGAATAATAACTATTTTTACTGGTGTGAGATGTGAGAGGGTATCTCTCTGTACTCTTGATTTTCATTTCTGTATTGATGAGTGATGTGGAGTATTTTTCATATGCTTGTTGGCTGTTTGTATCTCTTCCTTTGAAAAGTATCTGTTCATGGCTATTGTCCACTTTTAATGCGACTATTAGTTTTTTTGCTTGTTCCATTGTTCATTCTTTATAGATTCTGGATATTAGACATTTTGAGAGCATAGATTGTGAATACTTTCTCCCATTCTGTAGGTTGTCTTTTTGCTCTGTTGATAGTTTCTTTTGATATGCAGAAACTTTTTAATTTAATTCAGTCCCATTTGTCAATTTTTGTCTTTGTTTTGAGGACTCAGTGATAAAGTATTAGCCAGGCTAATGTCCAGCATGGTGTTTCCTAGATTTTTTGTCTAGGATTCTTTCATATCTAATTTTAATCCGTTAAAGTTAATTATTGTATATGGTGAAGATGGGGGTCCAGTTTCATTCTTCTGCATATGGCTAGCCAGTTGCCCCAGAACCATTTATCAAATAGAAAGTTCTTTTTCCATTGCTTATTTTTGTTGACTTTGTCAAAGATTGGATAGATGTAGATTTGTGGCTTTATATCTGGATTCTCTATTCTGTTTCATTGGTCCACATGTGTTTTTGTACCATTACCATGCTGTTTTAGTTACTGTAACCTTATAGTATAGTTCAGTCATGTAATGTTATGTGTTCAGCTTTTTTATGTTTGATTAAGATTGTTTTGGCTATTCTGGCTCTTTTTCAGTTCCATATGAATTGCTGAATAGATTTTTCTAGTTGTGTTGAAAAATGCCATTGGTAGTTTGATAGGAATAGCATTTAATCTATGAATAGCTTTGAGCAGTACGGCCATTTTAATGGTATTGATTCTTCCAATCCATGATAATGGAGTATTTTTTCATTAATTTGTGTCATCCTAATTTATTTTAGCAGTGTTTTGTAATTCTTCTTGTAGAGCTCTTTTACCTCCTTGGTTAGATATATTACTAGTTTTTTTTTTATTATTATTTTATTGTTATCATCAATGGGATTGCATCCTCGATTTGGCTTTCAGCTTGAACATGATTAGTGTATAGAAATGCTATTGATTTTTATACATTAATTTCGTATCCTGAAACTTTACTGAAGTCATTTCAAATCCGTACCAGGAGACTTTTGGCAGAGTCTTTATGATTTTCTAGGCGTATGTTTATATCATCCATGAACAGAAATAGTTTACTTCTTCTTTTCCTATTTTGATACTTTTACTTATTTCTCTTGCCTGATTTATCTGGCTAGCATCTTCAGTACTAGGAACAGTACTATGTTAAACAGGAGTGGCGTGAATAGGTATCCTTTGTCTTGTTCCGTTTCTCAAACAGAATGCTTCCAACTTTCACCTAGTTAGTATAATGTATGTGGGTTTCTCACAGGTGGCTCTTATTATTTTCAAGTGTGTTCTTCCTACAACGTTGTTTCTTGAGGATTTTTATCATGAAGGAATACTGGATTTTATTGAAAGTTTTTTCCATGTCTATTGAGATGATCATATATATACATATATATATGATTTTAATATATATATATATGATTTTTAAATTCTGTTTATGTGGTTAATCACATCTCTTGATTTGCCTATGTTGAACCAATCTTCCATCTCAGGCATAAAGCTTATCTGGTCATGGTGAATTAACTTTTTGATATGCTGTTGAATTCTATTTCGTAGTATTTTGTTCAGGATTTTTCGATCTATGTTCATCAAAAACACTGTCCTGTAGTTTTCTTTTTTCATTGGTTCTTCGGCAAGATTTTAGTATCGGGTGGAATGAGTTAAGGAGGAGATCTTTCTACCTGATATTTGGAATAGCTTTAGTAGAATTGGGACCAGATCCTCTTTGTACATCTGGTATTATTTGGCCATGAATCCATCTGGTCCAGAAGCTTTTGTGTTTGGTAGGTTTTTTTTATTACCAATGCAATTTGGGAACTTGATATTGAATTTGTTCAGTGTTTCAATTTCTTGCTGATTCAATCTTGTGAAATTGTTTCTAGGAATTTATCAATTTCCTCCAGATTTTCTAGTTTGTGGGCAGAGAGGTGTTCATAAACATCTTTATGAGAATCTTTTGTGTTTCTGTGGGATCGATTGTAATGTCACTTGGTCATTTTGCATTGTGCTTATTTGAATATTTTTTTTCTTTGTTAACCTAGCCAGTGGTTTAATAATCTTGTTTATCCTTTCAGAAAATCAACGTTTGGTTTCGTTGATTTTTTATATGAGTTTTTAGATCTCAATTGCATTTAGTTCCATTCTGATTTAGTTATTTCTTTTCTTCTGCTAACTTTAAGTTGCTTTTTTTTCTAGATTCTTTATGTGTGATCTTAGATAATTAATTTGAGATATATCTAGCTTTTTGAAGTAGGTGTTTAGCACTACAAACTTTCCTCTTAACATTGTTTTGGTACGTCTGTCTGAATCCCAAAAATTTTGGTATGTGTGTCTTCATTTTTATGTATTTCAAATTATCTTTTTATTGCTGCCTTAATGTAGTTGTTTACTCAAAAATCATTCAGGAACAATTTGTTTAATTCCCATGTAACTGTGCGGTTTTGAGAGATCTTCTCTGTATTGATTTCTATATTTATTCCACTGTAGTATTAGAGTAAGTTGGTATTATTTTAACTTTATTGAGACCTGCTTTATGGCTGAGCATATGGCTAATCTTGGAGTATGTTCCATGTGCAGATGAGAAGGATGTATTTCTGTAGTCGACAGGTAGAGTATTCTGTAGATGTGTATTGGATGCAGTTGGTTGACTGTTGAGTTTAAGACCAGAATTTCTTTGTTAGTTTTCTGCCTCAATGATCTTTCTAATAGTGTCGGTGTGATATTGAAGTCCCCACTATTACTGTGTGGCTAAGTTTTTTCACAGGTCTAAAATTACTTTTTTGATGACTATGGGTGCTCCAATGTTGACTTCATATATATTTATGATAATTAAGTCTTCTTGTTGAATTGACCCTTTATCATTATGTAATGCCCTTGTTTGTCCTTTTTCACTGTTATTGTTTCAAAGTCTGCTTTATTTAAGAATGCTGACCCTTCCTCCTTTTCCTTTTCTATTTGCATGGTAGATCTTTCTCCAACCTTTTACTTTGAACTATGGATTTTGTTAAGTGAGAGATAGGTCTGTTGAACACAGCAGATGAATGTCTTATTTCTTTCATTCAACTTACCATTCTGTGGCTTTTAAATAAGGCATTAGATCATTTAGATTCAAAGATAATATTAATTTATTCTAATTTAGATTAAAAAACATTAATTTAAATATTAATTATTTTTAATATTAATTTATTTCATTTAATATTAATATATTTAACATAAATATATTTATGTTTTCTCTTTCTTCATTTCCTGGATTGCTTTAGAAGCTTTTTTGTGTGTATTTTCAATCGTGTCTTAAATTTCATTGATATTCTTTGCAATTCATACTTTTGATTATTTGTCTGTTATTTCTGATTTTTTATTTTGGTTAGGAATGATTGCTGGATAGCTAATGAAATCCTTTGGTGGTGTCATTACATTCAGATTTTTTATGATGTCAGAATTTTTGTAGGCCGGGCGCGGTGGCTCAAGCCTGTAATCCCAGCACTTTGGGAGGCCGAGACGGGCGGATCACGAGGTCAGGAGATCGAGACCATCCTGGCTAACACAGTGAAACCCAGTCTCTACTAAAAAATACAAAAAAAATAGCCGGGCGAGGTGGCGGGCGCCTGTAGTCCCAGCTATAGGGAGGCTGAGGCAGGAGAATGGCGTAAACCTGGGAGGCGGAGCTTGCAGTGAGCTGAGATCCGGCCACTGCACTCCAGCCTGGGCGACAGTGCCAGACTCCCTCTCAAAAAAAAAAAAAAAAAAAAAAAAAAAAGAATTTTTGTGCTGCTTTATTCTCATCTGGTGACACTGACACTTCTAATTTTCATAATTATTTGCATGCAGGGAGAATTTTTTTCTTTTTCTTTCTTGTCTTATAATATTATTATTACTTTTCCCTTTTCCCTACTCTCTAGAGACTGTGACTATAGATAATGCTGAGTGGGGCCTTTTGATATTTGCTTCTATAGTCCTATGCAATTCTTTGGCAGGTTTTATATTGGGCTGTTTAGTTTGACATACAAGCCAATAGAATGCACTTATAGCTAAGAACCAACTGTGGCCAATGTGAGTAGGTATATATGGTATATACTTTATCCTTTTTTACCGGCAGAAGCTCTTTGTTGTCTCAGGCAATGGGCTGATACATGGAATACACGGTGATCTGACTATTCAGACTAGACAGACCTCACTGAGTGATGGAAGTGTCAATAGAGGTCCCGGAAGACACATGCCTTACAAGCAGAGGTAAGTTTGTCCTAATGAAAAATTTATCCTGGATATACAATAACCAAACTTACATCTTAAAAGGCTCAAGCTTAGCTACAAGTTGCTCAACTACCTACAAAAGTAAACTTTAACATTCTTTAAATAAAGATTTAAAAATGCAGGCTCCCAAATACATAACATTCATGTTAGTATCTAAGTACGACTATGCATTCAAAGAAACAAGAAAACAGTAGGCAAGATATTTAAAACAGCTGTTGTAAATACACGCAAGGATACTAAGGAAAGCATGAGCATCATAAGGGGAAAAATGGAAGCCATATAAAGAACAAAATACATTTTTGGAGCTAAAAATTATACCAGAAATAAAAAATGCATTGACTTGGATTAACATATCTGTGAGCTTGAAAACAGTATAACAAATTGTTTAAAATGAAACACAAAGAGGAAAAAACTCACTAAAAATAAACATATTCTCAGTGGCTTGATGGTTAATGACTAATGTGTAATGTAAGTGCACTTGGAGCCTCTGAAGGACTGAAGGTGGAGGAAAAAAAAATCATAGACACACACACACACACACACACACACACACATTCTTAAGAATATCTATATTTGTCCAGGTGCAGTGGCTTACTCCTATAATCCCAGCACATTGGGAGGTCAAGGTGGGTGGATCACTTGAGGTCAAGAGTTTAAGACCAGCCTGGCCAACATGGTGAAATCCTGTTTCTATTAAAAATACAAAAATTAATCTGGCATGGTGGCACTTCCCTGTAGCCCCAGATATTTGGGAAGCTGAGGCAGGAGAATCGCTTGAACCAGAAGTCGGAGGTTGCAGTGAGCTGAGGTACCACTGCATTCCAGCCTGGGTGATAGACAGAGTGAGACTCTGTTCCCCCCCCACAGAAAGAATATCTATATTTAAGAAATGATGCACTGCATGTTTCCAAAATTCATGAAAACATGAATTCATGAAAACATGAGCATCTGCATAAGAACCAAAAATCAGGTGAGCGATCACAGTACCTAGTTTTAATATTGAATCATGGAAAAGGGCACTAAATAGAATAGGAATGGCAATTTTGTATTTCATACACCATTCCTCCCTCATTCTCTTAGCAGCATGGTATGTGGAGAGATAATCTGTTTGATTATCTGATATTCTGTCACAGTGGAACATAACACAGGGCAGAATTTAGCCAGTGCCCACGAAGGGAGCATTTACACTAGCTCTAGCCAGAAGAGAATTTTCCACTCCAGCAGTAGAAAACTGAGTTGTGGCTAGCCCTACCACCAGCAAACTATAGTGCCCTGGGTCCTGAAAAAATTTGAAAGGCACTATAGGTCACAAGAACTGCAGTCCTTGGGCAATCCTCAGTGCTGCACTAGGTTCAGAGCTGGTAGACTCGAGATGCACACCACCCAGTGAAACACACACTGGGGCGGCCAAGGGTGTGCCTGCATCACCTGTACCCCAGCTTCAGGCAGTGTAACTTGGCAAGAGACTTCTATTGCTTGCAGAAAGGAAAATAAATAGTAAAGAAGACTTTGTCTTACAACTTGGATACCAGCTCAGCTACAGTCAAACAAAAGCACCAAAGTCCTGAAGCCCCAGATTCCAGGCCCTACCACCTGGATGACATTTCTGACCTATGCTAGGCCAGATGACCACCTTTTGCCCTGAAAGGGCAGACTTGGCAGGATTCACCATCTGATGACTAAATAGCTCTCGGGCCCTAAATAAACACCAGCAGTAGCCAAGCAGTAGTTGCCACAGGCCTTGGGCATAACCCAGTACTGTACTAGATTTAGCTATGATTCAGCACAATTACAAATGTGGTAACAGGAGTGCTCACGTTACCCCTTCCCCAAACTCCAAGCAGCCCAGCATAGACAGAAAGAGCCTCCATTTATTTGGAGAACAGTGAAGAAAGAGAAAAAGAGACTCTGCCTTGTATTCCAGGAAATTCTCCTGGATCTTACCCAAGCTCCCTAAAGCAATACTTCTGTTTTGAGTTTTCAAGAGTCATAGTGTTACAGAATTTAGAGTGCCTCCAGTGGAGATCTGACTGCAGTGCCCAAAGACTAAAATCAAAACATTCCATTCCCTTTGAAGACTCAGAGAATCTCCTCAAGAAGGACAAGCACAAACAAGCCCAGATGAAAAGATTAGAATATCTAACTGTGATTTAATGCCCAGACATTTATGAAAATTGACAAACATCAAGAACATCCAGGGAAATATGATCTCAGCAAATAAGGCAACAGTGACAAATTCTGGAGTGACAGATATGTGATCTTTCAGACAGAGAATTCACAATAGCTGTTTTAAGCACACTCTGAACTTCAAGAGAGCACAGAGAAGGAATTCAAAATCCTATCTGAGAAATTTAACGAAGAGTTTGAAATAATAAAAAAAAATCAAGCAGAAATTCTGGAGCTGAAAATTTTGACAAATTTATAAGTGCATCAAAGACTCTCAACAGCAGAACCGATAAAGCAGAAGAATGCGACTGAAGAGTGAGACTGAAGACAGCTTCTATGAAAATACACAGTGATAGGACAAAAAAAAAGAATAAGAAAGACTGCAACATGCCTACAAGATCTAGAAAATAGCCTCAAAAGAGAAAATATATAATGTGTTGGCCTCAAAAGGAGATAGAGAGAGGGATTGGGGTAAAAAGTTTATTCAAAGAGTAACAGAGAACTTTCCAAACCTAGAGAAAGATACCGATATTTAATTATAAGAAGGTCACAGATCACCAAGCAGATTTCACCCAAATAAGACTACCTCAGAACATTTAATAACCATACTCCCAAAGGTCAAGGATAAGAAAAGGATTCTAAAAGCAGCAAGAGAAAAAAAAATGAGTTATTCTCCAAAAATTCTGGCAGTAGACTTCTAAGTGGAAACCTTAGAGTCCAAGAGAGAGGGACATGACATATTCAAAGTGCTGAATCACAACATAATATATCATAAATTATTACATTCAGTGAAAGTATCATTCAAACATGAAAGAAACACACTCTCTCAAAGAAACACAAACTGAGGGATTTTTTTCAACACCAGACTCAACCTATAAGAAATCTGAAAGGGTGCTCTTTAATCTAAAACAAAAAGAGTGTTAATGAGCAGTAATAAATTATCAGAAGATACAAAACTCACTGGTAACAGTAAGTATACAAATACAGAATAATCTAAAACTATAATTATGGTATCTAAACCACTCATATTTTGAATAGAAAGACTAAAAGATAAACCTGTAAAAGATACTAAATACAAAAGCCTTTTAAAAATATAAACAGTATAAAAATATACATTCAACCACCAAAAGTACAAGAGTTGGGGGGAATAGAGTTAAAATGTAGAATTTTTATTGGTTTTCTCTTTGCTTGTTTTGCAGTCCGAGTTAAGTTGTTTAAAACGATTGGTTTAAGATGTTATTTTCAAGCCTCATGGTAACCTCAAATCAAAAAAAAAAAAAATGTGAAACAGATACACAGAAAATAAAAAGCAAGGAAAATCACTTACACAAAGGAAGATAGAAAAAGGAGAAGAATGGAAGGCTGAAAAGACCAGAAAACAAATGACAAAATGACAGCAGCATTACTTATCAATAATAACATTGAATGTAAATGGACTAAATTCTCCATTTAAAAGATATAGAGTAGTTGAATGGATAAAAGTCTACAGGAAACTCACTTCACCTATAAAGACATACACAGAATAAAAGTAAATTGAGGAAAAAAGATAATCCATGCAAATGAAAACAAACAAACAAACAAACAAAAGAACAAAAACAGGAGTAGCTATATTATAAAAGATAAAATATATTTCAAACATAAAGTACAGAAAGACAAAGAGGTTCATTATACAATGATAAAGGAATTAATTATGCAGGAGGATATACCAGTTATAAATATATCTGTTCCCAAAACTGGAACACCAAGGTATATGAAGCAAATATTATTGGATTTAAAGAGAGGGACAGACCCAAATACAATAATGAGTGGAGACCTCAACATCCTAGTTTAGGCACTGAGCAGATCATCCAGACAGGAAATTAGCAAAAAAAATTGGGCTTAATCTGCAACATAGATCAAATAGTCCTAATAAATATTGACAGAACATTTCATCCAACAGCTACAAAATACACATTCTTCTCTCAGCCCATGGATCATTCTCAAGGATAGACCATACGTGAGGCCATAAAACAAGTTTTTTAGAAATTGAAAAAGTTTACATCATATTAGGTATCTTCTCTGAACACAATGAAATAAAATTAGAAATCAGTAAGAAAAAAAAAAAAAAAACTTTTGAAACTCTACAATGTAGAAGTTAAACAATACGATCTTGAATGATCAATGAGTGAATGAAGAAATTAAAAAGGGAATTTAAAAATTTCTGGAAAAAAAATGAAAATGAAAACACAATATGTCAAAACCTATGGGACATAGTAAAATGTGTATTAAGAGGATAGTTTATAGCAAAAAAATAGAAAAACTTCAAACAAACAATCCAACAATGCATTTTTAAGAAGTAGAAAAACAAGAGCAAACCAAACTCAAAATTGGGAAAAGAAAATAGTAAGAATAAGAGCATAAATAAATGAAATTGAAACAAACAAACAAAAAAAAAGATAAAACAAAAAAGTTTGGTTTTTTTTTGAAAATATAAACAAAAATGACAAACCTTTAGCCAGACTAATTAAGAAAAGGAGAAGACCTATATAAATAAAGATGAAAAAGGAGACATTACAACTGATACAACAGAAATTCTAAGGAGTATTAAAGACTGCCATGAGCAACTATGTACCAATAAATTGGAAAGCCTAGAAGAAATAGATAAATTATCAGACACATACAACCTACTAAGATTGAACTATGAAGAAATCGAAAACCTGAATAGACCAAAAACAAAACACAAGATCAAATTTAGTAAGAAATTTTCCATCAAAGAAAAGCCTGGCTTGTTATTGTAGGTAGTTATTAAGGCATGAGCAGGGCAGAAGGGCTCCCCCCTCAACCACCAGAAATGTCAAGTGACCATCAGGTGATGGTCCGGCAGTTGTTGACTGTCTCTCTAAAATAATAATTGCTTACAACCAGCGCCAGGGAACGGCAGTCTCCCAATAGAGAGAAAACACCCGAAACTGGTGATCAGCAACTTCCTGATAAGATATCAGGAGTTGGGCCGGGCGCGGTGGCTCAAGCCTGTAATCCCAGCACTTTGGGAGGCCGAGACGGGCGGATCACGAGGTCAGGAGATCGAGACCATCCTGGCTAACACAGTGAAACCCCGTCTCTACTAAAAATACAAAAAACTAGCCGGGCGAGGTGGCGGGCGCCTGTAGTCCGAGCTACTCCGGAGGCTGAGGCAGGAGAATGGCGCAAACCCGGGAGGCGGAGCTTGCAGTGAGCTGAGATCCGGCCACTGCACTCCAGCCCGGGCTACAGAGCAAGACCCCGTCTCAAAAAAAAAAAAAAAAAAAAAAAAAAAAAAAAAAAAAAAAAAAAAAAAGATATCAGGAGTTGGATGAGTGGGCTCAAGATTGATCAATGAGGAGCAAAGTGATAGAGTTTAACTGGTATATCACCTTCCTCTAGAAATTCTAGACCAGCAAGTGAAAAACACCTCAAGTAAGCAAGTGTACAACTCCAGCAAACACACTTAACATGCTCTCCTCACAAGTGCTAGCAAGCCACTGAACATGCAGACAGCCCAAGCCAAGGGAAGAATCCGAGAAATAAAGCAAGATCTTGGAAGTATGCCAATGTATCAAATCCCAAGTCAACAGGTCAAACTGTGCACTTGATCTCTCAGGTTGCCCGCTTGGCCCTTTTCCAAGGGTACTTTACTTCCTTTTATTCCTGCTCTACAACTTTTCAATAAACTTTCACTCCTGCTCTAAAACATGCTTTGGTCTCCTTCTGAGTCTTTCTTCTGAGGAGGAAATAATTGAGGTTGCTGCAGATCTGTATGGATATAGATTTGCTGCCGTTAACATGATCTGATGTTTTCACTGCTGAATTTTATCAAACATTTAAGGAAGAACTAATACCAATCTTACTCAAACTATTGCAAGATATATAAGATTAGGGAACACTTCAAAACTCATTTTAGGAGGACGGTATTACTGATGTCAAAAATCAAACAAAGACATAACAAGAACAAAACAAAACTACAGGCCAGTATCTGGTTAACATTGACACAAAATTCCTAAACAAAATACGAGCAAATTGAATTCAACAACATATTAAAATGATCATTCATCATGACCAAGTGGAATTCATCCCGAGAATGAAAGAATGATCTAACATATGCAAGTCAATCAATGAAGTCAAATCAATCAAATTGAGTCAAATCGATCAAAGAGTGCAAAGATTAGTGGAGAGGGAGGGAAAAAGTGTGGATTGTTGATGGGTACAAAAACATAGACAGAATGAGTAAGATCTAGTACTTGATAGCACAATAGGTTGACCACAGTCAAAAATAATTTATAATATGTTTTTAAATAACTAAAATAGCAGAAATGAAATGTTCTTGTAATGAAGAAATAATAAATGCTTGGGGTGTTGCATGTTATATACCTGTATGTTTTACCATCACATGTACCCCGTAAATATATACACCTACTATGTACACATAAAAATTAAAAATGAGAAATTAAATCTGAAAAATAGAATGGGCACCAAATTTCAGGTAGTATAAAAAGAAAATTAAATCAAGTGCTTGCTTCAGCAGCACGTATATTAAATTTGGAAAGATACAGAGAAGATTAGCATAGCCCCTACTCAAGAATGACATAAATTCATGAATTGTTCTGTATCTCTGGAATAAAAATCAAGTTGGATCCTAATCAACTTACTATAAATACATGGAAAAGAGAAAAATCTAAAAAGAAGTTAAAAGGAAAAAAAGCACATTTTATACTAGAAATGAAAGATGAATATGACCAAATAATTCTTTTTGGAAAGAACATAAGGCAAAGGACCAAAAAAAAAATAATGTCTTTATGGTGCTGAGGAAGAGGAGTACACCTCTTCAATTTAAAATTATACAGCCAGAAAAAAAAAAAAAAAAGTTTTTTAGAAAATGAAGAGAAATAAATACCATTTTAAAACAAACACTTATAGATTCATTACCAAATAACTTACACTAAAATTAATACTTAGCAATCTTTTTCAAAATGAACTGACCCTAGGTGGAAATTAAGCACTTCATATAGAAGTGAAGACTAACAGAATTAGTAAATATGGTCTCTTCCGCTTTTCAAGTTTCCTTTAAAACATAATTGAGCCAGGCATGGTGGCTCACTCCTGTAATCTCAGCATGCCGGGAGGTTGGGGCAAGATGTTCAAGTGTTCAAGACAAGCCTGGCCCACACAATTAGATCCCATCTCTACAATAAATAAATAAATAAATAAATAAATAAATAAATAAATAATAAAAGAAAACATAGCTGGGCATAGTGGCATAACTCTTTAGTCCTAGCTACTCAGGAGGCTGAGACAGGAGGATCATTTGAGCCCAGAAGTTTGAGGTTACAGTGAGTTATGATTGTACCACTGCACTCCAGCTTGGGCAACACAGTGAGACCTGGTCTCAATAAATAAATAATTGATTATTTAAAACAAAAATAACAACATATTTTACATTTAAAACATACTCAGAAGTAAAATTATTAATACAAGAGTACAAAGGATGACAGAGACAAATTGAAAAAATACTTGAATAAGGGGTTAATGCTATGTAAACAAGTCTGCAATATTGTTGGAAGGTTTATTGTAATAAGATAAATATTATAAACCTTAGATTGACCTGTAAAGGAAAATTAAAGAAAAATGAAGAAAATTGACATATAGCTAATTAGCCAAGAGTAAATAATACACGGTATTAAATACAAACCTAAAGGAGGTATGAAGATAGGAAAGAAAATAGAAATGAATAGAAGTCGTCAAGGAGAAAGCAAACATCAGAATGGTAGACTTAAAGTCAACCATACCACCAATTGCATTAAATATAAAAGGTTGAAGCACAGTTAAATGGCAAAGATTGCAAAGATGAACTTAATAGGACGGAGGAGGAATTGGAGGCAGATGAGGTAGTAGAGGAGGAAGAGGAAGAGAAGGAGATCAACTATAAGTTGTCAACCAGAAAACTACTTTTAATATAAGATATGTATTTTAAAAAGGATAAAAAGTATACTATTCAAACAAAAGCTGGAATAGCAATATTAATATCATAATAAGTACACATTATAAAAAGAAATGCAATCAATCACATTACTTGTAGTATTTATGTTCTACAAAGTCCCACAAGCACTGAATTAGTGAATATTGAACCATGATTCCAAAGAGTAAGTATACATAGACACACACATTTCACACAGATTATAAACTTTAATCCTAAAAAAAAAAAAAAAAAAAAAAAGGTGGATTTTATTTTCTTAGTGTTATAAAAAAAGAAAAAAAAAGAACAACAGATTCAGAAATGTTAAATTACTTGCCTGAGACCACCCCACTAATGTCTGCCTGAGTTGGAATTCACACTGCCTCTCACTGACCCCAGATCCAGAACTTCTTCCCTTACACTGCCCTGCTCCTCCCAACTCCATTTTATGGTGAACTCTACATGAGAGATGAAATAAGAAGGCAGTGTCATCTTGTTTAATTTCAGCTGGGCACTTGGGGGTTGGTCAACTCAGTTGTTTTGTGGCTCTGCACGTGTCTGCAAATGACTGATAAAATCTCTGAGTATTGATTTTGGGGTTAAAAATAAATTTTAGTGAGCAGGAAATTTGCAAATATGGCACACTCAAATAATAATGATAGAGAATATTAATAGTTGCAAAGAGAGGCATATAATAATAATAAAAGGGGCAATTCACTGAGAAGATGTGACAATCCTGTGTGTATGCAACTGAGAGCAAAGATTCAAATCACAGGAAACAAAAATATACTGGAAAGAGAAATAGACAAATTCAATATTATGGTTGATGGTTTTAACATACCTTTGTCTATAATTTAAGGAATATTTAAATGGAAATCAATAAAAAATAGAAATCTTAGAAAAAAACTATTATTCAATTTAACATAAATCTACATTTTATGGAAACTTTAACCCAATAGCAATAAAATTGACATTTCTCTGCTTATCTCAACTAATGTTTTGGATAATAATCAATGCACTTTAGTTTTCCTGGAACTGAAGAGCAATAGAATACTAAGAGAAGATAGAAGGTAGTGTTTACTGGAAGATGATTCTTGTTGTTTGTAGACTCAAAAATATTTTTTTAAAGTCATTACTCTGGACATTGATATGAATATTAGACATAGAAATTAATGAATAGAATAGCTATACAAAACTTTTTCACAACAAATAACATGGAAATAAAAGTTTGTTTTTTGTTTTGTTTTGTTTTTCTTTGTTTTTGAGACGGAGTCTCGCTCTGTCACCCAGGCTGGAGTGCGGTGGCTCACTGCAAGCTCCGCCTCCCGGGTTCACGCCATTCTCCTGCCTCACCCTCCCCAGTAGCTGGGACTACAGGCGCCCGCCACCATGCCTGGCTAATTTTTTTGTATTTTTTTAGTAGAGACGCGGTTTCACCATGTTAGTCATGATGGTCTCCATCTCCTGACTTCGTGATTCGCCTGCCTCGGCCTCCCAAAGTGCTGAAATTAAAGGCTTGAGCCACCGCACCTGGCCAGAAAAGTTATTTTCTAAATTGAAGTACTCATCTATAGAAGTAAGATCTTTTTTGAGAATAATAGGATAAATAATTAAAAGTCTAGGGTTTTTTTTTTTTTTTTTCTTGTAAGCTAACAATCCTGTAATAGTGTAGTCTGCCTATTCATCTCAGCAGAACAGTTTCAAAAGGTTTTAGATTGAAGAGTTGAGAGATGAAAGACCAAAGCAAAACTAGATAGAAAGATGTAAAAAGGAGTTAGTTTTTATGTATATTTTATCCATATTACTTAAATCTACTTTGACAGCTATTCTAATTTTATTGTCTTAAACTGCTGTCAATTTAACACATTTATTATAATCCCTACAGGATCATATTTTTCTTGCATGATGTAAAACATTATTTTACAAATAAACTTTGAAAGTCTATGAGTTATGCCTAATATCCCTTCTATCATTTTCCATAATAAAAATCCTGAAAAGTAGCTGATTACCTGAAAGCCCAGCAAGAGAGTACATTTACCAGCCTCTAGTGTAACTGTTCAGCTGTGTTCTGGTTAATTTCTGTGAACACATTCTGTAAACGGAAATGTGAGGAAAAAAATCTCCTTGTGCCTTAAACGAGAAAGAGTATACATTTCTCTTCCTCAATACATCTCCTTCCCTTTGACTGAAGATATCACTGACCAAGTGGATCTGGGCAATACTTTAGAAAAGGTAGACCTCCAAGTTAGGAGACTGGGTAGGCCATGAATACATCCTTACCGTTATAGAGTTCTTATTTTTGTCCATGTCATAGGAGAAAGAAAGAAATATAAAATTTGCATGTTCCATGATTATCTTGTTTATAATTTCTTTTGTTGTTACAGCAAATAGTCCTGAATCTTTATCATTTGTTATTAAACACATTTGCTATTAAACAATAACAAATGATAAAATTTTTGCTAAATTTGAATGTGATTTAAATGAAAATGTTTATATTATTATGTAATATAAAGTTCAATTTGGAATGAAAAGTGATACATTTATTATCATGCCCACTATGTTTCGTTTTAAATTACATAATTATTTAGTAAGAACCATAGATTTGTTTTGCAAAATTATTTAAAATACATTGGGAGTCTGGAAATTTGCCTTAACATATGAGTACTAGTGATACGTTATAAAAATCTTATCTTTCCATTTTCCAGTGGTGTTTTATGATGCTTATTTGTGTTTTGATCTCATTTTGTATATTGATGGCCACAGGAACAAAACCAGTTGAAAAAAATAAACTGCTGCTAGTGAAGTGTGATGTTTCATCTGATAATGATCAATTTCAACATGCTCATTTTTGCCTAGGCATTAAAATATCCTTTAAAAATCCACTGTTGCATTAATAATAATATTTTCACATCAAATAAAAATAAAATCATTTGTGAATTCAAAAGACAAATAAGAACCAAATATTTTAATAAACTCTGAAACTCAAATATTATCCTAATGGCTTAGAAACACTTTCATGTGTTACTGCACAAATGACTTTTATTATGCAATGGTAGCATATGCTAAGCAGTTATTCTTGAGCCATGCCCAGCATTTAATTTCTCATGTTGCTCATTTAGACAGTAATGAATTTTCTTTTCAAATTTAACTTAAGTTGGAAGATTCATGCCACTATCTTTTATATACATCAATTTCCTTTATCAAAATGATGTTTAAAATACAGAATTTGCATGAGAAGATTTTTCTTACTAGATTGAATTGAGCAAGCTTGTCTAAAACATTTTTGTCCTTTAAGTTATTTGCATTAACCTGTAACATTTTTATTTTTAGTTATCTTTTTCAATTGTGTAATTAATTCTCATTTAACAATTTTTAAAAACTTTGTAGAAAAATTTAAAAATTGAACTTGAAAGTTTTTTACCCTCCACCTGCACTGATATGTCTAAATTTTGTGTAATCTTTCAGAATTTTAATGCACTTTAATAGTAATTTATGCATACATATAATTTTTTTCTATTTAATGTCCATAACTTTTATGAGTAATCTGTACTCACTAAGAATAAGTTTTATAAATATTTCTATTTTTAAGTTGTATATTTTTCATAGACCTTCATTTAGATGAACTTTTCACGTAAGTCTTTGTAGCAAATGCTTGTACCTTTATCTATTTTTGGATGCTGCAATCAACATTTTGTATTTATGCCACTGGAGAAAGATATAAGTGAAATAAATTCCTAGAGGTACAAAGGATGATGTACATTTTGCATTTTGCTACTCGCCAACCAAAAACATAAAATTGATAGTATCATCTCATCTTTCTAGTGTCTTTATTTGCCTGACTGATCTGTTTAATTTTTCCCACGTCAGTTTCATGGTGTTTATATTTACTCTAGTTTCATAAAATATTGAATTTTTATTGAGGTGAAACCAAATCAATTTTTAAATAACTTCTTTAAAATACTTGTTTTATATAAGTTTTTACTTTCAAATTGAGAAAAGCAAGTATTAAATGTCTCATCTTCCTGCCTTTTTAAAATACTGGGAAAACTAACTTTACAATATCTTCTGTTTATTGTTCCATTTATATTCTATTTTGATTGTATCACTGTAGATTATTTATACTGTTGTAGGAAATCATGCATCTATTTTGAATTCAATGTCACAGGTATGCACATACTGTTAATATCATGTGACTCTTACAATTATTTTAGTATTTTCATTATGAGAGATTATATAGTTTTCCTTTTTCCTAATTGTGATGTATTTTATCTTCTCATGGTTTTCAAATTTTAAACTTTTAATGAAAGGACATGAACATTTAAAAATTATTTTTAATGAATTACCTTGATATTTGTTATTCTTTAACACTTTTTTTTTTTTTAATTGGTGGAATGCAGTTTCTCCAGATAGTTGCATGGCTTTTTTCAAACAGTTTTATCTCAGTTTGTTTTACTTCTGGTGATATAATTGAGATATTCACTGACCATTTTTTTCTTTTTTAATTTCAAGTCTACATTCCTGCATTATCTTTTATATTTACTTTCCATAATTGCTTGCTTCTCTCCACTAGAACGTAAACAAGAATTCAAAATTTTTCTCTGATTCAAAACTGTTCCTCAAGGCCTGGAAAAATGCCTGGCATGTAATAGGCATTCGAGAAACATTTGCTGACTGAGTGACATTTCTTATTGCTATTTCCAAATTCATAATTTAAATTTTACCAAAAAAGTCTTAATGTGTGGTTGTTGTCCCTTACTAATGATTGTTCTGTTTATTAAAATTATTGAAGACATTCTTATTTGTTTTTTTTTTCTCTAGAAAGAGTCGTAACACTATCTTTTCTATCGATATTTTCCAATGAAATATTCTTTATTTCATTACTTTGTAGATAATTTAAAATTTTCGCACTGGTTTTGTCTTTTTATTTTTTAAATTTATTTATTATTATTATACTTTAAGTTATAGGGTACATGTGCATAACGTGCAGGTTTGTTACATATGTATACTTGTGCCATGTTGGTCTGCTGCACCCATCAACTCGTCATTTACATCAGGTATAACTCCCAGTGCAATCCCTCCCCCCTGCCCCCTCCCCATGATAGGCCCCGGTGTGTGATGTTCCCCTTCCTGAGTCCAAGTGATCTCATTGTTCAGTTCCCACCTATGAGTGAGAACATGCGGTGTTTGGTTTTCTGTTCTTGTGATAGTTTGCTAAGAATGATGGTTTCCAGCTGCATCCATGTCCCTACAAAGGACGCAAACTCATCCTTTTTTATGGCTGCATAGTATTCCATGGTGTATACGTGCCACATTTTCTTAATCCAATCTGTCACTGATGGACATTTGGGTTGATTCCAAGTCTTTGCTATTGTGAATAGTGCTGCAATAAACATACGTGTGCATGTGTCTTTATAGCAGCATAATTTACAATCCTTTGGGTATATCCCCAGTAATGGGATGGCTGGGTCATATGGTACATCTAGTTCTAGATCCTTGAGGAATCGCCATACTGTTTTCCATAATGGTTGAACTAGTTTACAATCCCACCAACAGTGTAAAAGTGTTCCTATTTCTCCACATCCTCTCCAGCACCTGTTGTTTCCTGACTTTTTAATGATCGCCATTCTAACTGGTGTGAGATGGTATCTCATTGTGGTTTTGATTTGCATTTCTCTGATGGCCAGTGATGATGAGCATTTTTTCATATGTCTGTTGGCTGTATGAATGTCTTCTTTTGAGAAATGTCTGTTCATATCCTTTGCCCACTTTTTGATGGGGTTGTTTGTTTTTTTCTTGTAAATTTGTTTGAGTTCTTTGTAGGTTCTGGATATTAGCCCTTTGTCAGATGAGTAGATTGCAAAAATTTTCTCCCATTCTGTAGGTTGCCTGTTCACTCTGATGGTAGTTTCTTTTGCTGTGCAGAAGCTCTTTAGTTTAATTAGATCCCATTTGTCAATTTTAGCTTTTGCTGCCGTTGCTTTTGGTGTTTTAGACATGAAGTCTTTGCCCATGCCTATGTCCTGAATGGTACTACCTAGGTTTTCCTCTAGGATTTTTATGGTATTAGGTCTAACATTTAAGTCTCTAATCCATCTTGAATTAATTTTCATATAAGGAGTAAGGAAAGGATCCAGTTTCAGCTTTCTACTTATGGCTAGCCAATTTTCCCAGCACCATTTATTAAATAGGGAATCCTTTCCCCATTTCTTGTTTCTCTCAGGTTTGTCAAAGATCAGATGGCTGTAGATGTGTAGTATTATTTCTGAGGACTCTGTTCTGTTCCATTGGTCTATATCTCTGTTTTGGTACCAGTACCATGCTGTTTTGGTTACTGTAGCCTTGTAGTATAGTTTGAAGTCAGGTAGCGTGATGCCTCCAGCTTTGTTCTTTTGACTTAGGATTGTCTTGGAGATGCGGGCTCTTTTTTGGTTCCATATGAACTTTAAAGCAGTTTTTTCCAATTCTGTGAAGAAACTCATTGGTAGCTTGATGGGGATGGCATTGAATCTATAAATTACCTTGGGCAGTATGGCCATTTTCACGATATTGATTCTTCCTATCCATGAGCATGGTATGTTCTTCCATTTGTTTGTGTCCTCTTTTATTTCACTGAGCAGTGGTTTGTAGTTCTCCTTGAAGAGGTCCTTTACATCCCTTGTAAGTTGGATTCCTAGGTATTTGATTCTCTTTGAAGCAATTGTGAATGGAAGTTCATTCATGATTTGGCTCTGTGTTTGTCTGTTATTGGTGTATAAGAATGCTTGTGATTTTTGCACATTAATTTTGTATCCTGAGACTTTGCTGAAGTTGCTTATCAGCTTAAGGAGATTTTGGGCTGAGACAATGGGGTTTTCTAAATATACAATCATGTCATCTGCAAACAGGGACAATTTGACTTCTTCTT
Organism: Theropithecus gelada; assembly: GCF_003255815.1. Taxonomy (NCBI): domain Eukaryota; kingdom Metazoa; phylum Chordata; class Mammalia; order Primates; family Cercopithecidae; genus Theropithecus; species Theropithecus gelada. The sequence goes on along the minus strand of NC_037672.1, from coordinate 132,504,353 downwards.
TTCCTAACTGAATACCCCTGATTTCTTTCTCTTGCCTAATTGCCCTAGCCAGAACTTCCAACACTATGTTGAATAGGAGTGGTGAGAGAGGGCATCCCTGTCTTGTGCCAGTTTTCAAAGGGAATTTTTCCAGTTTTTGCCCATTCAGTATGATATTGGCTGTGGGTTTGTCATAAATAGCTCTTATTATTTTGAGGTACGTTCCATCAATACCGAATTTATTGAGCGTTTTTAGCATGAAGGGCTGTTGAATTTTGTCAAAAGCCTTTTCTGCATCTATTGAGATAATCATGTGGTTCTTGTCTTTGGTTCTGTTTATATGCTGGATTATGTTTATTGATTTGCGAATGTTGAACCAGCCTTGCATCCCAGGGATGAAGCCCACTTGATCATGGTGGATAAGCTTTTTGATGTGTTGTTGAATCCGGTTTGCCAGTATTTTATTGAGGATTTTTGCATCGATGTTCATCAGGGATATTGGTCTAAAATTGTCTTTTTTTGTTGTGTCTCTGCCAGGCTTTGGTATCAGGATGATGTTGGCCTCATAAAATGAGTTAGGGAGGATTCCCTCTTTTTCTATTGATTGGAATAGTTTCAGAAGGAATGGTACCAACTCCTCCTTATACCTCTGGTAGAATTCAGCTGTGAATCCATCTGGTCCTGGACTTTTTTTGGTTGGTAGGCTATTAATTATTGCCTCAATTTCAGAGCCTACTATTGGTCTATTCAGGGATTCAACTTCTTCCTGGTTTAGTCTTGGAAGAGTGTAAGTGTCCAGGAAATTATCCATTTCTTCTAGGTTTTCCAGTTTATTTGCGTAGAGGTGTTTATAGTATTCTCTGATGGTAGTTTGTATTTCTGTGGGGTCGGTGGTGATATCCCCTTTATCATTTTTAATTGCATCGATTTGATTCTTCTCTCTTTTCTTCTTTATTAGTCTTGCTAGTGGTCTGTCAATTTTGTTGATCTTTTCAAAAAACCAACTCCTGGATTCATTGATTTTTTGGAGGGTTTTTTGTGTCTCTATCTCCTTCAGTTCTGCTCTGATCTTAGTTATTTCTTGCCTTCTGCTAGCTTTGGAATGTGTTTGCTCTTGCTTCTCTAGTTCTTTTAATTGCGATGTTAGAGTGTCAATTTTTGATCTTTCCTGCTTTCTCTTGTGGGCATTTAGTGCTATAAATTTCCCTCTACACACTGCTTTAAATGTGTCCCAGAGATTCTGGTATGTTGTATCTTTGTTCTCATTGGTTTCAAAGAACATCTTTATTTCTGCCTTCATTTCGTTATGTACCCAGTAGTCATTCAGGAGCAGGTTGTTCAGTTTCCATGTAGTTGAGCGGTTTTGATTGAGTTTCTTAGTCCTGAGTTCTAGTTTGATTGCACTGTGGTCTGAGAGACAGTTTGTTATAATTTCTGTTCTTGTACATTTGCTGAGGAGTGCTTTACTTCCAATTACGTGGTCAATTTTGGAATAAGTACGATGTGGTGCTGAGAAGAATGTATATTCTGTTGATTTGGGGTGGAGAGTTCTATAGATGTCTATTAGGTCTGCTTGCTGCAGAGATGAGTTCAATTCCTGGATATCCTTGTTAACTTTCTGTCTCGTTGATCTGTCTAATGTTGACAATGGAGTGTTGAAGTCTCCCATTATTATTGTATGGGAGTCTAAGTCTCTTTGTAAGTCTCTAAGGACTTGCTTTATGAATCTGGGTGCTCCTGTATTGGGTGCATATATATTTAGGATAGTTAGCTCTTCCTGTTGAATTGATCCCTTTACCATTATGTAATGGCCTTCTTTGTCTCTTTTGATCTTTGATGGTTTAAAGTCTGTTTTATCAGAGACTAGTATTGCAACCCCCGCTTTTTTTTGTTCTCCATTTGCTTGGTAAATCTTCCTCCATCCCTTTATTTTGAGCCTATGTATGTCTCTGCGTGTGAGATGGGTCTCCTGAATACAGCAGACTGATGGGTCTTGACTCTTTATCCAGTTTGCCAGTCTGTGTCTCTTAATTGGAGCATTTAGTCCATTTACATTTAAGGTTAAGATTGTTATGTGTGAACTTGATCCTGCCATTATGATATTAACTGGTTATTTTGCTCATTAGTTGATGCAGTTTCTTCCTAGCCTCGATGGTCTTTACATTTTGGCATGTTTTTGCAATGGCTGGTACTGGTTGTTCCTTTCCATGTTGAGTGCTTCCTTCAGGGTCTCTTGTAAGGCAGGCCTAGTGGTGACAAAATCTCTAAGCATTTGCTTATCTGTAAAGGATTTTATTTCTCCTTCACTTATGAAACTTAGTTTGGCTGGATATGAAATTCTGGGTTTAAAATTCTTTTCTTTAAGAATGTTGAATATTGGCCCCCACTCTCTTCTGGCTTGTAGAGTTTCTGCCGAGAGATCTGCTGTGAGTCTGATGGGGTTCCCTTTGTGGGTAACCCGACCTTTCTCTCTGGCTGCCCTTAAGATTTTTTCCTTCATTTCAACTTTGGTGAATCTGGCAATTATGTGTCTTGGAGTTGCTCTTCTCAAGGAGTATCTTTGTGGCGTTCTCTGTATTTCCTGGATTTGAATGTTGGCCTGCCCTACTAGGTTGGGGAAGTTCTCCTGGATGATATCCTGAAGAGTGTTTTCCAAGTTGGTTCCATTTTCCCCCTCACTTTCAGGCACCCCAATCAGACGGAGATTTGGTCTTTTTACATAATCCCATACTTCTTGCAGGCTTTGTTCATTTCTTTTTCTTCTTTTTTCTTTTGGTTTCTCTTCTCGCTTCATTTCATTCATTTGATCCTCAATCGCTGATACTCTTTCTTCCAGTTGATCGAGTCGGTTACTGAAGCTTGTGCATTTGTCACGTATTTCTCATGTCATGGTTTTCATCTCTTTCATTTCGTTTAGGACCTTCTCTGCATTAATTACTCTAGCTGTCAATTCTTCCACTTTTTTTTCAAGATTTTTAGTTTCTTTGCGCTGGGTACGTAATTCCTCCTTTAGCTCTGAGAAATTTGATGGACTGAAGCCTTCTTCTCTCATCTCGTCAAAGTCATTCTCCGTCCAGCTTTGATCCGTTGCTGGCGATGAGCTGCGCTCCTTTGCCGGGGGAGATGTGCTCTTATTTTTTGAATTTCCAGCTTTTCTGCCCTGCTTTTCCCCCATCTTTGTGGTTTTATCTGCCTCTGGTCTTTGATGATGGTGATGTACTGATGGGGTTTTGGTGTAGGTGTCCTTCCTGTTTGATAGTTTTCCTTCTAACAGTCAGGACCCTCAGCTGTAGGTCTGTTGGAGATTGCTTGAGGTCCACTCCAGACCCTGTTTGCCTGGGTATCAGCAGCAGAGGCTGCAGAAGATAGAATATTTCTGAACAGCGAGTGTACCTGTCTGATTCTTGCTTTGGAAGCTTCCTCTCAGGGGTGTACTCCACCCTGTGAGGTGTGGGGTGTCAGACTGCCCCTAGTGGGGGATGTCTCCCAGTTAGGCTACTCAGGGGTCAGGGACCCACTTGGGCAGGCAGTCTGTCCCTTCTCAGATCTCAACCTCCGTGTTGGGAGATCCACTGCTCTCTTCAAAGCTGTCAGACAGAGTCGTTTGCGTCTGCAGAGCTTTCTGCTGCTTTGTTGTTGTTGTTGTTGTTGTTGTGTAGCTGTGCCCTGTCCCCAGAGGTGGAGTCTACAGAGACAGGCAGGTTTCCTTGAGCTGCTGTGAGCTCCACCCAGTTGGAGCTTCCCAGCAGCTTTGTTTACCTACTTAAGCCTCAGCAATGGCGGGCGCCCCTCCCCCAGCCTCGCTGCTGCCTTGCCGGTAGATCACAGACTGCTGTGCTAGCAATGAGGGAGGCTCCGTGGGCGTGGGACTCTCCCGGCCAGGTGTGGGATATGATCTCCTGGTGTGCCTGTTTGCTTAAAGCGCAATATTGGGGTGGGAGTTACCCGATTTTCCAGGTGTTGTGTGTCTCAGTTCCCCTGGCTAGGAAAAGGGATTCCCTTCCCCCTTGCGCTTCCCAGGTGAGGTGATGCCTCGCCCTGCTTCAGCTCTCGCTGGTCGGGCTGCAGCAGCTGACCAGCACCGATTGTCCGGCACTCCCCAGTGAGATGAACCCAGTACCTCAGTTGAAAATGCAGAAATCACCGGTCTTCTGTGTCGCTTGCGCTGGGAGTTGGAGACTGGAGCTGTTCCTATTCGGCCATCTTGCTCCGCCCCTGGTTTTGTCTTTTATGTTTTCTAATTACAGTGGCATAATTTATAATTTGTTTCTGCTCTTTGCTAAAATGGTTAAGAAAACATTTCGAATTTTTCATAGAAACATGTTTTCTGACTGCTAAAAGAATATTGACTTCTAGTATAATCGTATCACAACCAGAAAATATTGCCTGTAAAATTGCTAATGGAGGAACTTATTAACATAATTATCCTCTGGAGAAGGGAAGTGTATGCATATTACATGCCTCTACATTTTAAATCTATTTTTAGTCTCTTTTATAGATAATTTGAAAGGTATATAAGCATTTATTACTAAAATTGTCTGAGTGCTTTATGGTGCTCAAGGTTTAAAAGTACTAAATCCTCTATTTCTAGTTGCTTTATAGTGCAAGTACCATTTTGCTTTGTGTCATTAGTCCCCACCTCTCACACTGCTGCATTGGGGATCACTTTTCTAACACGTGAACTTTGCGGGGGTATGTGTGTATCATTTGAATAAAATGAAGTAAACTTTACTGAATTCGTGTATCTCAGAGCATGTTAGAGAGAACAAGTTTTAAAAACTGCATGTTTTTCCTGCTAAAATTAAATTGAACATTAATTCATTCTTGTAAGTGACAAAAGGGAAAATCCCTAGCATTAATAATCACCCTGAGACAATCTTTAGGGGATAGCCTGTAATTCAGATGTCTTCATGGCCTTTTCTAATACTGTATCAATGGCTTCAAACCAGAAATTGCAATTCTAGTACATAAACAAAAGATACGCTGGCAGATTGTTTCAATGCATGAATTTTAGCATTTGGCTGCACAATATTAAGAGACATTAGAAAGAAAATATGTTTAAAAAAATAGTTTAAAATGAAAGTATAGCCTTATGAATAAAGTGGCTTAATGGATATGCCCCTCCCTTAAGGGGAAGCAACAACATAAACAACAAAATTATTTCTACAGAAATACTTGCTAATATCGTGAATAAAATAGCCACGGAAAATTGATTGTCACATCCTTAAAAAGCAATAGAAGCCTTTTCCTAAGAGGACATGAATGCATTTCAAGCAGGACTGTGAGCTCCATGTCCAATGATTTTCTTAAAACAACTAAGATTAAAGACTCACAACTGAACATGAATTAGGACTATAATCCTACCATTCTTTGTATCGCATACTATGAGTCATAAGATTCCTTCAAAGAGTAAATCTAAAAAGATTTAGATTTAAATTGCCTCTCAAATTCTTCCCTTAAAAAAAATCTGTAACTGGGGCGGGTGTGGTGGCTCACGCCTGTAATCCCAGCACTTTGGGAGGCCGAGGCAGGCAGATCATGAAGTCAGGAGATCAAGACCATCCTGGCTAACATGGTGAAACCCTGTTTCTACTAAAAATACAAAAAATTAGCCAGGCATGGTGGTGGGCGCCTGTAGTCCCAGCTACTCGGGAGGCTGAGGCAGGAGAATGGCGTGAACCCAGGAGGTGGAGCTTGCAGTGAGCCGAGATCGTGCCACTGCACTCCAGCCTGGGCGACAGAGAGAGACTCCATCTCAAAAAAACCAAAACCAAAAACGAAAACAAAAAATCTGTAACTGGAACTCTTGGGCCTCTTACTAGCAAATATATGTTCCTTCTTTGTAATACAACTCCAAAAAAAATTAATAGGAGAAAAGTATAAAAGTTTGATGGTGAAGTCAAAAGCTCTTCACACATACCCTTTCTATAAATTCATGGGGACTCCTTCATCCATGGATCACTAGTATATCAACTGCACCCAAAACCAAAAAAAGACTGAAGCCTATTGTGGAATATTTCATGCAAAAGTGACTTGTAATTCAACTCATTAGGTCTTTAACCGTCATGTCGGCGACTGCTAAAAAAGTTTCATGGGTTTATGAGTTATAAACAAGTTTGTGATCCTTTACTTTTTATGGGTACTAGCTCAAATACCATTCTGTCTTCAGTAATTCCTGGGGTCACCCATTTTTGGTTGACTGGTAGACTTGTTCTTCCTTCCTTAGTTTTCACTTAGATCCACACAATCAATATTTGTCTTCACACAGGAGAATAAGCAATATCTCTGGACTGTCATACCCCTAGGGTTTACTGAAACTTTCTTGTATTCTAATACATCACCAACCAACACCGAAGAATTTAACATTCTCTTATGATTCTTACTTAATACAAGACATAAATGACATATTGCTATTTACAAAACAACAACGTTCTCTAACTGACTCTTTTTGTTAAACACTTTACCTAAGAAATAGCAAAAATATTCAAAGAGAAATTGAAATTCTGCCATGGGGGAAAAAATGCATTATTTAGAATATGGTATATTTCAAGAAGATACGTAATTCAAAGAGATTATAATCTATCTCAAAATTTCCTGAATTAATTACCAAAAAAACAGCTTTGCAGATATTTTAAACTGGCTAAGCATTGTAGATACCAAGCGCCAAACTTTTCTGAGGTCACATCCTTTTACATATAATCTTATCAAGTTTTCTATTCTTGAAACTCTACTCCAGGAAAGTAAAAATGAAAGGCCTTTTGTGAAAGAAAGCTTAAAAACAGTGACATATGTAGCATATTTGCTCCTAAATGGTTTTTTAAAAACTTACCTCCAAAACAAAATGATTATTAGTTATACTTAACAATAATAACAATAACGTACAGGAAAAAAATACAGACAATGATTATATTATGCATAAATTTACATATATAATGATGCCAGGAAAGTTGTAAACAGACAAATATGAAAGTAAACATTACAGTAAAAGGACAGAGTTAATAAGTATTTTATTCTTTGGAAAAGATTAAAAATGTGTACTTATCTACTGGTCTGTTGCAGCAATAAAATAATATTATACTTTATGTTTTCGTATTTTAACTACTGTAAATTTGTTAATAATATTGTCAAAAGTAATGTTATTTGTACATGTTTGATCAATAGACAGTACAGCCAAAGCAGTAAATTTATATTTTCTCATTGTTGATTGAAAAATGTCATAGTTTTATAAATATTACTTCATAATGATTGAAAAATGTCATAGTTTTATAAATATTACTTCACACAAGTTTATTTCACACGAAGCAACAAGTATACAAATAGAACAAGCCTTAAACACTGAGACGAGTTTTTGGCAGTGTTTTCTAGGTACTCCACTTGACAACATAGTCCTGAAATTATAATAGTCTCCATGTTTTTGTTTGTTGGGGGCGAAGTCTACCAGTTTTCCAATGTCTTCACATTTAAAAATTTTCTATCTTAACCAGAAAAATTATCACAAATGTATAATTGACTTCCAAAATTTTCTTATTATGCAAAAATAAAATAATATAACTGAATCAAAGTGATCTCTGACATTAATTTGATTAATTGCTTTAGAACATGTATCTAGGAATTGAAATAAGTAATAGAAGCATTCAAACACTGACATTCATATGTCTTCTGAAAATATAGGTCCATTTGATTTTATTATCCAATTAAATTCTTTTTTACTTAATGCTATTGTTGTATAGCTAATGGTATTCTTGAAAATTTCTGTGCATCAATTTTCAGAAAACTTATTAAATGTTGTATTACACTGTGCGTATTCAAGGTTATATCTGACTTCTTACAAATATTTTCGGAACCTGATTAACCTCAACTAAAGTTTTATACCAGGAAAAAAACCTCAGAAACAAACAAACAAAACCTCATGTATCAGATGTATAAGATATCAAAATTGGAGTTCCTCCTTGTTTTCTGCATTTTAAAATAGATTCATAGTACTTTAAAAGTGGAGGTTTTCAAAATGTATTATTGTGAATACAGCTTTACACTGAGCACTACATCTTTTCTGGCAAAAATATTTTCACTGATACCTTATATTCTGTAGCATTTTTCATTGATGACATGAGGCTGAAAATAATAATTCTCTCCAAAAAAAAAAAAAAAAAAAAAGCCACACATAAAGAAACATGTCAAAAGACTGAACTCCACAAGAGTGAATGTGATATACCATTGATAATTTTGAATGTATTATATAAAACAGAAACATGTAGTACCACATAGGCTGTAATTCTTTAAATTAACTTCCATATCTGATTAATGGATAAGTACTAAAATTAACTGATTTGAACCCTTCATATTTATTATATGCATTTTAAATATACAATATGTGAATGAAAACACACATATTTGTGTAGAGACATATACATACAGTTGACCAATCGTATCCATGAATTCCACATCTATAGATTCAACCAACAGTGGATCAAAAATTAAAACACACACACACACAGACACACACAGAGTAAAAAATAAAAACACAATTTAAAGAGAAAAATAAAAAATACAGCATAACTATTTACATAGCGTTTACATTGTATTAGATATTATAAGTAATCCAGATATTATTTAAAGTATATGGGAGGATGTGCATAGGTTATATGAACATAATATGTCATTTTTTTATCAGGAACTTGAACATCTACTGATTTTGCTTTCCACAGGAGGTCCTGGAATCAACTCTCTCGCAGAAAGCAAAGAAAGACTGCGTATACTTTCTGCAAAACAGGATCAATTGTTTAGAATTTAAAGCAAAAAAAAAAAAAAAATGTATTTTTTGTGTTTTCTTTTTCCGGGAGGTATATTTTATCACAGGCGTTGTTTAGAATTGCTGGTTCATTTCTTCCATCAACCAAAAGCTATTCATATATCAAATACGAAGAAAGCAAACCATGCATTTGAAATTTCAATTCTGATTCATGTTCTTTTCCAATTGTAAGATGATTCCAAATGAAAGAGACACTCAGTCTCAGTACCAACAGGAAATACCATGCCTTCCAAATTATCCACCTAAGAAGTCTCTGAGTGTCCTGAAACATGGAAGCTCATTTCTTGAAAGAGGCATTGAGAAAGAAACCTTTCTTAAGCTTCTATGGGTTTGGCCTTGTAACTGTTAACAACTAGTATAACTGAAAAATTGCAACATATTAATCCTTAGGCTTATGTATTACCATTTTTAAAAATCATCATTTCTTCTGGTCTATATTATAGGTTGAAAATTTGTGGAAAGCCTCTAGAAGTAAACAAAACTCAGAAGATGAGAGATGACTTAACATTCTCAAATCAAACATAACTCAACATTCTCAGGTCAAGCAGTTGATGGGACAAAGCAGACAGCTGCCACCCAAAATGATAAAACAAGATTAATTTTCTGTCATGTCAATTTATTTATTTCCTTTTGGTTTACTACTTATTATCATTCTCATGATATTTTGTTACCTCTGTGACCACTTAGTCTCTCTCAGTTGTTTTTGAGTATCTTCACCATATTGTTCTTCACCTCATACCATCTGCTGTCACCTAAGGAAAGGCAAAACTCTCATGTTTTCCTCAAATTATAGTTTCTAATCTAAATCTAACTGATGGGCAAATTTTTCATATGCCATTTAATTCTAATGACATAAATTTAATAGCTATCTCTTTCACCACTTAAAAGGCATATTGTATTTGCTTCCACAGGTTCCCTCTGATATATAAATTGTCCTGTCGTTAGTAATGTCAACCTTTAATCTTGTAAAAATTGACTTTACCCTCTACTCCTAGTCAAGAAAATACTTTCACTAAAGTAATACAAGAGTTGTCAACAGAAAATAGCTCACTGCAGTTACCATTTTTCCCATAGCCAGTTTATCCTCTTAAGATAACTTTTAACCTGTAGTTATTATTTATTTTTACTCAAAAAATTTGCCTGCATTCAGATACTAATAGTTGGCTTGCTTTCCTAGTAATAAACAATACTTATGCTCCCAATTCTTTCTGGACCTAGTAGGGTACAACATCTCATGTTGAAGCCAGGCTTGCCTGGCTTATTGCATACTCATCTGTGCTGTGTATAATATTTCAGGCAATTATTAGAGGCTTTCATATATCTAAAACTACTGTCATATATTTTTCTTAAAAAGATACTCAAAAGTAAGGCAAGCATGCCTACCTATTCAGGAGAGCTCCCAGGAAGAATAACCGACTCCCTCTTCATACGTAATGTGTGAGCCACATTTTCAATGATACAATAACAAAATTGGAAAACGTTTTGTTTCAAATTTGATTTCTGAACCTAGGAAAAGAAATCAATTATGGTATTTATGTTTTAGAGATTCTCAAAATTACTTTATACTGATTAGCTGGTTTCATAAACCACCAGCTATCCCTTGATTCATCTTCATTAACAAAGAAAGAATTTTTCTGGGCGCAGTGGCTGCTCATGTCTGTAATCCCAGCACTTCAGGATGCCGAGGCAGGTGGATCTCAAGGTCAGGAATTCGAGACCTGCCTGGTCAACACACTGAAACGCTGTTTCTACTAAAAATACAAAAATTAGCCGGGTGTTGTGGTGGGTGCCTGTAATCCCAGCTACTCAGGAGGCTGAGGCGAGAGAATCTTTTGAACCCAGGAGGCGGAGGTTGCAGTAAGCAGAGGTGGCGTCACTGCACTCCAGCCTGGACAACAAGGTGAAACTCTGTCTCAAAAAAAAAAAAAAGTATTTGTGCTATATAAAATTCCTAGTGCACTTACATAAATATGTGACTTATCTAAAATAAAAGAACAATTGAGTCTAAAAAATAACCTAGCTAGATGTTAGAACACATGTTAATAATTAGGATTTGTTGTCTAGTTCCATAACTGTGAAGCCATTGTCACATTAGATAATTCAATAACTCAACATGCTACAAAAAGAATAGGAAGGATGCACTCTTGTCCAACTATAGACAACAATTTTCTTATCAACAGAATCTTAAAAACCGTGTGAATCTGACCTCAAAAATTAAAATCCTGTGTCTTAAATGCAGCCTGATATCAAATGCTGTTATCAAAAAAAAAAAAAAAAAGTGGCTGAGAGAGGAAGAAAAATGCCCCTTATAGGATCCAGTTGATAACAGAAGAAAAACAGCTAGCATGGAGTCTTTCCTCCTGGACATGAGCGGTTTCACAAAATATAAACATCGTAAGAAGACGCTTCACTGACTTGATGGAACAAGGATGGAACAAGACCAAAACAAGAACACTCTATAATCATTGTTAAATTATATCTGAAAGTAGCCAAATACAAGGGCACCATTCTGCAATAACAAAGCCCAAATAATTGTCTCACTGGAGATATATATGATAACAGATAGATAGATAGATAGATAGATAGATAGATAGATAATGTGTGTAAACATACCTACATACACTTATACACACATATCACACACACACACACACATCAAATCTCTTCCTTTCCTACTAGTACCTAATCTGGAATAGACCACTACTTCTTTGAGTGCTCTTCTATGCCAGTTAATTACTGGCTCACACCTTATAATATCCTCTCCTTATAGAGACATCTCTTGACTCCTCCAACTATATTGCTATAGCAAAATAATTAATTTAACTGTGATTGATCCCAGCTGTGATTTTATGGGTATTTGGCCCTGGGCATTAGTAATGTCAATGACTAATTGAGTAAGAGGTCACTAGAAATATAACATATGGATATTCTGGTTAGGTAATACTTAATCAAGTGTCGTTGGCAGAAGCCTAAATCAACTCATACTCATTTTTCAGACCTAAGCCAATTTGCAAAGAAAAACTCAAATGGAGCTGGGGCTTTTTGAAGCAGAGGCCTGCACTGTGGCAATAGCGGCAAATAGTACACCTTTCCTAGCCCAATATGTGACCACTTACCTGTGAGTCTGTTCAAAATAAATAGCTATCATTGTAATATAAGATACTTTCTGTCATGAAATAAGCAATGACCTTTTCCCCCTTGGGGGAAAGACTCTTCTAGCAAAGATATTTCAAGCCCTCCTCACAGGGCTTTTGTCATATGGTCTTATCTATTGCCCTGATTTCCCTTTTAAACATCATCTCTGATTAAGGGACAGACTGCTTGACCAAGGATATACAGACAAGGGGTCACACCCATAGAATCATTTTACCATGTGCTCCATAATTCAAAAGCAGCTGGCTTCACAGAATTGTGTTATGACCCACAGGATGCTCAATTTCAATGCCAGCTGGCAGACAACTTCCTAAGATTGGAGTACTTTCCTAAATAATTCAGTTTATAACATAATCAGTAACCAGTAAAGGATGCTATATGTTTCATAGGCAGAAATATAGATCCACAAACCAAGGGATTTAAGATAGCTATGGTCCTTCTTATAGCTATACCAAACAAGCCACAAGTTTCTACAGGTTTGAAGGTTCTATTGTGTACAAAGAAATGCTTGCACCATGGAATGTGGCAATTAAACCATCCTTTTGGAATCAGAGACAGCTCTTTGACCATTACAGGTTCCCCATGCCACCTATCATGGTATGAGGCTCAACACACTGGGTAGCTGGTTTGCCTGAATCTCTAAGCAGAAAACGAGCTACTCTCTTCTTATAGTCTCTTGCCCAGTATTCTTTGTCAATTGAAAAGTAATGAAACTCTATAAAGACAATGCTAACAAGGATTCGGATGTTACATCAATTTTGGTCATTTAGTCAGAGAATCAGGCGCTTCCTAGGTAATGGCAGAGGGTAAAGAAAACATAGAGTGTATGGTAGAAAAAGAAGCTAAGAATAACAATTAAAGCCTTATATTCAGCTGTAGTAGCTATGTTTTATGTTATTTATTTATGGCTACTCCTTTTTATTTACTATTTTACATGAAGGACACCAATGGTGAATAATATTTATATTTTAGTCGAAAATGTGACCTAATTGCCAACACCCCATTGGATATGGTAGCTAATGAAAAGTTGCGTATCTTCTGTTTGGGGGATAAAAATGTACACTCAAAGAAGAGGAATATTTTATTTTAATGAATGTGTAATAGATGTTCCCATTTTCATGATACATGTAATATTTTGATACATTGATTAGTGTGTAAAGATCAAAGCAGGATAATTGAGATATTCACCACCTTAAATATTTATATTTACTTTATGTTAGGAACATTTGAATTAGTCTCTTCTAGCAATTTGGAAATGTCCTAAAGATTACTGTTAACTATAGTATGAATGTTTTTTGACAGACAAAATATAAAGACTGAAAGTGACACCTTATGTTATGAATGTTATTCTCTACGTTCTGCATCCTATTCTATGACTGAGAGGTGGACTTTTATTGGCCACATCAATGGATTGATTACTTTCAATTTTATGATGAGATTTTAAGAAAAACAGATGTTGACAGGGGATACAGAGAATGGGCAAAGAGAGTTAGACGTATTTAGTCCCCCAACTCTCTCCTATTCTGCCATATCTCTCCGCATTGGTTGTGTTAATCTTATGAAGGAGAAAGTTCTTGACAAGTGATCCTTTCCACACAGCTCTCCCTGTCTGTCTCTCTGTCTTTCTTTTTCCCTATCTCTATAAATAGACACTGTATTACCACTTGCTCCTTTTCTTAAAGTCGGCCCCACACCTTTGTAACTACTTTAACTCTTTTCAGATTTTAGAATATTTGAGAGTACCATTTCTTTTTTCCAAAAGCTTGATACACTAACTTCCGCAAGCCAGTTTCATCGTATTTTTACAACTACTGGATGTTCATGACTTTTTCAATTCTTATAGTGGTTTCTTTCACTCTCTAACAAATTATGATTAAATATGTGTGTTATCTGTGCTATTTAATTTTGCTCTACCCCACAAACTATGTTTTCTATTTTTTTATGACTCCTCCTTTTTATTTAATATTTTGCATGAAGAACATCAATGGTGAATAATATTTATATTTTAGTTAAAATGTGACCTATTTGCAAACATTTCACTGGGTATGGTAGCTAATGAGATGTTATGTATGTTCTATTTTGGGAATAAAAAATTATACATTTTATAATTAATTTCTTCACCTTTTTCCCTCTTTATCATTATAGCATTTTTGAGATTTTCAAATATAGCTTAAAATTGTTTGCTCCAGTCTCTTACTTTGTTTTGTGCTAGAAAACATGAACTCAGTCTCAAAAATATTTAATGCTTCTTTTCAAATTCACACTTGTATATTCAACACATATTTATTGAGCATCTACTCCATGCAAGAAACTGCCCTAGCCATTGCAAATAGTAAACAAAATATTCTAAGGACTCCGAATGGACTAATACTCTAGTAGGGAGAGAAATCATACAACATAAACATAGAAACAAATGTGTAATTTAGTCACATTAATATTTTTGTCTATTTTGACTAAATTCTATATTTAAAGTATATTGATCATGAATTTTACATTCCTCAAACTCTATAGAATGTGTAACACAAAGAGTAAACCTGAATGTAATCTATGGATCTCAGTTGGTAGTACATTAATATTGATTCATGTATTATAATAAATGTACCACACTAACGCGAGGTGTTGATGATAAAGCAAATAGTTCACAAATAATAATATAATATAAATTATACTTTATTGATAATTTCAAATAGTCAATTGATTCTTATAGAATGCTGTTATTGATTTGGGTCAAATGCTTATATCTGTAGTGTAGGGGAGATTAAATTTTACCTCTACTGTCTAGAGTTTTTCAGTTGGACATGACAGTTACATTGACAAAAGACAGCTGAATAGAAAAAACCTATACAATTTATTTAATACAAGTTTTATGCTCAATCAAGACTTCATAATGAAATTAAAATCCAATGACACAGAGTCGAACACCTGTACACTGAATTAGATCAAAAGAAAGTAAATAGTGAAAATGTTGCATTGTAAAGGAACTGGAGCTATGGTATACAGTGATTAATTGAGTAGAGAAGTTACTAGGAAGATAAGGGTTATTTGATAAAGTTTGTTTTTACAGATTTTTCCAGCCTCAGCTTCCCATCCTAGATGATAAGAATTTACAGTCCTGGAATAAGGAAAACATCATCCTTCTTATTGGAATTTTATTCCCTGCTTTTTGAAAACAGAAGGAAGGTCAGAATGTTTACCTTGCATCTGCTGTATTTCAAGTGCCTTTGACTCAAGATACTCAGTGTACCAGAGTGGCATATTTTGAGGTGGCATGTTCTGATATCTTTCAATAGACAGCCTGTGGTTACACCAGATGAACAAGGGTAGTTTTGACATTAAATTTGGTTGATATTTTCTTTGCATTAACAAGTAAGAGAAAAATGAAATTACAAAGCCATATGTTAGGCATTCACTTGTTCAATGACCACGTGTGTGATTAATTTGCTAAAACACATCATATTTTTCAAATATTAGAAAGACATCTCTTTAAATCTTCTGTGCCATTTAGAATGTAATGATTACAGTTAAGACAGTTTTGAGCTTAATCTGTGTTGTTAACACTTTCTTCAGTCCTGATATGTAGCATTTTCCAATTTCAGGCTGCTAAACTACTATTAGTTACAATCAGGTTGTGAAAGCCTTGCAGAGTCCAAAAATGCCTGCTCTCCAATGGTGGAGAGCATGTGGCCATGGAAAGAAAGGTAGAGGAAGAATCTCTCAGAAAATGAAAAAGTCGCTGCTCTTCCGTGAGATTTGGAGTTTGTTGTTGACCAGGGGCCATGAAATATTTATCCCTCCTATTTCTAAATGAAATTTTACTATGCTAACTAATATACAATTGCGTATGTGATACACTGCAAGGAAATAACCTGAAGAATTTCACACATGACCCAAAGAATCTGAACTTTAAGGTGGATGCAGCAAATGAAGTAGGATCTGTATTGTTTTATATAGAAAGTGGGAGAGTTTATATTCTTTAAAAAGATGAGATGAGTGTGCAGGACTACTTGGAAAGGGAATGGACTGGATTATGGAAGAAGCTTTTAGTTGAAACCCAGGAAACATGTTCAACTTATCTTTGGTAATTAAGACCTTAATTTTTATGGGGCATATCTTCACCCAGAAAAAAATGTTCATATATGTAAATAAACATATGCGGGTATGCCTGTCTCTGTGTGTTCACACATTATATTTCCTTACCTCTCCTGCAACCACATGTGGCCACGTGCACAACATGACTGAATTCTATCCAATGAGATGAAAGGTAACTTCTGGGGGATGTAATATCTCTAATGTGTTCTAAAAGTAAAAGATGAATTTTTCTTCTCCTTCTGTTGAGGATATTTATAAGGAGGGAAGCTATCATGAATCACTTGGATAAGGACAACATTCTAGGCTTGGTATAACCTATAAACCACAGAGAAGAAGCAGTAATGAAAGGAGGCTGCCTCCACGATACATATTCGAACAGCCTTGGAGCCTTACATAAGGAGCAATGGCAGTGAATGCCTGAGGGCCATTGGTTGTTAAATTTAACCTGTGTTAAATCCAAGCACAGGTTTTTTGCTACACTGCTACTACCCAGAGCAAACAAGCAATGATTGTCAGAAGAGTATGGGGGAGAAGCAAGAGAAACATTTTTGAAAGTTTTTCTCCAATCTACCCTCTTAAATCTTATTCCAAAATTTCTCTTCTTTGCGCTGTGGCAACTCAATGTCCACACAGATGTTAATTAAAAACATTCTTTAATCTTCTTAGAGATTTGTCAAGTTTTTGGATGCTGCCTGTGTTCCTGGAATTCAGATTTATTTTGCCTCTTGATTCTAGATTCTCCTCAGTATTGATTTTGAGGGAAGGAGCCAGCAGTCTGTGGCAGCTTGGCCTATCTTCACAGAAACTAAACTATAGAGGTCTGTATATTTTCTCTCTCTAAAAAAAAAAAAAAAAAAAAAGAAAGAAAAAGAAAAGGACAATTGTGCAAGAAGTTGAAGAAAACAAAGAACATGCCATTCAACTTGAACCTGAACACTTCAATTTTACTTACTTTGATTGGTAGTTCTTGAGAGATATTTCAAACAACCCACCTTGTAGAGTTGCCTAATTATCAGTAGTCAACTAAACCTAATTGCTACGAGTCCATTAAGATTTGTAAATAGCATAAATCTACATGCAAATTAGAGCTTTAGATGATATATTACTGTCATAGAAAACCACAAAAGATTAAGAAAGTTGAATAAAGGCTCACTCCTATAGTTTTGTCTGACCATTATTACGGTTAATTGAAAAACTAGCAGTGTCATAAGTGCTATCACTCTCCTGGTTAGTACTATGCAGTTTGTAAAAGATGAGACCCCCTTCAAACTCACCTCAAATATTAATGTTTGCTTGGAGTTATTTAGAATCCATGAAGGCCAGAATAATTGACTTTATTCCTTCATTTCTTATTTAATATAAATCAAAGTTTTAAGTCTAATGTTCAAATGTAATTTAAAATTAGTTCTGAATTATATAAGGTTGTCCAAATTTTATATTGTCTTATGTTTTTCATTTCATAAATCCAAAAAGTGATTTATTACTTTCAATTTATTATTGTGTCGTATAGGTTCAGAAAGCAAGTCTCCCTTCTAAATTAAAAATGCTCTATAATTAGGTATTTTTAAGTATTTTTGATGCTTTTTGATTTACTGTATTTGCTCTATGAGCAAAAACATAAAATAAATAATTCTTCTAATATATGGGAGAGCTGGTAAAGTTTTTCTACCATGAGTCTGACAGAAATGAGACTTAATCACTTTATGAATGATTTTTTAATTTGGTAATCTTTCTGCTCAATTGAGACCAGCAAGTTTTTAAACATAACTGGGTCAGAATATTTTATTAGAAGTCCGTGCACTCATGTACATGCTTAAAACAATTTATCGTTACCATTTCCATTTGAAAAAGTTTTACTGACTTAATTTACTGTACAGAGTATGATTTGGTAGGGTCTGATGCTTTTGCTCTTTGGTTAGTTAGCAATACAGATTTATTCCTATTTCTTTTTGCCTTTACATTCATGCTCAATTTCATTGAAATGCATAATTAACTAAGTATTCAGCTGCTTGAGTTACAAAGGAAAAACACTACAATGTCTGTTTGTATTTATAATCACTCTAGTAGTAAAATATTGTAAAGTATAAGAAAAAAGAGTGTAAACAAATAGAAGTGAATGAATACATGAGTGTGTTTTGATATGTTTAACAGAAAATTTTTAAATTTAAAAATGCTAAAAATAATGATAAGAATGTAAAATAAACAGTTCAACTTTTTAAAGCTGTGATTTTTAAACTATGGTTATTATTATTTTTTTCTGTGCTTAAAATCAAAAGTGAATCTTTTAACAGTTACCATATCTGGCATATGGCAGGCTCAAATTTTAAGAGAAATTCTAAAATCATCAACATTACTTACCCTAAAATTATGATTGTTTTGATAAAGGTATTTAAATGACAGTTTAATGGAGAAATAATTAGTTTAATTCCACTGAATACTGTTGCATTTCTACATAATGACTGGGCTTACTCTTTCATCAATCACACAGTTATGAAAGTCAATTATGTGTAAGAAGATGACAAGGTATTGAGGATTCAAAGATGAGTACGAAATAGTCAATGCCCTTGGGATCTATCCAAGATGTGCCTTAATTCCAGTTGAAAGAACACTTGGCAAATCAGACATCAATCTCTACCTCTCTTAAAAATGTTTGGTGCCTTTGATTTTCTGTTTCATCTCATGTTCAATTTATTATTTCCTGCATATTTCCAAATTTCTACAAACTTGTGCTTCGCTTTTATAAGTTTTTATACTATTGCCTTCAATTCTCATATTAGTGTTACCCTCTATCTCTCTCCCATCAAAGAACCTAAGAGCTTTCTTTATTTTGTTTAATGTTCCAAATATGTGTATTTTTTATATTCAGTAAAAGGTGAAACTAATAGATAAGTACCTGACCAAAATTTGTTGGAATTTTCTGGCCACTAATAGGCTAATAGGTAAGCATAGTTTCATAAGATTTGTTCTTAGGACACTTGACCAGTGTAGGGAGCAATGTACCACCTTTAAGTATATACACAAATCTGAAATTTCCAAGGCAATAATTGTTTGTTTGAATGTTACTAAGTAATCATGTCTTTAAGATAGATGCATCAATTTTCCACCAAATTTTAATATTTCATTATTTGTGTTATTTTAACTGCTTAAAAAAATAAACTTTACTGAATACCTTTAATCTGACTTAGTTTATACATGTAAAAACCCTAATTTAATTGACTCTTCCATAATTATTTGTTGTCAGATACTCATTTTAACAGATGAAGAAATTAACACAGAGACATGAGTTTTTGTCTAGAAAAAGGATGAAAGGAGGTTCAAAACACGTTTGGTCGTAAAGTGGTTTACTACAAACTGCTATTAATTACAGTGCCTTCTAGGCAAAAAGAGATTTGATAACTGATTTGACATAAAATATAACTGGAATTTTTTGTAAAATGTTGTTTAATTAACCCTGGCAATTATGGTAAATTCATTAATAAAAAAGTCTCAAAAATATACTCCTAAAAGCTTAATAATATGTACTTAACTTATACACTCTAGTACAATTGTTCAATATCTAAGTGTTAGAATTAGGCTGCCTGAGTTCCAACATTACTTGTGCTTTTAATTAACAATGTGATGTCTGTTTAATTTACTTTTCCAAAACTCAATATTTTTTCTATTTTCTAATATTTAATATTGTATCCATAAGTTTGCTTTTAAAATTAAATGAAAAGTTTGTAACATAGAGCACATTACATAGCAAATGTCCATTAATATTAGCTGTTGTTTTCCTTTAGATAAACTATTTTGCAAGAGTAATTATATTCTTTGTTTTTCCCAGTTTTCTGAATTCAAAGAATAAAACATTCACATTTCATTGAAAATTCTATCATTGTATAAAACTACACTTGCAAAATACATTCATAAAATTTTCCTTCAATGAATACATAATTTATAGAAGTCAATTTAAAAGAATTTGATAAATGCCTACCTTAAAGTCAAGCTCTTAGGGCAAAAGATACATATTATACCATTTCCTACCCTCAAAGTAGTAACGGACCAGTTTGAGAATCAGAAAAAACAGCAAATCTTTAAACACTATGCTAATAAAGGGAAAAGCGCAGATAGAAATGAAGTAGAGCAGAGCAATGTTATTGAAGATTATATGTCAGTGTGGGAGTTCATTTCTGTCTGTGTGTGCATGCATACATGTGTGTATATTAAGTGAGGAATCAAGTTTCTGATGCCAAAGAAATAGTACATAGAAATATAGGGGGATGAATGACAGAATATATTTAAGGAATCCACAAGCATAAAGAGAAGCTTGGATACAGTAACTAGAAAGTCCTCATGATCTTGGTCCTGACCGAGTGGATTGATTCTTCTCAGACATACATGTTTGCTCATTGAAGTGTGCAAAAATTGTAGTAGAAAATACAGGTTTACATATCTCAAAGGTAAGAAGTAAGAATTAATCTATTTCTTTATCTGCTTCTTGGTCATGTTTGCAAAGTCCAACAATTTTCTCTCATTACATAAACTTGGGTTCCCTTCATACTCTTGAATCAATCCATGTATAATGTGGGTTGAAAGGCTTATATTTTCCAAACTTGAATTAGAACCTCACAGCTAATTCTGCAGTATTGCTCAAATGAACTACTTGTACTGACAGAGGGAAGATGACTTGCTCTCCCACAACAACTAATTGTATTGTCAGAAATTTAAACACATATTTGATTGTCTAAAAAAACAAACTAAACAGCAAATTGGAACAAAACAAAATTCAGAAATTGCTGAAGTCAGGGGGTCATAGCACTTGCATATGCTTTATGGATGAATTTCATGTGGACTAGGCTGAAGGCTATTATACATTTTCAAGTAATAGATACCAGGGACATAAGCTCAGACACTGATAATGAAGATGAAGAGAGGGGTCATATCAATGATATTTAGTTTTCAAATCAGTGAATGGATAAAGATATTTGATATGGGGAGTCTGGTTCCAAAATAGCGGCATCGAAGCAAGATGGTCTCACTTCCCCCAAAAGAAAACCAAAAACAAATAGACAGTGCCCAGATTATCACCAGCAATATGCCAGAAATCAAATATGAACATGAATTGGTTGTTACGGCCACAGAAAAGTGAAAAATCTCTGAACAGATGGTAGGAGAATCAGACTTCCACATCCACAATGGTACCAAGTATGTAGAAAATTGTTCCATATCTTACAGCTTCTACACTGGAAATAGTTACATCAAGGTGAACAACCAACTATCCCAACCATCCTGAGTCCTTGAAAGGAAATCTGTTCTTGCCTTAACTCACAGAAAGCACTGAGTGCCGGAAAGAATACTCCTGAAGACAGGCAGAAACAAAAGGGGAAGGCAAGAGTACCATCCCCAAACTCTAAAAACTCTGCTCTGTAACTTGGCCAAAATGACACCAAATCAGAGTGGCTGTTCAGCAGCACCATATTGTAAGAGGTTCATTTGAAATGTTTCCTAGGTACAAACCCCTAGTGAGTATTCTTACACTGCTAGAATATCTCCTTTGGGACCTCCCTCATTTCAAAAAGGCAGTGCTATGATTGTTTACCAGAGTCAATGTGAATCTGAGCCTAAGGCACCACCTAGAGCCAAAAAGGATTCAGTGACCTAGCAGTAAAGAGCCTCTAAGCAAATATATCAAATAAAAACCAAAACAAACCAGAGAACATTGGAATAAACAACTAATCTTTCAATGTGAAGACATGTATGTACATACACAAGAAACTGCAGTAAACAAGGAACCATGATGTCCAGAAATGGACAAAGCAAGAAACCAATGACTAACCCCAGTGAAATGATAAAATTTCAGCTCTTTGATAAAGAATTTAAAACTGCAGTTGTAAGGAAGCTCAGTGATCTTCAAGAAATATAGAAATTTCTCATCAAACAAAAATCTAGGACCTGATGGCTTCACTGTTGAATTCTACTAAATATTTAAAGCATAATTAAGACCAATTCTATTCAAATTCTTCTAAAAAAATTGATAAGGAAGGACAGCATTCAAACTTATTCTATGAGGCCAGCATTATCCTGATACAAAACCTAAGCAAGGAAACAACAACAAAGAGGAAAACTACAGGCCAATATCACTAATGAACATAGATGCA
Source organism: Theropithecus gelada (assembly GCF_003255815.1). Lineage (NCBI taxonomy): Eukaryota > Metazoa > Chordata > Mammalia > Primates > Cercopithecidae > Theropithecus > Theropithecus gelada. Next base: position 132,482,186 of record NC_037672.1, on the reverse strand, counting down.
AAAGTTCTCAACAAAATATTAGCTAATTGAACACATTACACATTAAAAAGATCATTCACATGATCAAGTAGAATTCATCTCACTAATGCAAGGATGGTTCAATATTTGTTCACCAGTAAAGATATACATCACATTTACAGAACCAAGTACAATGCTATGTAATCATCTAAATTGAGGCAGAAAAAAAATCAATAAAATTTAGCATTCCTTTATGATAAAAATGCTCATTAAACTAGGTACAGAAGAACATACTCCAAAATAATTAAGGCCATATATGAAAAAAGTACAGCTAACATTGTAACTAATAGGGAAAATTGAATACCTTTTATCTAGGATCAGGAACAAGAAAAGAATGTCCACTTCTACCACATGAATTCAAAATAGCACCTGAAGTCCTGGTCAGAGCAAGTAGGCAAGAGAAATAAATAAAGAATATCCAAATTGAGAAAAAAAAAAAAGTTAAATTAAAGGGCATACAAATTGGGAAAAAAAAAAAAAAAAAAAAAAAAGAAGTCAATTAATTTACCCATGCTCACAAATGACATTATCTTATTCTTTGAAAAATTTAGACTCCACCAGAAAAACTCTTAGAAAAGATAAGTTCAATAATGTTGCAAGATACAAAATTAAGATATAAGTATCAGTAGCATTTATACTTACTAACAGTGAATAATCTGAAAAATAAATCAGAAAAGAATCCCATTTACAATGGATACAGAGAATGTAAAATTCCTAAGAATCAATTTAACCAAAGAAGTGAAAAATCTATTCAAGGAAAACTATAAAACACTGATAAAAGCAGTTGAAAATTTCACAAATGAATGGAAAGATATTCCATGCTCATAGAACTAATATTGTTAAAAATAATAATACTATAAAAAGCAATTAATATATTCAATGCAACTCCTATTATAATACCAATGACATTCTTCAAAGAAATAGAAAAAGATCCTAAAATTCATGTCAAACCATGAAGACCTTGAATAGCTTGAGCAAAGAGAACAAAGCTGGAGGCATCACATTAACTGACTTAAAAATTTGTGACAAAGCTATAGTAACCAAATCAGCTTGAAACTGGCATAAAACAGACTCATAAAACAGTGGGACAGAATACAGAATGCAGACATAAATCCAAACGTTTACAGCCAACTTATGTTCAACAAAAGTGCCAAGGACATACTCTGGGGAAAGGGCAGTCCCTTCAGTAAATGTTGCTGGGAAAACTGGATATTCATATGCAAAAGAATGAACTAGACTCCCTATCTCTCACCATACATAAAAAATCAAATTGAAATAGATCAAATATTTAAATATAAGACCTGAAACTATAAAACTACCAGAAGAAAACATTGGGGAAATGCTCCCCAGAGCTGGTCTGGGCAAATATTTCTGTGTAAGACCTCAAAAGCACAGGCAACTAAAGCAAAAATAGACATATAAGATTACATCAAGCTAAAAAGTTTCTACACAGCAAAGGAAACAATCAACAATTTATAGAGACAATGTATAAAATGGGAGAAAATCTTTACAAACCACCCCCTTTGACATGGAATTAATAACCCAAATATATAAGGAGCTAGAAGAGAATAACTGAAATATTTCTAGCATAAAGACAAGGCAAGATGATTCACATCTGTAATCCCAGCACTTTGAGAGGCCAAGGAAAGTGTATTACTTGAGCCCAGGAGTCTGAAACCCACCTGTGCAACGTGGCGAAACCCTGTTATCTAAGAAAAATACAAAAATTAACCAGGTGTGGTGTTGCATACTTGCAGTCCCAGCTACTTGGGAGGCTAAGTTGCGAAAGTGGGAGTTTTGCTTGAGTATGCGAGGCAGACGTTGCAGTGAGCCGAGATCACGGCAATGCACTCCAACTTGGGTGATGGAGCAAGATCCTGTCTCAAACAACAACAACAACAATGATAATAGACAGATATTTAAGGTGATGACATTCCAAGTACACTGATTTGATCTTTACAAATTATTTGAATGCATTCAAAACTGTGAACACCTATTATGTATCAATTAGTAAGAAGGTATAGTCAAGAATAACTCCCAGACTTCTAGATGGGCCTGATTTGGGGTAAGAAGATGAAGCAGTTGTAGAAAATCTGTGCTTTCTGCATCCTAAAAGCCATGTTAAGTGCTTTGTTACAAAATTATTTCTGCTTAATCCTCATGACAACAGTAATGAAATAGAGTATTCATTCCTATTTGACAGATAAAGACACTGAGTCTTATGAACTAAAAATAAGAGAAACTTTCTCAAGGTCCCTCAGTAAGGTTGAGTTAAAATTTGGTTATAAACCTCCTTCTCTGGGAAGATACAAATATATCCAGATTTACATAAAGGGTAAATAGCAGAAATGGAGTTAATATTTAGCACAGAATATTTAGGAAAATTATGTTGAGATAAGGAATGTAAGGTGATATAAGTTATATTAATAAATAGTTACAATATTAATGAAATTTCCCTTGATTCTAAAATGGCACATTTTAAAATATTGGAACTTAAAACTATTATGTATATAGTTCAACATATGTATTTAGTTAATACTAACCTGATATAACTTGCCGTATGTATTAGTTAAATCAGTCCTAACTGATAGAGCTAGTATTATATATTATTTGTGACTCTTATACTCTGCATTTTTACAAGCATCTGAAATCATAGTTATTTCACAACCTTTTGTGAATAATTTTTTGACAATTTAACAGGCAAATTGTACTTATTTCTGATTCTTAACCCTGGAATATCTTCATTTTAAGTTTTACACTTTCTCCCTTCTCTCCAGATTTTAGCTGAAAATGCTTTTAATCAGATCACCAACTCCTGCCAGATCCATTCGTCCTGGGCCATGTGAGAAGTGCCCAATTCGTGCCAAGTCTCTCAAACCAAATTCAGTTCTTCAACACCATCTACCTAGCCAATGCTTCATTTTTTCGTACACTCTTTTCACTTTTAATGTCATACTATTCAATAGGAAAATGAGATAAAAACACCATCTGTGTCCCCTATAAATAAATTCAATTTACTAGATAAAACTGCAGGTTTATTTTAGCAATATCACTTGCTTCTGCACTGGTCAGAAGGGGGTAGAGGTTGATGGGTTTGATAAATCTTGGCATACTCTCTGTCATTTCTTAGGAAAACATTTCAGAAAAGCAAGATATTTCTAAATTAACTTCATGAGGATTCTGTCTCTTACAACGCTGACCTTCTTTCCAAAAAACTGTGGCCTAATTTTCCAATGACTTTTAGGAGAAGTTACCGTGATTTCCAATAAAGTAGTGATTTTATTTTTCTTGTTTTTGTTCTTGTTGCTTTTGTTGCTGTTTTTATCCTTTATGTCTACATGTTCTAAGAAGAACCACATAGGTAAAGAAGCTTCTTAACCATTCAGTAGGCCATTAATTTCTGCTCCTCTAAGCTTGTGGTATCAATTCCTTGTCAAAGATAAGGATAGTTTTCGATACTGCTTTTTCCACTGTTATTTCTTAAACATTTAGAGATTATCATTCCATTATACCTAAATGTAGCTTAATGACACACTCTAATGTGTTATCTCCTTGTTGTGACACAGTAAATATCACAAGGCTATGAGCTTTGCAATTCTAAATTTGTTTCTAGTCTTTCACCTGGAGCTACTGGCCAAAGGAAATTCAATAAGGTTTTTGAATTCCAGTTTGCTCATATCTAAAATAGGTATACATATTTTACATATATATATACATTTTTACATATATATGTCTAAAGGGTATTTAAAATATTTTTTAAAATGTGAATGTGTTATATACAAAAAATAACATGGTTTTACTTTTATCAAGTTAGTATAAAAAATTAGAGTGCAATGTTTCTGATAATTTGTTATATATTTTACATTCTGAACTAAAATTTGTCAAAGTAGTTCTCTGAGAACTACTCAGAGAAATTGAACCTGTCTTAGACACTTTTGATACCTAAGAACCAATTTTTGATTTTTTTTTTTTTTTTGACAGTGTCTTGCTCTGTCATCCAAGCTAGAGTATAGTGGTGTGATCTTGTCTCACTGCAACTTCCACCTCCCAGATACAAGTGATTTTTGTGTCTCAGCCTCCCAAGTAGCTGGAATTACAGGCGTGTGCAACCACGCCTAGCTGATTTTTGTACTTTTAATAGAGATGGGGATTTGCCATGTTGGCCAGGCTTGTCCCAAACTCGTGACCTCAAGTTGTCCACCCACCTTGGCCTCCCAAAGTGCTAAGATTACAGGCATGAGCCACCACACCCAGCCCAAGACATGATACTACTATATAACACCCAAAGATACAAAAAAAGAGCTCATGGCAAGGTAATATTTGAATGTCCTGGATATATCCAGAGAAGCAATATAAATTACATCTATTGAACGATAAATAAAAGAGGAGCCAGATATTTGCATAATAGGTAAAATCATTGCACATTATTTTGTAAAAGAGAACTTGGACATATTTCCACAGGAAAGTTGCATATGATTAGGCCATATTTTTTTCATACATTGATATGCACAATTATAAATCCATTAAAGTAATGCCAAGTTGGGTGGAAGTTAATAATTTTCCATTTAAGAAGCTTGACTGTAAAATAACAAGAGGAATATGCCTGTACATCTCTCCCGTCTACTGCAGATACACTTGTAAGGTAGAACTGACCACTAGAAGGAAAACCATTCATAGACTAGAAGCATGAAAGACTTTTACATATTTAACAGAGGGATAATTTAAATAAGGCATAGATGGCCAACTTATTATCTCATGATCCTGTGACACTTCAGTTATCCATAAAGAAATGGAGTCTCGGCAGAACTGCAGGAACAGATTTTATACTGTGGTGGGTGAGTGCAGTCTATTAAAATGACAGGAGATCAGCATCAACCAAGAGAAGACTTCAGAGCATAAGGAGAGTATTAAGGCAGGAAGGCTAAGTTTCTCTTGACGTAGCCTCCTGTCCAGTTCTAAATGTGTTCTAGATTTTTATTATTTAACAAGATTTTATTAAAATAAAAAAAATAAAATAAGGCTTCCAATTGTCCCATGATTGTGACTAGTAATACCTGAGAGGTATTTGTAGTGAACCAATTTATCACTCTAATATGAAGTTAATTTCAGGAAAAAAAAAAAAAAATCAGCGCTAATTCTTTGTTTTCTAGATGGGATATAACTAATGGAATTCAAAGTACTTACTAATCGAATAAAGTGTGTTTGTATTTATAAGCTGCTAGAGAGAGTGAACTCCTTCTAGATGGATATCGTGGAGGGAATATTTAATGCTGTTGCCCTGCCTGTGTCTTGAACTAGCAGCCATTTTTCTGTGGCCTGCACTGTGGCTTATGAGATGTCCAAACCCTCTGGGAAATCTAGGGAAAAGACAAGAGAGAATGTGAAAAATACCAAGTTAGGATGAATATAAAATATGTGTAGGAAACAGAAGCAAAGAAAGAGCAGAAAGTCTAGACCTCATGTGACAGTAATTTTTAAAAATCATGTTCTCCAAATTAATCAAGATTTTTCATTTATTTTATTGTTTGACAATACTATTTTATTTTTCAGTAAACCCTTGGAGCTACTATAAGTTTAAAAATAAAGAAAGCACATGCTTAATTATTAAACTCCTATTTCTTAAGAAAGTTGATTTTAATACATAATTTGCACACGATATTTACAGAAATTTATCTATCATAGAAACTCCAGTGATATTGATTATGTAAATGTTTAAAGTTGCATCAGTGCCCATTTCAATAGTTCCTTTATTTTCAGAATACTTTACACTACAGAAAGTATATTTACATATTATTCTATAGAACAAATATTTTTTCACTTAATAGGAGATGATTTTTTAAGATGTGAAAGTCCTATTGCAGATAGGAGTGCAAATGGTTAATTTGAAGAGGTAATGTTTATGTGATAGACAGAATAACACTCCTCCAAAGGTGTCCATGTGCTAATCCTAATCTTTGGAATCTTTTAATATGCTAATTTATCTGGCAAAAGGGACTTTTCAGAAATGCTCCCTAAGTGTCTTGAGCTCCTTATGGGTGAATTGGAGAGGCAGGAGAATCACTGTTATGGGGAAACTTTAAGATACTGTGCTGCTAGCTTTGAAGTTGGAGCAAGAGGCCCTAAGTAAAGGAATGCAGGCAAACACTTGTAGATGCGGGAAAAATAAAAAAAGCAAAGTTCTGCCTAAATGACAGAAATTTATTTTCTCACAGTTATGAAGCCTAGAAATCCTCTATCAGGGTGCTGACAAGGTTAGTTTTCCCTGAGACCTCTCTCCTCAGCTTGCAGATGGCCATCTATTCATTATGTCCTCACATGGCCTTTTCTCACAGAGAGTGTATCCTAGTGTCTCCTCCTTTTCCTATGAGGATGCCAGTCATACTGGATTAGGCTCTACCTTAAAGACCTTATTTGAACTGAATTACTTTTTTAAAGACCCCATCTCCAAATACAGTTACTTTCTGAAATACTGGGGAATAAGACTTTAACGTATAAACTTGAGAGGAGATAATTCAGTTCATAATGTGGAAGAAGAGAGTTGACCAGAGAGTGACACAGACTGCAATGTGGCTCTGACAAAGCTTCACTTGAAGCAATTGTCCAGAATAAAGATTGTCCAACAGTGGAATCTCAAGCTTGTAGAAATCACTAGGCTCCATTATCACCATCATGCTCAGCCTTTGGCTGTGAGCTTCCCTACAAGCTCAGCTCATGAGCTTCCTACTTTAAAAATATAGAGGGTCAAAAAAGAAAAACAAAACAAAACAAAACAAAAAACAAAAAACACTTATTGGGTACTATGCTTATTACTCAGGAGACCAAATAATCTGTACACTATACACTTGTGACACACAGTTTACCTATATAAGAATCCTGCAAATGTACCCCTAAATCTAACAAAAAAGTTAAAAAATGAAGTGAAGGATCACTGTCACTTTATTGTGTCTGTCACCAGCTATATTTATCATGGGGAAAACACTAGGAACTTAAGCATATTTTTTCATTGGGACCAATTTAGAAAGATGAATATTTTATGGCTTCACTTACGCGTTGATTCCTGCATTTAAATGCAGATCCCTGTTTTCTTTTTATTAAGTCCAATGTCAAGGATGTTTAATCCAATTGGCCTGTGAGTGAGTTATCTAAGATTGGATATTTGCCCCTCCACCTTCATTCTCTTCACTAATTCAGGCTGTGCAAATTCTTCTCTGAATAGACAAGAAAAACAAATACAAAGAAGACTGGAAATAACACCAAATAATGTGTAGGTCTTGTTGAAATTAGCTCTGGGGCTGGACATAATACAAGTAAGGAGATGAGTACATTTGGGACTTAATGCTGCCAGGAAGTCATTCTCACAGCAGTCACCTGGAAGAAACAATTATGTAGAGAGTCAGAGTTCTTTGCTGTATTTTTCTGCACATCTAGTTGTTTTATTATACCTAATCTACTACTCCCTGGACTGATAGTGTAATGTAATTGCATGTATAAAACAGATCATGTTACTTTGTTCATACTTCAATATTTTGTGCTCTGGGGGAAAATCAATTCTATTAAATAACACATTTTGCAGCATTCTTTTATTCAAGGTAGGGCAAATTGTGGCCATTAAAAACAAATACTAAATGATGAAAATCATACAAAAATATGTTCTCTGACTACATAAAGAATTAAGCTAAAATTCAATAACAAAAATTACCAAAAATCTTCAAATATTTGAGGATTAAACATTGCTTAAATTCATAAATTTTTAATGGAAATTGGAAAATATTTTGAATCAAATGGTAATGAAAATACGACATTGCAAAACACATGGAATGCAAAGTGAAATATGTACCCTTAACTGCACATAATATAAAAGAGGGCAAAGAGTGAACAAATCAAGTAATTTCTATAGAAATTTAAAACTTCAGCAAATTAAACTCAGGAATAATGAAATACAAGAATAGATATTAGTGATAAAGAAAAACAGTACAAGGCAAGTTTGGTTTTTGAGAAATCTAATACATTTGAAAATATCTGGAAATACTGAGGAAAAAAACACTAGGAAGAAGGTAGGGCAATAAGTATCAGAAGGAAATCAGTATCAGAAAGATGCCCTATCCCGCGGTCATCAACAAGATAACAAATCTCTTATTTAGAAGAATCTCGCAAAAATAAAATTTAAAATTTGTATTAAGGACAACTTTCTAGATATACCTAGTTCACCAAAACTGACACAAGAAGAATTGGAAAATATGATTTGTCCTGTGTGTATTAAAAGCATCGGTTACATACTTACTACTATTCTACAAAGAAAATACAGGATGGTTTGACCAAGGATAGCTTCCAAACATTTCAGGAATAAATATTATCATTCCTACTCAAATTCTTCCAGAGAATATAAAAGTGTTTTCCAACTTTTTATAAAATCCTTATAAACTTTTCCATTAAAACCTGATGAGAACTTATAGATGAAATTGAAGAGAAATCTTTCTCAATAATCTATATTTGTATCATTATAAAAATATTAACAAACTGAATTAAGCAATATCTATATTTTAATTATATAACTTTGAATTTTTTCCAAGAAGGCAAAGATTAAATGGTGTTTGAAAAGTAATTCATTTAATTTACTACTACTACCAATTTCCTTCTAATTTGAAGCAATTAAACAATCTGATAACTAAACAAGGTTAAAGGTAGTAATAAACTTAATTAAAATTAAATATGATGATGCAAAAAGATATGAAGAATGAGAGCATAGTTTCAGTGGGACAGGAAAGGGCATTAAGTTTGAAATTTAGGAAAAGCCTCTCTGAAGTGGTACTGTTTCAACTAAGATTGAATAGAAAAAGCCTCTGCCATAGAAGCAACTGTTGGAAGAACACTCTGTACAGAGGACTCAGTCCTTGCACAGATTCTTTGGCAAGTATTTGAGAGAAAGGAAAGAACCATGAGTGAATTTTTATTGCATCTGCATTTAAATCTATACAAGTCATTAAAACTTGTTTTCTTTCATGCACACTCCAATTACTACCCTGATTTTCTCCATATTATCATAAATTTCTAACAGAATTGTAGCCTACTTTTTATATCTTCTCCTTTCATTACACCTGTGCAGTATGGCTTTCTTACCTGAAATTTCATAAAAACCAACTTTGCCTGAACTTCTTAAGTATTGGTATTACTCAGTTAGTATTTATGACTATGTCCTCATCTATCACCGATCTATACCATTAACATCAAAGTGAAGATTCCCATAATCTAATAGACCAGCCCTCCAGGATAATCTCCTCAGCGCTAGACTCATCCTATCAGATAACTTCATCTCAGCAATTCATATGCAACTAAAATTCAGAATATCTATTACTGAACATTACTCTCACCAAACTGTTCCTTTGTAGTGTTCCATATCTTGATATGAGGCACTACTGACCACCCACATTCCTAATCCATACATGTAGACATCAGTACTAATATCTCACTCTCCATAACCACATCATCACTGAAATATGAAGTCCTATCCTTTCAATCTCTTATGTATTTGTGTAATTAGTTTTTCCTTTCTCACTTTGTTTCTGGATACAGACTATGACACCTCTCTCCTGGACAGTAGCCAATCTAACTTTCTCAAATAGATCATTCTTCCATGTTAATTATCTACATTATTTTCCTTCATAAAATAAAATCTAATAATATTATATATCTCCCTCCATTATGAGTTCCACAGTGGATTCCTATCACTCCTATAAGACACTCCAAGTTGTCTGAAAGTGCTGATCTGATCCGATCCGATCTCATTTTTCTCCTCAAACTGAGTTATACTTCAGCCTTGCTAAACTACTTTTAGGTTTTCAAGGTGCTAGATACTCTACATGACTGGAACAATTATCCTTACTTTGCCTCCCAATAAACCTTACTTCCAAACATTTTCTTTCTAAATCGCTCCCATTGTTTAAGTGCCACCTAAAATTTCTCCTCCTGTGGGAGATACATTTGTCTGCCATGCACTGTCATTCCACACTATACTCCCCTTATAACAGTCATCTCATTTCCCTGGACTTTTAAAATTACTTACCTGCTTTCTCTCTTAGAAAGATTTATGGAGAAAAGAGCCCACTTCATTATTCACTTATTGCTCTATAAACCAGCATTTAGTACAGTGCCTGGCAACAGAGTTGGTGCTCATTGAATAAAGCAATAAATTAGTGAATTAATGTTTCAAAACTACATTCACAGTTGATGCATTAAGCAAAGCAGGAAAAGGTATGTGACAAATGTGCACTGAAGTCCCTTTTTCTTTTCATTTTTTTTCTTTTGGAAAATTCTGAAATGTTTCAATCTTAGAGATAAGTATGGAGAATAATAAAACAGATATCCACTTAGTATACAGATTTAATAAATGTTAACATTTGACCTACTTGGTTAAGATTTTTTAAAAATCATAAATACTGCCATGATATGCTTCAAGTCATATTGCATCCCATTCTCCTAAATTCCTCTCCAGAGACAATATGCTCAAGTTGATGAGTTCCCACTCTACCCAGGCTTCTGTGAGTATACTATATATGTCTGCAGCTATGAACAACATCTCTTCTAAATTGAGCTTTGTATGTTTTAAATGGAATCAAATTCAATGTATGTTTTTTAAAGCTTATCTTACCTCGTTATGTTTTTGAGAATCAGCCATGTTGGCAAAAACAGAGCTGATTTATTCATTTTATGTTCTGTAGGCTTTCCACTATATTAGTCCACTATATTTTACTATTTCTTTAATAATTCTTTTTTGTAAGTTTAACAACGATTTAATGAACAACTTGTATGTATTTTCATTAACACATAAACAAGGATTTCTGTTTATATGAGTCAAGAATAAAAACGTCAGTCTATACTACACAAATTTCTGACACTGAATAAATTATCAATACATTAGTTTTTAATTGTCTGTCTTAAATATTTCTTGCATTAATGTCTATCCTTTATATGCCAGTTTCCACAAAAGTTCTATTAAAAAGTTCAAGCAAGATTGAAAATGTATTGACTTGCTTTGTAATTCTGTTGATGGACTTGTGGATTTTAAGAATGTATTATTAAGTATATAAATATTCAGAACTGTTATATTTCCCTTGGATTTTTTCATTTTTAATTAACTAATAGCCTTCATTTTTATAATAATATTTTCTTTATAAAATCTATTTTTTAACAGAAATAATAATACACTAGTTTTTTTTTAGTTAATTTTGTCTCAGATGTAATATTCTATCATTTGGTTTTCAGATTTACAATTCTTTGTGGTGTAGTTGTGTCTATGGATTTTTCCTTTTTTGTGCATTTTAAAAATTAAACTGGGAACAAACGGTATGAAAGATTTTTTTTTAATCTATGACAGTCCTGTATACACATGTTTGTGGAGCCTCCCCATGGGGAAGTTTCACATTTACTTACATTCCAGGGATAGCTGAGATTTTCGCTAATTTTCCAGCTACAGGTTCCCACACAATTTGAGTGGTGAGAATTCAGATCAGTCATCACACAAAACACAATTCTTCACTTTAAAATTATTCCAAGTGACTCTTCCTCTCCATGGACCAGGGAGGTCAGCCTGCTCCAGGTCCAAGTTCCTCAGCTCTTGGGGACTCATGAATGTTTCTAGAGAGTTCATTTTGACCTCACAACTAGAATGGTATTGGTGTAAAAGTCTCAGTCTTTAGAAATGAATTTAATACCTGTCTATGCTGTTTCAATTTTATAACTGCTAAGCACTCCATATTTGAGCTCTTTCATTTCTGTGTCCAGGAATTTTTCTTTCTTGCTTGTGAACTTGTATATAAACTCTAGAATATTTTATCATAGTTTTTCCATTATTTTATTGTATCAGAATGAATGGAAGAGGTTTTGAAAATTACAGGAGATAAGGAGAGAAAATTAAATTAGTAGTTAGCATTAAAAATTAAAACGGAAAATGACTAAAAGCTAAATGTCAGAAAATTATACATTATTTGACATTCCACACATATTAACACATTCAAGAAGTTCTAAAAATAATTCAAGGTATGAAAAATTAGCAATGTATATTTTGATATAAGCTCATTTTGAATGATGTCAGACTTATGATTAGAAAACATTAGCAATATTAACAATTTTAAGAGAAACTGTATGTATAAGAGTGCTACTAGAAGTCATTTAAGAAATAAACTTTATGTTGCTAGAAAAAGATTTAGTGGTAGTGGCAGTAAAAGACAGTTGATAGTTAAAGTGTTGGTAACACCTGAGAAAACAGTAGTTGAAAAAGCAGCTGAAGAAAGTCAAATCTTGATCATCCTATATGTAGCAAGCATTGTGATAGGTAGTCTTATATATGTTACGACATTTAATACTACCAGAACTTTATGTTCTAGCTATTATTCTTATTCTGCAAATGAGGAATATGAGCCTCATATTTTAAGTAACTTGCTTACGATTACATAGCTAGAAAGTTGTATGTAGGATTTCTTATTGTGTCCTTAGCTTTAAAGATCCCATATAAGAGTCGCATTAAACTAGTACTAATTTTAAGTCTTAAACATAACATGCACATTATGAAATATTTAGGGGTTAATGAATTAATTTGAATTCTCTCTTTATCAACCCACCAAAGTGATAAAACTATTAAAATGCTAGGGTATACATTTTTGTTCTTCTCTTTCCTATATTGATACATATTTCTTATTATATAATTAAGAAATAGAAAATATAGAGGACACGTATAGATGTAAGTACAGATAGTAGCACAGGTTATTAAGTTTCGGATGAGTATGAATATATAAATTAGAGTCTCATAATTAAGTAAAAATTGACCAAGACGAATATCAGCTTTTTTTCAACATGATGTGTACCTTCACTTCCTATTTTTTTCTTTTTTTCTATTCCTTAAGATGGCAGTGATGACTCACTTCTCTAGTCTATCACAGATGAACATAATGTCATTAAATATTTAAGAATAACATTAGTGACCTAAAGTTTCTCACTTTATGTTTCATATAACTATATCATTTTAGAAAAATAAATGAGGAGTATTCTTATTAATAATGGATGGATTGATCTAATTAAATTTGTTGAACCGGTTACCGTCCACTGAAAGATTAAAAACATATTAGTGGATGAGGTGCTTTTTGTCTTGGTCTACATTCCAAATAAAATAGTTGGAGGCAAATGTTTATGGTTAACTTCCTCGTTAAGCCATGCAATCCCAGGCAAGAAACAATGAGGGGAAAGGAAGAGAAGTAGAAAGGACAAAGAGCAATAGGAGGGCATGTTAAAAGCTAGTCACTATTTTATATCAGTGGATGCTGACTATTCGATTTCACCATCTTCTGAGAACACATATGTCCTGCATTTCAGTACAGATTATCTTAGGGGAAGAATTTTCCTCCCAACTGACATCTCCCCTTTGTCAAAGGTTTTTCCTTTTTTTTTTTTTTTATTTTTTTTATTATACTGTAAGTTCTAGAGTATATGTGCACAACGTGCAGGTTTGTTACATATATATACATGTGCCATGTTGGTGTGCTGAACCCATTAACTCATCATTTACATTGGGTATATCTCCTAATGCTATCCCTCCCCCCTCCTCCCTCCCCACAATAGGACCCGGTGTGTGATGCTCCACTTCCTGTATCCAAGTGATCTCATTGTTCAATTCTCACCTATGAGTGAGAACATGCAGTACTTGGTTTTCTGTTCTTGCGATAATTTGCTGAGAATGATGGTTTCCAGCTGCATCCATGTCCCTACAAAGACACAAACTCATCCTTTTTTGTGGCTGCATAGTATTCCATGGTATATATGTGCCACATTTTCTTAATCCAGTCTGTCACTGATGGACATTTGGGTTGATTCCAAGTCTTTGCTATTGCAAATAGTGCTGCAATAAACATACATGTGCATGTGTCTTTATAGCAGCATGACTTATATCCTTTGGGTATATCCCCAGTAATGGGATGGCTGGGTCAAATGGTAGGTTTTTCTTATAGTGAATTGACTTATTCATATTTCTAAATTGTGCATGTATCGTAAACAGGTGGATCCCATAGCATCTCATGACTTGACATCAAAAAGAAAGTACAAGATAGGAGGTAAGTGTTGCAGGGTATGCATGTGAGGTAGAGCACTAACACATTTCATATTGCTTGTGTCCTTCATTTTGTGTTAAATTATAGATCTCCATGTATATGAAACCAAGATAGCCTCTTTTTTCTTGAGAAAACTTTTACAAATCTAACCAGTCATAAGTGTATCTTTCAATTCCTCAAAATAATTTAGGTCAGAGTGTTTGTAAACAATTAATGTCCTCCCTATTGAATGGGGTGAATCAGATTCATCATCTTCTTCCTTCACTACACATTTTAGATGTCCCTGAAACCTAAACCCAGCACAGTGCAGTTTTGATTTAGGTTTGTTTTTTGTGTGTAGTTTTCTGTTTTGTTTTTTTATGAGACACTTATTAGAGTGTCTCAAACCTATATAGCCTAAGGAGTTGAGTCTTTAATTGACTTGTCGTTGTTAGATTGTGGATGCTGACATTTGCTCACTTGCCCTTATCACTGGCATTAAACCAAAGATAAACATCTTAACAAATACTCTGAGATCTGTTCATATTTTCCCTGGTCTTCATTGTGAAGCATAAAACTTATCTCTTCAGGGTTGATTATTCTACCAGAATATTACCTTCCTCTTTTACTTATTGATTCCCCGGAAGGAAGAGCTAATGTGATCATTGAGCATCTACATGTTTCTCTTGCCAGAAGAGTTATCCCCTAGAAGCCAAGATTTCTACCCAGAATAATCCCCTACTTGGTTTGTCATAGATTTTGCACATGTCTTAGCTTGAGAAAAGTCTCAAGTGGAAATACGTTTTTTAAGAAATGAAGGAAATATTGGTAGAAAAGTGATGAGCTGCATTAGGGAAAAGAAGGCAGACACCAAAGGATATATTATCAAGCCATTAATTGAACTTAATCCCAAAGGAAAAACACTTGGAAATATAGGCAAGTATATTATGATGTTAAATCTACCAAATTCTCCTCTTTCAGTGCTGAGGATGCTTGTAGGGGGGAAGTGTTAATTCACAGGCATTATAAGCCTGCCTTGCACATAGCTTTGTAGAAAACCTTCAGGCAACAAGATGCAGATACTGTCAGAATCTCTAGTGGTGTTCACTGGAGTCTCAAGGCTTAAAAAGGAATCTTCAGAATCTCAGCAGCACCTGCATAAGTGGATTTACTACAGCCTAACATACAGCACCCAGTTCCATAGGAAGCTGTTGCTAAGCTGGCACCTTAAGTGTGTGTTTAGCAGATGATTCTTTCATGCTCTTCTGTTGGATGCACAGGTATAGGGTAAGAAGATTGTATTCCATTGTCATGTACATATTGTCTTATCAGCTCCACTGTAAAATGCGTCTTTTGGCCAGAAACAGCATTGTATGGGTTATTTTGGGATTAGATTAAGCATTCCTGAGCCCTTGTATGGCAAAGGCTTTGTAAGCAGGGAAGAAATTATGAATTAGGTTAGGATGAATCACTACTCTTAGGGGAAAGTTGTCTGATATAATATACCGCAAGCAACTCTCTGAATGTGTCACTTTGATGCCTGACAGAATATTAAGGACTCAATATTAGTTTATACTCTAGGCAGGCTGTGTATTCTGCAGTGAATGTAGATAGATAAATCTTGGTGAAAGAGAGCTCCTGCTTCTTGGTCCATACATATCCCCTATCCCTGCTACCCAAGCTGTTTTATCCATGAGCTCATTGTGTAAACACTGGAGTGGAAGAGGGCAGAGGTAAAATACACAAGGCAAGTCACCCTGTAAGAGTGTTTTTTGAGAACTGACTTGCTGTCGAAGATCTCAGTTGAGCATTAACATGTGACACAAAAATTCACACAGCCTGAGTACAAACCCAGAATACTATGTAGATATGTTGATCTGTGCACTATTTTTCTAGACATCCTACTTCGTAATTTTTTAGTGTTATTCTTTCCAGGAAATGACTTACTCAAACCATTTGGCACTATTCTGGAATCCACATACTTCAGGTCACTCACTGTTTCTTTAAAAATTGAATGACCAAATATACCATTCAAAACCCTGACAACTGGGACAGTTTTTCATAACTGTTCTTTAGGAGCTCTGTTAAGTGAGACTGCAATGTGGCAACAACTAATTTTCAGCTAGTGCCAGTATAAGGTACTGAGGCATTTGAGACTCAGGCTCAACTTCTTTCCCTCTCTGCCAGTTAGTTTTAGTAAACTCCTCATTAGGATGTAGATGAAAACTGAAAAGAGTCATGTGTAGAACAGAAAGAAGAACCTGATAGCCCAAGACACCAAAGCAGGAGTCACTGAAGTTCTGCGAGAAAAGAGAAGCATGAAACTATTTATCATATAGTTAATAAAAATTACAAGTGAATATTCTTATATTTTAAAAACAAATTGCAGAAGTACAGTGACACAAAATAATTCGAGAAATAAATATATAAGCTCCTAAAATAATGTACATCATTATTATTTTGCCACCTGAATATAACCTTTATTAATCTCCTTCATCGTGACTACATTTCATTCTGCCATTTTCTTTTACATTAAATTTAAATACACTAAACAATTCTTCAACTTAGGATTTTTCAACTGTTATTTTTCTTAAACATTATATTTTCATATGTAATACATTAAAATTCATGATTTTAGATTCAACCTTAAAATTAATTTTATCTTTTTAAACTTCTCTAAATTACGTTTCTCTTTAATTTGCATGATTATTTTCAAATTTCAAAAAAAAATACTGACAATTTTTAAAAAGTTTGTCTTTTAAAATACAACAAATTCAGGGAATTTTAAAAAAACTTTCTAATTTTTAGTTTTAAGTTACTATTATATCTAACTAATTAGTCCTGCTTCACATTTTTATCACAAAAATTTAAAAAGAACAAATTTAAAAGCTAAAATAAAAACTGAAATTCTGCCACTTCTTCATTTTGAAAAATTGAATCATGATAGTCATTTTTAAAAAACTATTTTGATAAAACACTACTTTTAAATTAATGTGTTAAGATTGAGTGAGAGAAAAATTAAAATTTTCACCTTTTTGTCTAGCTGAATGTATGAGCAAAGCTATTCCTAGAATAAATTTTGATTATTATTCAACAGATATTTATTCTGACATAATTATGGAATGAATTTCATACTTTTCAAAACAAAGTCTCTAGATTCTTACCATTTTCAAAAATTCTAGTTAGATTTTTTGTTTGATTTCAACAGCCACTAAAACAGCATTCCAACTATTTATCCCTACATATATATCTGAATTTATTTTCAGATTGTCAATCATGTAAAACATTACATAAATCTCTTATTGCATGCTTAAAAACTAATTCCTTTTCTCTTTAAAGAAGTAATACAAATGATAAAATCAAAATTGTAAAAAAAAAAGTCTTAATTTTTTAGGGAGTAATTTTGGCTTACTAATGAATTGTTCAATTTTGTTTTCTTTGTAGTAAGCTGATGCTGAATTATTTGCTGTTCATCCGTTGAAAATGAATCTGTCTTTCTCCCAGTAATTTAACTTTGTGAATAGTTAAAGTAAATTAATATGAGTTACTAGATTAGCTTGAGTCTGAAGGAGTTATTTAGTTTAATTGTCTGGAGGTCTACTTAATGCTGTTGTTTCTGTACCTGTTTTACAAGACTCTCCACACTAATTCAAGTTTTAAAATAAATCTCTGATTCAACTGCTTTCCTTTGGGTTGTATGTTAAAGGCTTACAATAAAGGTTTAAAGCTAATTTAGGAAGACATATAAACAAATAAAAACATAAATCTACCCTGAATATTACCACTTTAACAAACAGCATTGTAAGATTTATATAATTACACATATATTTAAAGAAAATAAAATATAAAATCACTTAAATTCTTATAGCTAGCAATCGTTTGTAAAATCACTTTCTTTTCCAATACATTTAGGTGGTCACATGTTTCTTTCACTTCACTAGATTAGACATAGCTTATCTTATTCATTATTTTCAAGAGAAAACAATCTTGGTTCTCTTTTGCTATTTATATAGTTTGCTTTCGATAGTACAAGGTTGAAATAATGGTGGTTTCTCCTTTTGCTTATCCAAACAGAATGCAAAGACGTATGGAATATGTTGCACTCTCATATGAGCGTCACATAAAGAGGAATGAGACAATGTCAAAGGTAGACTCATAAATGAGACCTTTTTGCATGAACACCCAGGAGCCTCTGCTATCCTTTCATTATCTTACCTAGAAAAAATATGTAAATCTTTTGTTAGTTTATCTGTTTTCCTTTTTTTAATTTTCTCCATGAAATATTTTGTTTAGTGCTTGGTATGGTGCCAACAACTTTAATTTCCTTAGGCTTTAAGAATAATTAGACCTCAGGTAAGAATGGACAGTCAAGATTTATAATATGCATATTTAATATATGCCTGGCAATGTTATAATAACTTCACACTCACTTAATCATAATGATCCCAACAGGGTTGTAGATGCAATAATTATCCCTATTTTTGATGGGAAAACTGAAACATAGAACAGTTAACTAACTTGATTAAGGTTGCATACCAGGGAAGCTGAATATTTGGAGTAAAAACTAGGTAGTTTTTCTTCAGACTCCTGGTCTTTATCCTAAAAGCCCTCAGGGTAGATGGAATTCTGTCACTACTGTTTCCAGGCTTTTGAAAAGTTACAGAATTTTTCTCTGACTTTCTTTTTGTTTATACTGGTAATATTAATATTTGACCATTGAGTTGTTCATGTTTGTGGATTTTTAAAAATGTGTCTGTGAATTGGGGGAAATACTCAAACAATCCACTTTCTGCCCTGATCCAAAGCAATGGGACTGGTTTGAATGGAAAGAAGTGTTGATATGTTCTGCTGACTGTATGATGTCCTGTTATTCCTACAGGGCATAATCACTTTATAAGTTACTTTATGAAAACCAGAAGAAAATCATTTTCTTACATAGTTTCACATTTAGTAGACATTTGTCTGATTCTAAACTGGGAGTGCTGAATTCTTACAAGACAAAGAACCTGTAGCTAAGTATTCTGTCTTCCTGATATAGCTTTCCCACCTACAGCAGCATGTTTGAAAATGCATGTTTTCTGATTAGCTTTATATAATTTAACATGCATTATTCAAAAAAATTAAAAACTAAGCTAGCTTTATATAAATCATACATAATTATAATCAAGTTTTAGATCTTTTGGGGGAATATAGTGAAAACAATGTTTTGGACTCTCACCTACTTAAAAAATAAAACTGATCCAATTATTTAGATTTTCAAAAAAAATTAACGAGGATGCACTGAGAATGTGTGTTTACATGAAGAGATAATCGTAAGATGCAAAATTAACAGCATTCTGGTGTCAGATTCCCAGGAGATCTTTGACACCATGTCACCATTTTTTTTTTTGGTTTGTTTCTTTCCTTTTCTTTGTCTTTTTATAAAGAATGAATTATGGATAAGGATAAACAGCACAGGGATGTAAAAAAAAAACAGCAGGCATAACTTTGATGACAACTTTTATGGCATATGTAGCTACCTTCCAATGTTTTTTTAGGCAGCTTTCAGACAGAAGTAAAAAAAAAAAAAAAAAAAAAAACACGTTAAAAAAAAAAAGATGAAAAAGAAAAAGTAAAAAGAAATCCACATAATTATCTCAAGCAAAAACATCTGTGAAAGTTCTCTGGTACCTTGCATGCATCTAATACTTAAGAACTTTTTTTCTTTAAATTAAAAGTTCTTTCCATCTTCTATCTAAATAACATGAAGTAGAGAAAATGAAACAGTGTTCATTCTGCAGCAGGGATCAGACAACTTCCTTATTCTGAAATTCAGGCATAAATTGATGTTCAATCAGCCTAGAGCGGAGCCTACAAGGAAATTCCTGTGCAGCAAATGTTTCACCATTATTTAATTAATTATATATATATATATAATGTGTGTGTGTGTGTGCATTTGTGTACATATATGGAGATATAATTAGTAACCTATTTAGTTTCTAAAATAAAATCCAATACAAATACAAAAATAATTAAAATAATTAAAATTATAATTAATAATTAAAATAGGTTGAAACATCTATTGTATGCAAGCAGGTTAGAGAAAGGGATACGGCCTAATGCTCTCTATTACCTCACACTTAAAAATTACAAAACTCAAAATATTGTAAAAGATAAGTAAGCAAAATGAGATGAGTAAGTTACCTGTGTGCATGTGTGTGTAATTGATAGAGAGTGAGTGGTGGGAGTGGTTAAAGTTCAATGTAAATAATAGAGAAATATCCATGGAGTAGAAAGCATGGTGCTGGTCCTTTACATGTATGTAGGATTTCTAAATGTAGATATAATAGCTATCTACAACGTGTGCTGAATACATAGGGCAGAGATAACTGTTTGCCTCTTCAATCACATTTGTTTTTCATTTTTCAATAGCCAACAAGATCTTGATGTCCATAAGGCAAATTTAAACATTCAGGGAAGTTTATGGTCAAAGTTAGATCCAAACAATTTTCCCCATGAAGCAAATAAGCAGCCAATAATACCTAATTGAGAGAAACATGATATTATACCACAGTCTAATTAGCTATCTTATTTGCCATCTTTATTCCATATAGGATTCCTACATACAGAGGTAACTATAAAGTCATTATTATTTAACATTTTCTTAATTGTATTGGCCGTTTAATGTGCTTTCAATAATAGAAAATATGAAGAAATATTTTTTAAACTAATTTATTATTTAACCTCAGTCGTGACATCTTTTTTGATTACAGATAAAATTATTGCCCAGAGAGGCTGGGTGTTGTGACTCATGCCTGTAATCCCAGAACATTGGGAGGCCGAGGCGGGCGAATCACGAGGTCAGGAGTTCAATACCAGCCTGACCAACATGCTGAAACCCTGTCTCTACTAAAAATACAAAAAATTATCCAGTCATGGTGGTAGGTGCCTGTGATATCAGCTACTTGGGAGACTGAGGCAGGAGAGTTGCTTGAACCAGGAGACAGAGGTTGCAGTGAGCCAAGATCACACCACTGCACTCCAGCCTAGGTGACAGAGCAAGACTCCATCTGGAAAAAAAAAAAAAAAAAAAAATTACTGCCCAGAGAATAATTCACTTACAGATTTCCTTATGACTACTATAAGAATACTTGAGCAGTTAAGTTACATTTCATGGAAGAAAGAGGCAGAGAAAGAGGCAGACAGGAAAGTCACTTTGCTGTAAGGAATACTGAATCACAGTTCATGATAACTCAACACTAAACTAACACTTATGTAAAACACAAAAAACAATATTTTCAAGTAGTTGAATATTTCAAGTAGTTGAACATATGATTCCAAGATTAATATAAAATTTAAATAATAAAATTCATTATGAAACATTATTGGTGTGTTACCACTTCTGGAAAATTTGCTTCACCTAAATGGATAGGTTAAGGTATTTATATTATACACACCACATTTGCAAGTTGTGTTTAGAAATCAAGTTTAAAATAAGCATAACATTTGTTGATTAATATTTTTTTAACTATCTTGCAGAGCAAATAGTTTAAAAATCATATAATCAAGCTTGCAAATACTATTGTGCTGGACAACTTTAGAAGTAGGATAAGGTAATAGATACCCTGCTTGACAAAGTTTACAACTAAAAATGTAGATAAGATGGCTAAATATGAAAAAAATAAAAACATTAGAATTATATTAAAGTATATGAACTATAAATGGTACAGGAATTACTAAATTGATTAGACAATTTCTAGCAAAAATCCTTAAATGGCGTTGGAACTGGACCTTGATAGATATTTGGTACAAGAATAATAGTTTAGGGGCTGGATGCAGTGGCTCATGTCTCTAATCCCAGGCTTTGGGAGGACGAGGTGGGTGGATCACGAGGTCAGGAGTTCAAGACTCTTCTGACCAACATGGTGAAACCCCGACTCTACTAAAAATACAAAAATTAGCGGGGTGTGGTGTCGGGTGCCTGTAATCCCAGCTACTCGGGAGGTTGAGGCAGGAGAATTGCTTGAACTCGGGAGGCGGAGCTTGGAGTGAGCTGAGATCGCGCCACTGCACTCTACCATGTGCGACAGAGCAAGACTCTGTCTCAAAAAAATAAAAATAAAAAAGAGTAACAGTTTTAAAATACAAATATTTAATTAAGCATATATGGTAAAATATTTTATTCTGTCATTCTCCTTTATGTCTGAAATGGTCCAAATAATGGTAGTAGATAAATGGCAACTAGAAACAAAACTCAAAACTCAAAAAAAAAAAAAAAAAAAAAAAAGGCAGAATCCTGGTGACTTTAATGCAAAAAATAACATTCAGAGAAGTGTTAGGAGGACCAACTTGTTAGTGTCTGGTTGTTCGACCTACAAAATTCATTCTAAATGTATTTTGTACCCCTAGCCAACCAGAGTGGACAGTACTGAGAATTAATGAATAGAAATCAATAAATAAAAGTGAAGAAAAAAGAAAAAATAATCTCTAGGGTGCAAAAGAAAAATAGTTAAACAAGGAACCTCAAAATGAGAGAAGAAAGAGGGTAAGGTTATATCCTAACACTCAATCATGGATTGTAAAGATAAAGACGAAATGATTTGCATTATTAAAGTACTAGCTGTTCTAATCAGAGATAATTCTTTAAGCGATAACATACATCCCACTTTCCAGTTAACTCTACTTGGAATGGAAGATATGACTACGGCAAGAAGTGTGTACTCTTTGCAGATAAGTTTGTTTCATACTGGAACTATTAAATACCAGGAAAGACCTGTGGAAGTGCATTAAGTAAGGAAGCAGTTACACAATTTCTAGAGAGAGGCAGTAATGAAATGGGCTACATTGGACTGGGTGGTAACAACTGTTACATTATGGTAAGTCTACTTCTCCATCTTATCACCCACATGAAGCCACATTGATACCTGTGTCTTTAGTATCATAATGAATTTGGAGAAAATTAAAAGTACTTCAATCAAATTTGAAAGTACTAGGTGATAAAATCAGTGGGTTTTAAGAATAGTTTTAATCTGCCAAAATAAATGGCATTCACATCTTTTGTCTTATCAAAAAATAATGCCAGGTTTTCTTTAAGCCTTAACCATTTATTAAAGAGGAACTGGTAAATAGAATGGTGTATTGAAACAGGTTTTAACTTAGATTTTAATGGCATCTCTGCTCCTTTTATTCTGTTATTCAAATAAATTCCATTTATATGTAATATACAAATATGTAAATTTGTATATTAAATGTGTATTATATATTCATATGCTTATAAATATATATTGTATATTATATATATTTTGAAGCTCTGTTCTTGAGAAATGGGAAAGCTAATAAGCTAGACTAATTCCCTCAATATTCCTTTTTATGATAGAGATATTGGGAAATAAAACTAAATACAGTAGACTGTCTTGGAGCTGAAAGTTTGATTATATCAATCAAATGAATTTGTAGGTCTCTGATTTGCAAATTAATCCTATGAAGCAGGAGGCAGAGAATTGCATAGATCGCTGTGGGGAACTAACACACTCTTAATGGTTAGCAAGATCTTGGGGATTGCTGTATTGGAGAATGTTATCATATATTATGAATTTATCTACCCACTAAGTATGCTCACTGCTGTGGTTTGAATGGCTGTCCAAAACTCAAGATGAAATCTTCAATGTGACAATGTTGACAGGTGGGTCTTTAAGGTGGGGTGGTGATTGGGTCATAAGGACTTTGCCCTCATGAATGATTAATCCATTCATGGATGAATGGACTAGTGGATTAATACATGATCACAAAAGTGGGACTGGTAGCTCTCTAAGAAGAGGAAGAGAAACCTGAGCTAGCACACTCAGCCTCTTCTCCATGTGATGCCCTGCTCTGGGACTCTGCAGTTTCTACCAGCAAGAACACTTTCAGATGAGGTCCCTTGACCATGCATTTCTCAGCCTCCATAACTTTAAGAAATAATGTGTTTCTATATAAATTACACAGTTATAGGTATTCCGTCATAAGGAACAGAAAACAAACTAAGACATCCACTAAGATGACTGTGAGGCTAACTGCTTTACAAAGCCACTAAGAATGTCATTGGTAAAGGGAGCATCTGCACCCTAGAATGTGCTATTGATGGCTGTCTTCTGTGGGCAGAGGATAAGAACAAGATGCTTCTGTTGACATACATTCCCCAATGTCAGTGTTAATAATGGTATTTTCATGATTGCTCTTGCAAAAATGCAGCAATTAATGACAATTAACCATAGAGGTGGTGATTATTGAACCACATAGCAGATAAAACATAATCAGAATGCTCTTACCTACAGAGATTTTGTTAGTAGCTAGTAGATTATATAATCCCTACGAGAATATATCAGTCCATTAAGATGGCAGTTTATTTACCTAACCAAGTATTTCCTCTATGTCTGGGGAAGAGAGAGCCCTGAATTGAATTATGAGATGGAACTTTCTTATACCTCTCCAAATTCCCACACTTTAATTCCTTTTAAAAATAGACTTCTTTGAATCAAGGAAAAGTCGCATAGCTGGTTAAAGGATTCCACACAGACATCTGAAGTACACAGTACATCTTTTTCCCAATCTTCTGCTAAGAAATCTATTTTGATTTACTGGAGCAAATTACACTAGATAAAGAAAATTATATAGACTTCAGTGGAGTGATTCAACACTGGCTCTAAACTAACTGTGTTCTCCTGAATCTACAATGTCACACTATTTCATTGATCAGACGGAGGGCTTATGAGGGTCAGATGATAAATAGAGTTAACTCTGTTTATGCCCCCCCCCCCCACTATAGTTATTTCCTCAGTTCATGAGTGTATGGTTAGACTATAAATACTCAGGCACTGGCAAACTTCCCACAATGCTTCTCTGTGGAGTGGGAGACATTGGTTGGCAAACTAATTGGAAGCTTTTGGAGCCTCCCTTTACTTACTAAAATAGCAAATCAAAAGCAATAATGAATCCCTGGAGGCTTCATAGAATATAGGGTTATTATCAAAGACATCAAAGAGAGAGAAGAAATGGCCTCTGACACAACCCCTGTTTTTTTTAAATCTTTTGATCTGTGCAGAAGAAAAATAACTCTTAGAAAATAATAAAGGATTATTCCAAACTTAGGTAGTGACCATTCGTATTTATTTTCATTTTTATTGCAACAAATTAACATGGTTCTTAATACTTATTATGCAGTAATGATTTGTTAAATGTTATATTTTTTTCTATATCCCAATAATCAGAAAATCATAGGATGCATTATGCTTTTCTCAAAGAGGTACAATGTTAAATCTTTATTGAAATCCTTAGGGCAATGCAAATACTCTGCTTCATGGCTATACTTTAGTCTGTAGACCTTAAATGCTTCACCACATCATAGGATATAGCCTGCTCCTGCCAAGGTGTCCGATTGCTGATAGTACCTGATCAGGAAGTAGTATTCTGGATGCCAAAATACAGTATTCAGGCGTCCTATAGTTTCTGACATCTATAGTTCTATGTATTAGATCACCTCCTCCAGAAAGATGAGTTGCTTCAGTTTACTTTCTCTACCACTGAGAACCAGGCATAATTGTGGACCTCTTTGAAGCCTGGAGGAAACAGATATCATATTTAATTGTATTGCTGTGACACATTTACTAAGTGGCTCATCAGACTGCCAGTTTTTAGTTGGACTGAAAGCAAGAAAAGGCTTTCCAGCTGGCTCAGACTTGATCTACTAAAAGACAGTTTCCACCCAGCCCTTATTAGCCGCTGAATGTGGTGATGCTAAAAACGCCTGCCTGATCAGGATGATTCATGACGCCTATCACAGGCTTAGTAGACAAGTGAGAGGAGCGACTTCTTAGATTTCAGAGCAATGCTAAACTCTCTTTCAAGTGACCAGAAATTATTCTTTACTTGTTATTGTGTGAAGTGGATTCTGAACACCAGACAATGGAACAAATGACAAGTCTTGAACTTTCCATTATAAATTTGGTGTAAGTCAGAAACAGGAAACCAAACACCTCATGTTCTCACTCATAAATGAGAATTGAATAATGAGAATACATGGACACAGGGAAGGGAACATCACACACTGAGGCCTGTCAGAAGGTGGGGCTAAGGGGATGGAGAGCATTAGGACACAAACATAATGCATGCGGGGCTTAAAACCTAGATGACAGATTGACAGGTGCAGCAAACCACCATGGCACATGTATGCCTATGTAACAAACCTGCACGTTTTGCACATGGATCTCAGAACTTAAAGTAAAACAATATATAAATATATAAATTTGGTGTTAGTTCTTCTGAAAGTTATAAAGTCAGTCACTCCTAGAAGAACTGTACAGGAACTGAGTGTGCTATATTCAAGACTCAGCTTGAACAGTTTTTAATGTTCCTGTGTGCTTACTTTTGCCACTTCTTGCCGACCCCATATTTATAGTCTCATGGGGATTTGCCCATAAAATTTTTTAGCTATACTTAGAATGTTGCAGTTGAACAGGATAGATGAGAAGAGATTGGGAAAGAGAAATCTTGGCAGTAAGTAAAACTGTTACAAATTGTTTTCTACTTATCCTGGAATTAGGGACTACTGCAGGTAAAGATACATGGTGAGTCATGGGCAGTAGCTCATGGTTTATATGAATAATGAGGAATTTGGGAAGAACAAGATTGAAGTATTGATGACAAGACAGCTTGTGAAAGAGGAATGTGGATAGACCTCACTGAATGGGCCTAATGAGTGAGAATACTTACTGCTGACATGAATGTTCTGTAGAGGACACTCTCAATAATTGGATAAACGTGGTACCCTAACTTAAGGATGTCAGTCGCCTTCTTTCCACATTCATCCTAGCTTTTGGTTAATGGGTTTATACACAGTGTGATCATGGTTTCAAGGACAGATTTGCATGGGCTCAATAGCATCAACTTGTTCACATTAAAGCATATCAAATACTAGCAATTAAAAGTGTCAATCAAGAAATTGCAGAGAACTATCACTATGGTGCTATATCCTAGAGGATTCAGTCGACCACCTAATAGCAGAATTACTACATTTGATTTTTCAGGAAGAGTGCAGTAATTCTTCCTGACTCTTATAAACATTTGCTTAGAAAAAATAATATATCTTTTCTGTGTATCATGTTACTGCAAACACATCTTTAATTGATTTATTAAATATTTCTTGTTTCTAAAACTTCTTTCATTGAAATGTAGGAATTACATCCCTTTACCTTGAAACCACCTTTTAGAGACTGTTGAGACTAATAGAATATGTCAGAAGTGATGATGTGTAATTTCTGATACTATTTTTTAAAAAGCAATGGAGCATCTTCCTTGCACACTAGAGCAATTGTGCCTTGAGTCCTGTACTGCCACACAGTGAGGAAGCCAGGCCATATGAAGAAACCACTTAAGGACTTTTAGTCTACAACAGAGGTTCCAAAATCAGCGATATGAGTAGGCCTTCACAGTTATCCGTCTCAGCAGAGTTTTCAGATGACTACAGCTCTAGTCAATATATGAACGAAAATGCATAAAGACTCAAGGCAGAACAATGAAAAAAAAAATGGCTGTGTAAAGATGCTAAGCCTTGGGATGATTTGTTTGTCTGCCCTAGTAACTGGAACAGGATCTGCACTGGTGCTGAGTATCCAAAGAGGTGGTGAAGGGAGGAGATTGGTGGATACACGTGACACCTGTTCCAATGCCCTCTCCAACCTACTTTAAGCATATGGATTCTGGACTCTATTTGTATTTCCTATATTACCTTACAGCAAGGGCACCAAACATGATTTTGGTTTCCTGTAATTAGATACACTTATCATGAGTTTGTTTAATAATTGACTAATACAAACAGAATAGTAAGACTCAAGACTGTTGACTATTGTGATGACATTTTAAGGTTTTTCAAAGAGCTTCCCAATTTTAGTAGTTGTTGGATTGTCACAGAAAGGAAGTTATTCCAGAGTTTGCATCTCTATGAGCTGCCTCCTGTTTTGAAAGTTCCTGACTTTGTTTATGCAGTGGCTCATGTCTACGATCCTGGAACGTGAGCCTAGCATCTCTTAACCCCTCCTAGTGACTTAGTGACTCTCCACCTCTTAATAAATCCCTTTCTACTTAAACTATATTTGATTCTGTCTCCTAAAACAGAATATTTGAACTGTTAAAACAGTTATTTGAGCTGTGTTAAAATAGTTCAAATACTATTTTGAATTCTTCTTTAGTTTCCTGGAAAGATAAAATGAAAAAAAGAAAGTCAACTGTCTGGAACACACGGCTCACAAAAGATTAATTTTCTTGTCTCCTATTATTTAACCCCTAGGAAGTTTTAGTAATTTTCCATTAATATGTTAGTTTATTTCTGATAACATATTTATATTTTAAACAAGAAAAGTAGAATTTCTATTATACATTTTATAAAACAAAACAGAAGAATCACAATGCACTAGTTTTGAAAGTTCTACTCTTTAGAAAGTATAATTTATGAGAATAAAACTTATGAATAAATATGCCTATTTCCTCTACTTCTAATAATGTTCTAATAATGCTGGTAACTATAAGATTAGAATCAGAAGAAGTTGCCTTTTCTGTTTAATAAGAATGTCATAACCTCTTTTCATCTTTTATTACTAAGGTTTATCTTTCATAATCATGTTCAATCCTATGGGTACAGGATAAAAAGATTTGAAGTAGCTAGCATAGGAAAAAGTTCATTATAGAAGGGAACTGATTGTCAATATTGGAAAAATAATCTAACAATAGATTATCATCTTGCATTTTAATTTAACTTGGCTAAGTAGACAAACAGGTCTAAGGATCTGCAAATATCTTTAATATTTGAGGAGGAAAAAGAATTTGAAGGTAAAATCATGTCAGCTTTTTGAAGCTGTACACATCCTCTGCCTGTTAAAATTCAGTGATAAAAATCTCCCTTTTATAATAGAAGTTTACTTCTAACTATCCAAAAGAAAGACAAGTGTTACTGGATCTCTTATAAGAATCAAATCTGTCTTTCAATATTCTACATTTTCCCTTTGTTTTTTGAGAATGCAATAAGGAAATGTAATAAAAAGTTCCTGAAATACTTTTTTGAGTTTTTAAATGTATGCTATAAAAACATAAGTATATTTAAGCTATTCATATTACTAGTATTTCTACAGTTTGAAATAATGTTAGTCTCACATTTAGAGTAAGATTACTAATTGTGTTTTGTTTAATTGTACACCAGGTCTAATTTTTTAATGACAATTTATTTTGTAATAAGGGACTTTCTTTTTTAATGTGGAGATATATTATTGAATCTAATTATATTTCTTATATAATGGATCTGTTTATCCCTAAAGAGAAGCAATATTTCCAACTGCTTTCTAAGCTTTTATTTGTTTAATATATACACAATCACACAGGGAGACCTCTGTAAAAACCTAAATATGTCAACATTATAGAACTATGCAAAATAATATAGCATCTGATGTCAGATGCTGTAAGTCACTGCTTGATAAGAAAATAAGATATTTTGCGAGAAAATTAATATTGTATCTAAATATTTTATGTGAATAAACCACCCAGTGTTCAGTGATGGAAACAGAATATTTTATTCCTTTTTATTGCTGAAATATGAATAACTTTAATTTTTTTTCATATTTACTTTGCTGAAATAAAGGTTGGCTTTCTGGAAAGCAATGCTGGGTAATAGTACCCTAAGCCCCCAAGACTGGTAACCATCAAATCAGCAGTAAGCTAAATCTTTTTTTCTGAAGAAAGAAAAATTTTATTTCAGATATAAATTTGGCCATCATATCAAAACTGAAAGTGTTCAATAAATTCATAAATGCTGTCACATTGGCAGTAAAATTGGCAGGGGACAAGGAAAAGCCAACGTGGGCAAGAGTGGAATACATCCATAAGAAGGGCCAGCCAGCACTAATCGCAATTACTATATTATACTTAACAAGTTGCTTGTATTATTATATTTCAAAAATTTTAATGTATCTTACCAGTTTATTAGGAATAATTTAGTACATACCGATAGCTACTTAGGTACAATTTTTTAATGAAGCATAAAAATAAGTCTTTATATATACAAAATTGTCACATTCATTAATTCACTTGCAATAAGCTGGCTTATCAATCTTGTGTTTGCTATTGTTGGATAGGAAAATCCTAGAGGCAATTCCATTAAAATGAGTATGAAAATAACACTGCCATCTGTAATGGTTTTAAAAGATGTCAGCCAATTATTTGACAGTCTTTCCATTAAAAACTAGAGTCTAATATCTCTCTCCTTGAATATGAACCAGGCTTAGTCACATGTTTTGATGAATAGAATTGGACAGAAGTGACACTGCATGACTTCTGAGACCATATGATAAAATGCAGTATACCTTTTTACTGTCTGCCTCTTTTCTCTATTGTACGTATCTTAGTTGGAAGCCTGCCATCATACTGTACTTAAGCCAAGCAGCCCCCCCATCATATGGGCATATGTATGGATTCTTCCCTCAAACCAAGCTAATGTCCAAGCTGACAATCAATACCAACAGCCAGAGACACGAGAGTGAGCCTTTAGACTGCCCCAGCCCGTGGGATATAAGCTGCCTCAGCTGATGCCAGGTGGTGCAGAGATGACCTTTCTGGGTCCTGCCCAAATTCCTGATTTGTAATGTTTTAAGCCACTAGGTTTTGGTGGCTTTGGTTATACAGCAATAAATAATAAACACAAACTATTACTAGTATTGTTAAATGTTGTTCAGGACATTTTCATCCGTTCATTCTTGCATTAGTTTATTCATTCAACAAATACTTGTTGAATACTTACCCTATACAAGGTATAGTTTTAAGCATTCCAGAGGGTACAGTAGTGAACATTAAAAAAAATACTATCCCCATGGAAGTCATGTCTTAGAGGCAGAGACAGAAAATATATAATGTTTATCAGAGGTAAGTGTTATCAGAAAAAATAAAGATGAGTAAGTAGGGAGAGAGTGTGACAGAGTGATGCTTTTCAAAAATATTTTTAAAGGCATATCTTTTTTGTAATGCTGTTTTAGATCAATGTTCAAAAAAGTCATCTCTCAGGCTATGACATTTCAGAGGAGACAAGGAAAAAAGGAGGAAGCAAGTGATTTTAATATCTGGAGTAAAACATTGCAGGTAGAGGAAAGAGAGAATATGAACAAATAAGGAAACCAGAGTGGCTGGAACAGAGTGAACAAGTGGTCAGAGACAAGGTCTTGACCAGATAACATAGGGCTTTATTGATTACCTTAATGGATAATCTACATCCAAATTAATATATAAATTTGTACTTATAAGTTTAAAGGAAAGACATTAGAAAGTTTTGAGAAAGCACCTTATATATTATTACACATTTGAAAATTAAAACTCTCCTCTCTGTGCGAAAAAGAGACTCAGAGTGCAGGAATGAAAGTACAGACCCACAGTGAGACGACTGTGATACCACAGGCAAGAGAGAGCAGTAGGTAGGGAGGATGGTAGCTAACTATGCAGGTGGGGATAGTCAATGAAAGAAAGACATTTTTTTTATTTGGGACAGTGTCTCACTCTGTTGTCCAGGCTGAAGTGTAGTGGTATAAACACAGAGCACTACAGCCTCAAACTCCTGGAATAAAGTGATCCTCCCACCTCAGCCTCCCAGGTAGCTGGGATCACAGGTGTGTGCCAACATGCCTGGCTACTTTTTTAGATTTTTGTAGAGATGCAGTCTCTCATCATCTTGTCCAGGCCAGTCTACAACTCCTGGGCTCAAGCAATCGTCTCTCCTCAGCTCCTCAAAGTTTTGGGATTACAGGCATGAGACACACTGCCCAGCCAGAATATAGATTCTGTAAAACAGAGAATGATTCCTCACTTGTGGAGGCATCAATGAAAATATTTTTAAAAAATATGTGATATAAATAAACAATATAACAAAGATGCAGGTGTGATAATTTGAAAATGACACAATTGCTTATAAAAACAACTTAAAATTAATGATCACAAAAGTTTAATGAGATGCATAGTTTTTAATTTTATAAATTGAGGTATTGAGGTTTGGAAAATGTAGGAACTTTAAGGTCACATAGGTAATAGATGATTTGGGACTTAAATACAAGTTGACATCAAGAGGATACAATTATTGTCCAATTCTAATATTACTATAAATAATATTTTGGTATTTGTCCTCCAGTCAATAAATTGTGAACAAAAATGATAATCATAGAGAAATAAAAAAGACTATCAACTTTGTCAGAATATTCAAGAGTCTTAACGTTGTTTACCATAAAGTCCATTATTCTGTATCTCGTGGCCTAATCTAAGTAAATTATTGGAAAAAGAAGCTTTATATATGTAAATATTTGACTCAACATTATTATTATTAATCATATTGAAATTAAATATGTATTAACACGAGGGTTAAGTAATAATAAAAATAAAACAAAGCTGGAAGTTCTTGATGTTGAATTTACTAAACAATTATGCTAGTGTCATAAATGTACCTGACCACAGCAATCATTTCCTAAAATAAACTCATTGTAAATGTCATATATTTTTAAAATGAAAAAATAATATGCCATTTTGGAAGTTCTTAAACTGATACTTTTTTTTTTTTTCTGAAAATGACAGCTCTTATTTTATACCTATTGCTTTCAACATCAAAGTAGGATTCCTTAGAATTTCTAACGGATATTTTATATTTTATTGCTTTTCCTCGTTAGCTTCATTTTCTGATGTTTTTAGATAGTATGTATCTAAAACCTTAGTATGTATTTATTACCTTTTTAAAAATGTCTGTCTTACTATAGACTACATACCACAATATAATATACATAGTCAATGAGTGGCTCTCAACATTAGTTACAGTTGGAATTCCCTGAGGAATTTCAAAAATACTGGCATCTAGAGCTCACTCTCAGAAATTCTATGGTCCTGGCATTGGAATGTTTAAAAGACTGTTCAAGTCATTATAATGTATCTTCAGACTTTAACTACTATGATACATTATATAAATGGCTTATTAATGTTTACCTTGACAGTTATTTAACATTGTAATATTTTCTATAGTCAGAAAGACACAATTTAAAGTTTCCAAGCTTCAAAAATACTTCAACAACAAATTAAAAATTTGGTGGTGAAATTCAGGTACTCATTTTCAATATCATCTGAATTATATTGAGGCAGAAACATATTATCAAATTTATGTTTCTAAAATTCATCCTAGTAATCTTTAAAGAAAATGATTGTTTAGTGGAGAAATAAAAATATATATGTAATATATTGCAAACATAACATTATTTTTAAGGATAAATTGAATAATTATATCAATTTTATATAAATATAGTCAGGTGGGTAAAAATAACTTACTTTAACAATAGTTCCATTTTCAGTTTTTGAGAAGATATGAAACTTAAAAAAAGAAAATAAAACATAAAACCTATAATTGTTTCAGGATGCAATGGCTTTAGAGAGAAATATCTAAAGTTATCTTTGAAAATAAAAATAAATAAAATAAAAAGAAATCAGTGATAATGCTATGAAGATTCATGGTGTAGACTACATGCCATAAGAGAATTCCATTGTACTTGGCAACTTTTTCACCCTTATCCATCTGTGCCAAATGTGCCAGTATTATTCAAACTTAAGAGGAACTACACAGTGCCTCTTTTGGGGGAAGATAATGGTACACCAGATACAAGTTTACAATCTCATTCTTTCCCCATGGTGGGCTGGGAGGAGATGATATTACTGGAGTCTCTCACCCAAAGTTTTGGAAATTTCCAAAGCAGTAAAGCAAGAATCTCTGAGAGTTCCTCAGAAATCCAAATACGATGAGATCTGAATTTCTGCAAAAATTTACGGCCAAATACAGACATTTATAACTGACAATTAGGTCTAGTTTTCTCAGAGTCAGTAAGACAAAAGCAACTAGTGCATGAGGAGACAGAGAATATTTGACCGATATAGTAAACAAAATTGAGATGAGAAACACTAAATCATTACACATACAGGGATGCTAAATTATAATACTAAAAATAAAACTATAAACAATACAAGCTGGTAACAAGAAATGGAGAAATGGAAATTCTGAAGCATCAGAAAATATCATGCATGTACACAAACAAACACACACTCAAGATTATGAGTAAGGTTAAAAGAAAAGTCCTATATTTATTTCCATGCTGGCTATAAAGGCATGTTTAATGTTTGAAAAGTCACCAATCTGCTCATTTCTCATACGTCTACTTTTCTGTATTCATGTCAACTTCAATAAATAAGTTTTAAGTGTTATTCTTTCCAGGTAATTCTAACATTCATTCAAGGGAAAAATATTTCCCAAGAGGTATCAGATTCAAATATACAGATATAAGTTGGGATTTTAAAGCTCTCATAGGAAAAATAATTGAGCACCTTTTTTGCATACAGTAGTATTAGAACTACTTTTCTATATAAACCTGAAAAAATGAAGGATTCTCCTCTCCTAGAAATAGCACTGAAATTATTAGTTCCACCAACCTAGAAACTTGGTGGCAAGAACATTGGCTACCTGCCTGGAATTATAAATGGATGAGAAATGAAAAATCAAAACGTCTATCACTTGTGAGTGCAGATACAGATTTTTACAGCCTAAGAAGAAACCAATATAAAAAAGAGCCTTGAATCAGCAAAACCTGTAGAATCCATGAAGAGAGAATTTTGAAACTATGCCATGTGGAAGATTCTACGACTCGTAGCTTTCTGAGTTGGTTTACCATTTTTGGGGATTTCAAAAGAAAAACCTCAAAACTAAAGGTAAGATCACTAAAATATATAAGACATAGAGAGAAATAAACTATGATGAAATATTATGCCCAGTGAGAAAAAGGCAATATTGATTCCTAAGATATAACACAGTATTCAAGCATCTTTAAAATACATATGTTTACAATGTTCACTGAGTGGGGAAAAAAAGAAGCAAGGGAAAAACAAGATATTATAAGAGAAAATAAGGTATGAAAAAGAATTAAATAATTAAATATAAATTCTGTAAATAAGAAATAATAGTCATAGAAATTGATAAATAGGTTAAACAACAGGCAAAAGGAAATTGATGAGTTGGAAAACATTTGAGGGAATCATTTATAATGGAGCTCATAAAGATATTCAGATGAATGTATGAAAAAGAAATAAAGAAGTATGAAGGCTAACTTGAAAGGTTAGCTTGAGCATATCTAATTTATGCCTTTCTAGGATGTCAGAAGAAAAACAACAGATGGACTAAGAGAGTCAATATTTAAAGGAAAAGTGGCTAAGAATATCCCACAAGGGAAAGAAAGTATGAATTCTAAGCCTGAATGAAGATACTGAGTCCCTAGTAAGCGTTTATGTCCATATAACTGCATAAATATATATACTTTTATCAAATATTAGTCATAAATGTAAAAAATTCAAAGACAAAAATATTAAACATAACATGGTGAGTAGATTATTTAGTACAAAAGATTATGAATAGCTGAATTAATACTAGAAATAGCAGACGCAGTAGCAGGTTGAGTAATATAGTTAACTCATTAGAAAATATATGTCTCAAGTCAGACAGGTATACTGGCTTAACTATCTTTGAAGGGTGATTGTACAATAAAGATGCCTTCAGATAATAAAAACCCAATTGAGTTTACTACTTCTAGATCCTGAGTGAAGGAAAAATATATACTACATAATTAGAATGAAACTGAGCTCAGTCAGAGTGTAATGAAGCAAGAGGCAATCATAACATGGTGGTAACAGTAAATATTGACTATAACATCCTTAAGCAGAGCAGAAAGAGAATTCTGCATAACTAGATCATGTATGTTAGAATAGGAGACATTTATAAGTAAATTTTATTGTCTGAAGTTAACTGCCTTAATGAGAAGGATGATAAAGTTCATCATTAACTTTACGTTTTCTTAGAAAAATGTAAATGTATGTATGTGTGGTGGTTGCCTTCCTTAAAAGTTCTATTACCCAATCACAGCTAGGATTCTTATGGGAAGTAGCTTCTGCTAATTCAACACAATTTTACTTATCTTTGGAATGCGGTAGAGAGGCAGAGTCCATTTTTCTGCATGTTCTAATGGAAAACAGAAAACAAAACGGGACAATAGTCAGATTAACTAAAAATATGTCAGTAATCTTAATACAAGTAAATAGATTATGATATTAACATGCTAAGAATTAAGTTTGTCTTTTAAAATCCCAGCAATATTTAATGGGCTCTTTGAAAAAGCTCAAGTTGAAATACAAGAAATCAACAAAAAATAAGATAGCAGAAGACAAGGTCTGGCACATGTCAGAACACTTAGGTTAGAAATCCTATTAAATCATGTGATAAATAAAAAAAGGCTTAGTTTCAATATAAATTAAAACTGATGCTAGAGAAAATAGTGCCATTGCATAAAGATTTAAAAAATTAGCAGGTGTGTGCTAAAGGAAAAAAAAGATAAATAATCAAAAATAGTAATCTATGTTCCTGTAGCTAAATAATAGATGTATGGAAATGAAAACAAAAAGTATACAACAAAATATAATTTTCTCAGAATAATAACAAATATCATTCTATAAGTTAAAAGGTACATAGTGTTCCAGGAAAATCTGATATTCAATCAGCCTCAGTTAGTTTATCAAACACATACAGAAATGATTGAACAATTATCTTTAAAGAAATTAGTGTTTTGAATATGATATGCCTAGGTATAGAGAGATTAGTTTCTATTTTGCCTGTCTCAGAACTCTGATGAGGCCCAGCATACTCTTGATGCCTGGGACTACTGAGAACAAACAAGAGTTAAGTAGCTTGCTGCTATTCCAGAGGACATAAGGTAGAGCAAACAGAGGCTGATGCAGCTTGGTGGCCTGTCTTTTGGTGTGGGGGATTGTGGGGAGAGTGTGAATAGGCAAGCACTTTGTTCACTGTACTAAGGAACTCAAAATGATAGGCTTTTTGTCACCATTAGCTTCCAGTATCTCTGTTGCATGAGCAGAGATAGAGGATCTTGCACAAACAATTAAATGTTCTATCCATAAGTAGTGCAAGTTATTTCTTCTTGAAATGTACTGCCTATAGCCATGTGGTCACACCTTACTTCCAGAGGCTAGGAACTAGAGTTTTCCCACAGTCTAAGAATGAAAGAGAATTAACCATAGTAATGCATGGCACTCATACCATGGATGACTGGATAATTTTAACAGAACGAAACACGCAAGTTATCAACTTTTTGTATAAATTTTCTGTTCTCATTTATGTTAAAACACATTAATACAAAAATATGTATATTTTTAAATGAAGAATCATTGAACTTCTAGGTGTATTGGGATAATTCAGTTATTAAAGAGAAGAGAAATTGGAAAAGCCTCTTTAAAGCCACATAATAGCATCTTTTGAAAAATCAATGGCTATGAGGCTGAATAAGGTCAGGTAAGTCCACTTTTAATTATGTTTAACCTTTTTCTCGTCTTAGAATAGGTCTTCCGTGGCATTCGGGAGCAATGATGAAGATATGGAAAGTAGCAATCATAAAGAATAAATATGTTATTGTATAAGATACAGTGATATTGGAAGGAGTCTTCATTAGACTTGTGTAAGTGTTCTTGAATTTTTACTCTTTTTCAACAATAATCATTTAAAATAAAAATACAATTGAGTTGAACTAAAAACAAAGACATTACCGTGTCACTGAGCCACCATTTCATCCCCACACTGACCGTTTCTAGGAATGTTTATTATGTGAGACAAATAGGCAATTTAATTGTTTCAGCCACTGTTGATATTTTGTTATTTCCAGCTGAACACCTCTACTGTTTTGTATACGTCGAATTAATATGTCAAATGAATAAACTTAGGAAATGTAATATTACTTAGTAAATAACAATTATTTATCAAATATACAATTTCATCATGACTTCATGTAAAAAATGAAATCAATGTCATTTTGCTAAGAATTGAGAAAACCGATTCACTATTTCTAAAGTTGAGCTAGCTTTCTTACAAATTACTTGCCAAATGAGGTCCAAATATACCTCCTGCTCTTCAGAAGTCATTAATCTCGTGACCTGAACACAAAAGTTCTAACTGAAATGTTTAATTCAGTGACACGCTATCAGCATGACAGAGGTAGACAACTTAGTACAATTAAGTTTTAAAGTGTAAGACCAGCAATTTTTCTCTAACCAGAGATGTTTTTGATTGGGGAGCAAATTATCATTTTATGAATTTATGGCAGCTCAGATTTTGGGAAAATGCACCAGGCCCACCTAACTTAAACTTTTATAAATAGCATGCTCTTAGTTGTAAATCCATGTGAGCTAGAATAAAATGATATGATACAAAGGCAGAGAATTGATAGTTGTTTCAAATTTGGAAATTAAAAATAATTGTCAATCATAAGCGCATATTAGTATTTGTGAAATATCACAGTTAAAACTGTACTATTTTGTCTTCCCTAGTCTAACCAGTTCCCTAGCTAAACAGTTACAACTTTTCTAACTAGTCTTATGACCACTTTGCCTAAAAATTTAATTCTTATCACCCCTTCTGATTTGGAAAACCAAAGAATTTTGTTTCATAAAGCAGTTACCATATACATAGCATCTACGTCTGAGTTGCAAAGAGCAAGCAGACAAAAAGGCAATATTTTTTTCTTCTAATACTTCCTTACTGTGTGTATTTTAATGTTTAGTGAACTGCTTTTTTTTTCTTTTTTTCTGGAAGTGGAGTAGAGCTCATGTCAACAGAGTAGCAATACATCCTATACAGTCTATGAAAAGATTTTGATGTTCAGTTATTGCAAAATGAGGGAGACAGAAGGTCTGGAGGTGTGGGAATGACACATCCAAAAGTAAGGAACAAAGATGAAAATTAACATGCAATATGAAGTCGTTGGAAAGAGTTTACACATAAGAAGCCACAACAGTTAAATAAATAATAAATGAAAGCCAAACTCCCTATGAAATATTTTTGGACTCTCAATATGCTAACAACAGATCAAAAAAAAAAAAAAAAAAAAGCTTTCTTTCAGCACCACCCTTCAGTTTAATTGTTGGTATAGAACTGCTACTGGGGTAGTTGCTTCATTTCTAAGTCATTTGCACTATTCTACTAAAAGGAATGCTTAAAATTTTGTTTCTTTTATGACCTTTAACAACCATTATCTAGTTCTCAAAATTAATTATTTATAGCAATGAAAGTTGGGATTCCCAAAGAAATGAAACATTTATTTGTGACCTGGGTGGCATGCAAACATTAACCTTTAACTATATCCCATCTATTCTGATCCCTCTGTTGGCACAGTGACAGAAATTATTATGGAAGTTCAATACCTCATGTTTAAATTTTGTAAATTAAAGGGTCCTGAAATTGTGACGCAATCTTCTAAAACATATGTTACTTTCTGGGGATATTCTGGGTATTTTAAGAATCTACTTCCGTGCTTTCTGTGTTCTGATCTATTAATGAACAAAAATATTCTCATGACACTTTGTTGTACTTACAAATGATGGTAAGCTGTAGTATTGATAAGCAAAATATATGATCTCATTAAAGACTTGAAAAGTACACACAGAAATGGTTTGAAAGGTCTCGTCACCTTACAAACTGATTTTACAAGGAAATGTGGATGCTTCATTAAAAAGGGATTAGGGTTTTTCCCAGAGTCTTGTGGATTTCAGCATCATAGACAGAAGAATATGAGCATAAGGGATGATGTTTGAACCCTTTTGTGTGTAAAAGAAGGTAGAAACCGGGAAAAAATTAGGAGTTGAAACATGGTACAAGTGGTATAATACAAATATATTAAGAGAGTGTATGAATTTCTTTATACTCAATTTTTACATGTGACAAAATAGTGAATGCACTTATGTTAAGGATCAAGGGAAGAAAATGAAAGATGAAGAAAGTACTTACTGGTGTACAACAGAAAAAAGGGAGTGGGAAAATTTTAATATTGAACAACAAGAGAAGAAATTAGAAACATTAAAGATTATGAGCTCAGTTACTTACATCAAAATGCCCACAAAATGGTTCATAAGTTAATAATAAGCAAACTACTGTTATGTTTAGAACCATTGTTTCTCTATTGTGATGCTCCACATAAATTTAATAACTTGTTATTAATCTTACAAGCATCTGCCTGGTATTCTATTTAAGGTATCTAATTTTTAATATTCTTTTGAATTTATTATCTTATTTCTGGCCTTTGGTACTTGACAGCTATGAATAAAATTAAATTACAACTCTACCTTTTGAAAAGTTTAGTGCATGTGTTGATTATTAAACTGTTTCATAGTCTTCAAAATGCTGTACCTACTTGTCTGATGCACATTCAAATTTACTCTGCACCCAATGTTTCATTGTGGAAAATAAACTTTAGGAAAGTAAGTTTATTCAGAATAACATGCATTTTCCACTGCTCCTTGGGCACATACCTATTTTTGAAGGTGACAGAAATATGTCATTAATGTCTCTATTTACATAACTAGTTGCAAGTGTAGTTATGCACAAATTAAAGAATAGAAAATACACGATAAAAATAATTAGGTCAGATTACATATACAAATAAAATAGTAAGCTTGTTTGGATTACAGACACAGGGCTAAGCTTTCAACTCACTACTTGGGTGGCATAGGGCAAGTTATTTACGTGCTCTGGACCCATGCTCTATCCATAAAATAGAGGAAATGTTGCTGAAGATTATTATTGGAAAAGTGCTCTGCACAATAACTGTCACACAATAATAAATTATTAAACTAATTGAAAATTGCCATAATTTTGAAAAGATGTTAGTGGTATGTAATTGCAATATTTTACATTACATAATATAGGATAATCAATAATGTGTGATATATGACATAACATATAATCATCATATATTCACATATACAATTACTAGTTGACTTACACAATTTACTAAGCTTCACAAAATACGTTCATACCTCAATGCATATACCATTTCCAGTTTTTACAATTTTTTTCCTATTTTATCTCATCATACAAATTCCAATAATTTTATAATATTTATTGTAAATGGTACTTTATTATTTTTTTTAATTTTTAAATTATTACTATACTTTAAGTTCTAGGGTACATGTGCATAACATGCAGGTTTGTTACATATGTATACTTGTGCCATGTTGGCGTGCTGCACCCATCAACTCGTCAGCACCCATCAACTCGTCATTTACATCAGGTATAACTCCCAATGCAATCCCTCCCCCCTCCCCCTCCCCATGATAGGCCCCAGTGTGTGATGTTCCCCTTCCCGAGTCCAAGTGATCTCATTGTTCAGTTCCCACCTATGAGTGAGAACATGCAGTGTTTGGTTTTCTGTTCTTGTGAAAGTTTGCTGAGAATGATGGTTTCCAGCTGCATCCCTGTCCCTACAAAGGACACAAACTCATCCTTTTTTATGGCTGCATAGTATTCCATGGTATATATGTGTCACATTTTCTTAATCCAGTCTGTCACTGATGGACATTTGGGTTGATTCCAAGTCTTTGCTATTGTGAATAGTGCCGCAATAAACATACGTGTGTATGGGTCTTTATAGCAGCATGATTTATAATCCTTTGGGTATATACCCAGTAACGGGATGGCTGGGTCACATGGTACTTCTAGTTCTAGATCCTTGAGGAAGTAAATGGTACTTTAAAATGCTTCTCTGATTTATTCCTCCTTTCAGATATCTCCTTCTACTTGCTTTTAAACATGCTGTGTTTATATTTAGCACATAGTATTATAGTTTTCATATGTATTAGTTGATTTATTTTTATTTGCACATCATGACTTCTTTAAAGATATGGACCCTATCTTATTGTAAGGTTTTAAAATTCTATTGTTCAATAAATATCCCCGTTTCATATTGTAAATTTTTAAAGAACTGACGAATAATTAATACATAATATTTACTCTTTTACTACCTACATAAGCCCTAAGGCCAAAGCGGTATTTCATAAATATACATTTTATTAAGAAAGAAAGGAAAACTATATTTCATCTTACCTGGTTTCCAGTGCATTGCCCAGGGGAATAATTGCCCATGGAAAAATGAGTGAATCTCTATGGCTACTCACTTTGCAGCACACTGAGGAGATCTTCTGTTGAAGCAGCAGCTGGATTGTGGGTCAAGCTCAGCTGTACAGAACATCTGGCCTTATGACTTTCAATTTGGGGCAGGAATTTAAACTAGAATTTGTGTTCTCCACATATGGCATTATAACACATACACATGGACCCTGCTTATCAGCAAACATGCTACTTGTTCTGTTTCACTTTCTGCTACTCTGGAGCAGAAATATGCAAACTCTTTTTTACCACAACCCACAGAAAAAAGAAAATATATATTAAAACTATGAAAAACACCACACATGCACACATGTACACACATATAATTTAAACACAAGTGTAGGAAATAAAATTGATTTTGCAGCCTGTGATGTACTTTGATTTGTGTTTTTCATTGTACTAGTCTCGTTTTATCTACTTCTCTTTCATATTCTTTTCTATTTTATCTCATTTTATTTTTGAAGTTGTTTGTTCTGATTGAAACAGAATGCATCTGGTGCTTTGTAAAACTTTCCTTGAAGGATGACATCCTATATCAGGAATATCACACAACACTCCTTCCCCTCTCTGCCCAAGTGAAAATTTTATATGCTTAATAGTCTGTGTTCTTAATCAAATCATCTATAACACACCCTCAAATGTTTAATAAAATCTCTTCAACCATTTCATATAGTGCTCAAACTCACTGAAAAGCTGAGGTTAAATTGAAATAGTTACAATAACAGATTTTTTTTTTTTTTTTTTTTTTTTAGAACAGAGCTCTCTCTTAACTTTTGAAGCCTGGTATCAGAGTTTTATGTTTACATCACGCACATTTGAACATCCTCAGTATTTTATATGTTGCTTTTTACTCATATGCTTCATAGAAACTCATTAAGCGG
Organism: Theropithecus gelada; assembly: GCF_003255815.1. Classification (NCBI taxonomy): domain Eukaryota; kingdom Metazoa; phylum Chordata; class Mammalia; order Primates; family Cercopithecidae; genus Theropithecus; species Theropithecus gelada. Next base: position 132,439,164 of record NC_037672.1, on the reverse strand, counting down.
GAATTGAGTTCTCTTCCTAAATTTTACTGTATAGGAAATTATCCTTTTCCATCTTAACAAGAAAGGTGCTGCAATTGTTCTTTACACAAAAGTGAAGGGGATTGAACATCCCTACCTCTATCTCCAGCTAGGCTGCTAAATGAAACAAAAGTCTTTCTCATTATGATGAATGCAAAAAACCTGGCTATCCCTAAGAAGCTAACCACTGGAGGGTAAATAGCTAAAGCTCCTTTTTAAGAAAATATGATTTCTCCATAGGAGAACAATGTGACAGGGAAGTTTCTGGGCAGTGGCTGCTGTTCTGTCCCCAATTTGTCCCAGGCTGTGCTTGATTTGATGCTCTGCCTCCCATGGAGGACATAGATATAGAAGCTAGCTTATCCTGTGCCTTTAGCATCTAATGCACACGGTAGGAATTGGTTTTCCTTCCTCAAATGAGCATTCAACCTCTATTTAGTTAATTTCAACAAAACTTGCATTTTCTGTGCTAGGAAAAAAAAATAGTTACATGAATCATTTAAATGCCACATTATATTAATTATGATTTTGTGCATTCAAAATTGCTAATATTATGAAAGCTATGATTTAAAGCAATTTTCCTAAAATGTATCAAGTTGTTATGATTCCGGAGTAACAGAGACACACAAAGTAATTACAAAATGTAAGTGTTACCTTTTTGTAATACACTATTTGCCCCACATAAAAGCATCTAAACCAATGCATTGATTTTTAATCTTTTATTTAGTATTATATAGAATAACATTCATAATAAAAGTTAATAGGAGCTGCAAGCACAGAGAAAATTAGATCACCAAATATGGCATATTTTACTAGTGAGGTCAGCATTTTATACATTTACGAGTTTAATTACTCTAAGCTAAGTTTTTATTAAAAGCCTTTGTAAAAACACTCCTTTCATTTTCTGTAGTTAACATTTCAGCAAATAGAAGTTTATTTGTGATAATAGTGTACTTACAAAATGGCTAACAGCTGCCTATGTTCAAAAATTATTTCAGACTCTTTAAGTTTAAGAAATTACGACTTGTAATGCTAATTATCTATATGACAGCTCTTTATTCTAAATGAGTATGGAAGCAGCTAAATTTATTTGTACATTAATAAATTTCAATAACTTCTAAAAAGATTGTATCTTATCTTCATTTAATAATTACTCAGACCAATATTTGATAACTTTATACACATCGAATGGCATAAATCCTAGCTCAAAATATGTCTCTTTGTCATTAGCGAAAATAAATACAACTCTTAGGATAAACCAGGTAAGTATGCCCTGTTATCTGAGCAAAGCAAAGAAGCAGTGACCTACTTTCCTTTCACATTTTGCCTACCAGCAGTATTAAATCAAATGGAACACATTAAAACCATCACGAAAGGCAGACAATAGTTTCCCTCTGATTGCCTGCCTCAGCCTGGTAGCAGTGTGAAAGTTACAAAAGTCATTTGTATCAACTCATTACCATGTCACCTCATTTCATGCCCCTGCTGGATAAGTGGCAATAAGCCTCGTGTTAGAGTATTCCACATTGTCACCATCAGAACAAATCCTAATAGCACCCAGCTGTCGAAGATTACCCCAGACAGTTATTGAGATTTAGGAGGGGCAGCTTGCTACTGATTTAGGACATATTCTTTCGAATGCCCTATCATTTATTCTAGAATAGAGAAATGAAGCTAATTTTATGAAGAGTGCTCATGAATTATTTTCTTCATGTCGGATACTATAATGCTCCCGACAGAGTGTTCTTCTTGCACTTTCATTCAAGGTAATGATGTTGTTGCATCTTACGCAGGCACTTAAAATGCAGTTTAATGCCACAACCACTGCCAGAGCCCCTGTGTGAATTCTTAGGACATTAAATTAACTAAAAAACTGAACAGTAAAATGAAGAGCTTTAATGTATTAAAACTTTTCTTTCTTCTTTCAGAATGACAGTGAACAAAGAATTGGCCCTCTGAAATGGTAAGGAAACTGGTTTATTCTAGTAATTCAGTGGTCTGAGAGAGGCACATGAGATAGAAACAATTACAGAAGTGCATTTTCATAGTCCCTTCATGACATTTCTAAGAACTGATCTTCTAGAATAAGACTTTCAGCACTCTCTGCAATCTGCCCATTGTACAGACAGTTTGTGGAAAGAGTAACTACTCTTTTAAGATATATTTTTATAGCACAACATTCATTTTACTGTGTTAATGATTATAGATCTTACAATTTATCCCACTTTCTAGATACACGTTTTATATTCATTTATTAAATTGGAGAGAGAAAACTCAATAAAACAATCTGCTTAAGTAATTAAACTTGCCTTCAAATTTACCTTCTGCTAAATCACTACTCACGTAATACGTAAACACACAAATGGTTTATCTGCTTGTGTAGCATGTAGAACACTAAAACTGAAGTGAGACATTATGTAATGTAAAATTTTTACTGTAACTTTCTTTTGCACACCAAAATATTACTTATAATGATCTGCCTTTGAAGATGTTTATAATGGCAATGGTTAGGGCTGTTCTTTAATCAATACAAAAACTTCAGGAAACTCAGGAAATGAGAAGTAGAGAGAGAAAGAGAGATTAAGTCACTTTTATACATGTGAAAAATTATGATAAAGATAAGATTTAACTCACAGAGTCCTTGTGATAATTACATTACACAATAAAATCTTATTAAAAATGAGCTCGTATAGGAATACTGTATAAAATTTTATACACTCTTAACTCTTGAATTGAAGCAAATATGCATTTATTTATTTATTTATTTATTTATTTATTTATTTATTTATTTTTTGAGACGGAGTCTCGCTGTGTCGCCCAGGCTGGAGTGCAGTGGCGCGATCTCGGCTCACTGCAAGCTCCGCCTCCCGGGTTCACGCCATTCTCCTGCCTCAGCCTCCGAGTAGCTGGGACTACAGGCGCCCGCCACCTCGCCCGGCTAGTTTTTTGTATTTTTAGTAGAGACGGGGTTTCACCATGTTAGCCAGGATGGTCTCGATCTCCTGACCTCGTGATCCACCCGCCTCGGCCTCCCAAAGTGCTGGGATTACAGGCTTGAGCCACCGCGCCCGGCCACAAATATGCATTTAATTACTGAGTAACATGATTAAATTACTTCTCATTTCTATTTGTGCTTATATATTTGCAAAGCAAACCGCATTTGATTAATTGTAATGCCCAATTTTACAAAATACCCAGTTTGGTCTTTTGGGTTTTTGCTTTTCAGGGAACTAAATGTTTCCATAACATTCAAATAATTGATGACCTTAAATTTATATAGACATATTTGCTTTTTATCAAATATAAGGGACCAAGCCGGTACATGAAAATAAGGACCAAAGTTTAAGTTAGGGCAACAAACTTCAGGTTTTCCGGATAGGTACATTTTAAAAATTAGAAAAAAAAAAAGGAGATGTAGGACACTGAGAATATTTTCTGACAAATATATAATTACATAAGAAAAACACTTTATATTCACATATTTATTTTTTCAACCATTTAATAAAAAGTATAATACATACCAGCTATGTGTTAAGTATACACAATGAGGATCCAGGAGTGCTGGAAATTCACTGAGGTCCCTCTCCCCACCATGTATTTACAAATGAATCTGTCTTCTGAAGATTAAACTATGAAAATCATGATCAGGATAGATCACATTCAAAGCAGTCAATATCTTCTCAAAATTGGCTTTGATTTCAGGTCAGAGTAAGTTTTGTGGCAAAGGTAAAACTCCCATATTTTGAGTTGATATTTATAAAGTGAGAATTATAATTTGATTTCTACTATCTATAATTTACCTATGGAGAAATCATTCACTTTCCAGAGAGCTTGTCTTTAAATCTCTTTGGCATTATAGTCCAGACTGAAAATTAATTAAGTATCATTTATATCTAATGGGTGATAAATCTATTCTAAAAAGAATAATCCAGCATTAGTGGGTAGACGAATCAGATTCCTAGCATGGAGATATTTATACTATTGTTGAATTCAACAACTGAATCTGACCCTCTCAAAGTTCCTGATAAACAGACTATTAGCCTCTGTAGTGAAACTCAGATTTTGCAATATCTGCGAATGTGTGTGTATCCATAGATGCACACCATCTAAAATGTTCACCATACATCGTCAAGTTTCTCCACTGTATGATAATTCCTCCTACCATTGTTAGATTTTAATATTATTTTTCTTTTGTTAATTCAACAAAAATTTGTTATTATCCCATTTTTTTTTTTTTTTTTTTTTTTTGAGACTGAGTCTGGCTCTGTCGCCCAGGCTGGAGTGCAGTGGCCGGATCTCAGCTCACTGCAAGCTCCACCTCCCAGGTTCACACCATTCTCCTGCCTCAGCCTCCGGAGTAGCTGGGACCACAGGCGCCCGCCACCTCGCCCGGCTAGTTTTTTGTATTTTTTAGTAGAGACGGGGTTTCACCGTGTTAGCCAGGATGGTCTCGATCTCCTGACCTTGTGATCCGTCCGTTTCAGCCTCCCAAAGTGCTGGGATTACAGGCTTGAGCCACCGCGCCCGGCTATTATCCCATTTTGTAATAAGCATTAAAAAAAATGGAGAAATACAATGTGTACATTTTCTTAAAACTGCATATGTATATATCCAAAATAATTATGTATCACGATATTCATTTTGAGAAGCACTAAAAAATTATTGAAGTCATAAAAACTACTTTTTTTTGAGGAATTTATATATGTCATGTCAATAATTTATTTATTGGTTGCATAATGGTTGCATATCACACACTTTGCAAACCTTCTGATAACAAATGTGGTGACCAGTGGTGATCAGAGTGTGTTCTAATAAGTAAACCACTCTCCAGAAGTAGAATCTCAATATAACTTTGGGAAATTAAAGGCAGCAGTCTTTAAGTGTCTTTAAAAATATTGTTATTACTACTAGTAAACATTTTCAAAATTCTCTAAAAGCTTGCTATCTGGAGCTATGAAAATCACAAATATGGCTATTTCTAGGGTCATCTGGTTCTTCTTTCTGTTGAATCATAAGTGTAAAATCACACTGTTTAAATACCTGCTAAATCCTTTAAGTGCCATCTATATACCAATAGAACTCTAATACAAGAGTCTTTCTCTGAAAAAAGAAAAAAAAAGGGGGGGGGATTTATTTTGTTGATGATTTATGTATGAAAAAATATAAATTACTTTTTCAGTGAACTTTTAGATTTTGTGACTACTATTAAGCATGTATAATTTATGATTCATCTCAAAGAATACCATTAAGAGCCCTGAGCTTTTCTATCTTTATTTCTTTTTTGCAACTAACATATAAAAGAGAAATTGAGGCTCAACCACAATCCCATCTTTTTCTCACATGATGGAATGTGAAATATATATTAATCATCGTCTGATGACTATGTCAGGAATAAGCATGTCAGTTTCTATGTAATTTAAAGTAGAGTCTGCAGCCTTAGCATAGATTTACTGTCAGAAGACTGTTTCTTAGTATTCTCAGCTATATTTATATCCAAAGTTACAGGTTTTCTTGTAGACTTCAATATATACATAGCATTCACAAAAGGTTTTCTCATGCATGCATTCTGTCATAAATATTACAAACAAATTTAATGAGAATTCACATTGCTGCTGAGCTTAGAAAAGGGCAATTTTAAAACCACATTTGGCAATTGGTATCTCTGACTACCTGAAAAAATAGAAGGTCAAATAACTGTCAACAATGAATTGTTTTATGATCAGAGAGTTTTAAAGTTATTCCAAAGCTAGAAATACACATAGTTGTAAGAAAACAAGTCAGACAAGAAGTAGTATAGGATTGTAATTATGTAAACTCATACTATGGCTATAAGAAAAAAATATCAATTAGTTGGGAAGCCTGACTTTTCACTTTGTATGCAGACAGGTTGTCAAGGATCCAGGTTCATATAAGAAAGGACTCCTTTTTCAAATATTCACTTTTGAGGAAATTGCATTTATCACTTTAGAAAACTGGGCTTCAATTCCATTTTAGCAACTCAGGAGTCTGAGGCAGGAGAATGGCATGAACCCAGGAGGCGGAGTTTGCAGTCAGCCGAGATTGCACCACTGCACGCCAGCCTGGGCAAAACAGGGCAACACTCTGTCTCAAAAAAAAAACAAAAAAACAAAAAAAAAACTTAATCTTACCTTTATCTTCTCTAAGGCATCTCATCCAATATCAGAAGCATATACTTCACCATTTCTTTGTTCTTCTTTACCCTCTTTAGATTTTCAATGCCAAAAAATAATTTTACATTTAATATATCAAGCAAAATTGGTAGAAGTAATCACCAGTAGCATACTAAATATTCATTAACAATGAATCCTATAAATTGCTTTGAGTTGTGGTCATGAACAAAGTAGATGATTCAAAAATATGTAAGAAGTAAAATTAGAAAGAAAGAATGTTTAGGATATATATGGAGTAAAATCAGAAAGAAAATTTGGAATGAAGGAAGTATTTCACTGAGGAATTTTGTAAAATTCCTTAGCTTTATTAAGAGATCATTCAAAATGAGAACAGAAATAAAAGTTTTAACAGAAAAGAGTCACTAATATTCTTTCAGTAGAGCTGTATTCTTAGAGGGACAGGGGCAGAAGACATATAAATCTATGTGGACTGAAGATGGAATCTGTGATTGTGAAATATTCAGAATGTGTGATGAAAACTGTTTTGAGAATGTTTTTGTAATGGAATATATATTATATATGCTATATACATATATCTTCCATATATTATATATATTCCATATATATTCTATGTATTCCATAGTATTTCATATATATTATATGTATTCCATATATATTATCATGTATATATAAGATATATATTATAATACAAATGTATATAATCATTGGAAAAGATATGAAAGTTTATATCAGGTTTTATGTTGTCAATGTTTGGTTTTCTGTTATATTTTTAGGTTTCTTCTTTCAATAGGAAACATTTTAGCATGGTTGCTTCAGCTATTTACTGCTACATAAGTAGACACCTCAAAATAAAGTCTATTAAAACAGCAATGATTTGTTATTTTTCATGTGTCTGTGGGTCTATAAACTGGACAAGATTTGGCTGAGTAATATATGTGCTCCACATGATAAATCAGTGTAGTCATTCACAGTTAGAATCTGTTGCTTATTTGGCCTAGCTGAAAGGTTCCCGGTTTTACTTCATGAGACTGATGTTTCAGTACTCCACCTGACTTCTGTCTTACCATAGGATTTAACTCTGATTTCCTTACGGTTTAACAGCTGGATTCCAAGGAGTGTTCAAAAAGAAACAGTTCAAATGTGCAAGTGCTTATCAAACCTCTGCTTGTCTCATGCTTGCTAATAGACCATTGACCAAAATAAATCACTTGTTTAAGCCCAAATCCAATGAGAGAAGACTAGAAAAGAGTTTGGCCATCTTATTCAGAGGCATGATTCATTGGTAGAATGCTAACATTACAGTCAGCCACAGCGTTTAAAAATCAATACAAATGGTTCAGGCGCATGTCTGTAATCCCAGCATTTTGGGAGGCCGAAGCGGGTGGATCACGAGGTCAGGAGATCAAGACCATCCTGGCCAACATGGTGAAACTCCGTCTCTACTAAAAACACAAAAATTAACTGGGTGGGGTGGCACACACCTATAGTTCCAGCTACTCAGGAGGCTGAGGCAAGAGAATCACTTGAACCTAGGACGCGGAGGTTGCAGTGAGCCAAGATCACACCACTGCTTTCCAGTTTGGTGACAGAGCAAGACTCGGTCTCAAAAAAAAAAAAAAAAAGAAAAGAAAAAAGTCAATACAAATTAATCAATTGAGAGATTGAATATCTGAGAGAGAGGTTTCAATTTTTCAACATTTCACCGAATGTGGGAAGATCTGAGTAGATTTTATTTAGACAAGAACAGGCAGAGCTTCTTTGTGGCATATCAGAAAGAAAGAGAGTGAAGATAGATGTACATATGTAAGTACATTTGTATCTTTAATCCTAGAAGACATTTTTCTTAGATAGCTTTATTATTATTTTTTTTAATCCAAAGCAGGAAACAGAATTGTCAGTTACGTATGATGAAGAAGAAAAGGGGCTGGACTTCCTAGGAGAAGAAAAGGGGCTTAAAACGGTGACACAAATTCAGAGAGGGAGTAGGAGTGATAAATGTATTTGAATTATCAGAGAATACTACAGGATTATTAGCGTTTCGTGATAATAAATTTTAGCAGAACTGTCAGTTTTTGTATCACGTAGTGTATTTTGCTAAGAATTTTACTAATGATAAACTAAAAATAAAGCCAAAATTGAAGAAATCGCTGATCATATAACATCTCTATTGTTAAACCTTTACAACTCTGTGAGACATTATCTCCACTTTATTAAAGCACCGTGAATTCCAAATCCTCACGGATTGCCAAAAGTTGCATGCCTGGCAGGAGGAAAAAGTCACTCATTGCTCTTTACATTACAAGTATTTCCCAGAAATTCAGTGAAAAATTGGCTGAATAGAACTCCTATTTGCTTTACTAAATAGAAGCTGTGTAGCTTGGTGAATAAGAGGGAAATTCCCAGAAGTGATCATGGTAGTAGGGTAGCAATGTTTGGGTTTGCTTCACATTTGGCAGCTTCACATTTACTAATTATTTAACTTTGGAAAAGCAATGTAATCTGCATATCTCCTTTTGTCTTTGTCCCTTTATCCATCTCTCTCTCTCTCTCTCTCTCTGTCTCTTGCACTGGGACCATCCACTATTTGATGTTTTCTCGAAGAAGTGTCCCTTCATCTCTTGAATCAGAATTTTCAGAGTATACAATGCAAGGATTTAATTTAATAAGATATCACTGTAAGACACTTAACTTAGTGCCTGACACATAGTACACATTCAGTAAATGATAGACATATTGTGGTGATTGTTAGTAAGTTTCCAAGTTTAGTACCAATCCACATATATTTATCATTTTAAGAAGAATAAAATGTTAGAGACTACAAAATAATAACTGTCAATATTTCTACTTGAAGCAACGATCATTTTCCTATAATCATTTATAAAGTACCTGTGATGTATCAGTTAGCCTATTAAGTATTAGAAGCTGCTTATTAAATTAATGAAATGAGACATTCCTATATGGTATGTTTTCAAGTTTATTTTACTAGTTTGGCTTTTCCTGCCTTCTACTGTATTCAGGAATTCAAAATTGATTTGATGTAACTGAAGCAGAAAAATCATTAGTAAAGTATGTAAGTAAATCTGGCAAACAATTTTCCATTCAGACAGGCACAAATGGAAAACGGATCCACAAGTAATCAGTCCCTTCGTTCCTGAGCCTAGTAAAAACCATAGCCAACAAGAAAAAATAATTAGAGACGCTAAAATTCTCCAAGGCATTACAAAATGAAATCTCAGTTAATTTGAAATTATTATTAATTTTCAATTATCTACAAAATCCTTGCATCCTTTGCAGTGTGTGTGTGTGAATAAACCATATCTAATGGAAATCTTGATCGACTAGTTAGTAGATGTTTGATATGACATATGCATATCCATATTGCATATACTGACTACACATTACTATGAAATAGTAAATATATTTTAATTATGATAATAAAGAAACAGTATTCTTTCATTTACGATGTTTTGTTTTTTATCCTTTTTTTTTTTTTTTTTTTTTTTTTACCTGATTGCCTGTGAAAGAAGAAAACTAGCTCTATACACAGAGAATGTGTTCTTTAAATCAGGGTTTGGTTTGGGGAGTTAAATGTGAGAGAGCTGGCAAAGGAATCAGAAAGAACAGCAAGCTCAATGGTTAGGAGAGAGGAAACCATAGCATATATTCATGTGATATGCCTCAGGCGTACATAACAATGTGTCTGAAAGCCATTAATTCAAAATTAGATTTTAGAGGTTAGTAGTAACTTCATGCATGTGTTTTATACTTAATTTGGATCATTTAGATATGTGTCCTTATAAATCAGCATTTGTAATACGGAACCTAAATAAATAGCCATTACAATTTATTTTAGAGGAAATTATGGCTAATCAGTCATAATTTTATGTGGCCAAATTTTGACTTGAGCAGATTTACACTAGGGAACTGTGGTTTGTCATAACCATTGAATTATATTCACAAGGAAATTCAAATTAATATTTAATTATGTAGTTTCTACAGTTGTTAAGAAAAGATATAATGATCATACCAGAGCAGTGATAAACATGGAGTAAAACGACCTCTTCTCATAAATTACTTTTTATATTTTCCAAAAATACCAGGGAAAAATATCAAAACTGATTTAAAATATATATTGCTTAAATAACAATGAAATAAACAACAATGCATCAAAGGTATTCTACGTTTGTGAAATATACTCTTGAGTGCCAGAGTAATCACCAAGCAACACATTGTTGGAAAGCATCACGGCCTCACACTCCAAGGCAACCGCGAGCTTTCTAGGAGGGTTACATAATGCAATCACCGTGAGCTGCCTTGCTTTGAATCTCAGCTCCACCACGTACCAGCTGTTCTACTTTGGGCAAGTTACTTAATCTTGTAAGTCTGAATTTTATTCTTTGCAAATTGAAGAAAATAATGTCACCTTTGTTCACAGAATATGGGAATTTAATAATAAAAATAATAAATTTAAAACTAAATTTGTTATATGCAAACTGTAGAGTCTGGCACTACTTCAGGTGTCTTACATATATGATGTTACATAATCTACTGAACAATTACACAAATAAGACGTTATTATCAGTATTTCAGGAATGGGAAACTGAAGCCTGGAGGGAATTAGCGATTCATCCAACACACAACTTAGAGAACACTTAGAGATCACCTGGCTGTCCCATTCCCTCTCCCGCAACCTGATATTTTTCCTTCTGAGATTTTAGTGTCTACTAAATTTCCTTTGCAGCCAATCTTTGGAAATCCAAACTGCTTTCTCATTTATAAATAACTTTAGCATTTTCCCCTTTACAGAAAAACGCAAGTCCTCCTCTCCAACATGCAAAGTAAAGTGAATTATTGTAAGAAACTAAACAATAGAAACTTAAGCCTTAGGTGTGTGTCATTCAGAAATGGATGCAACAGTTATGTATTGAGCTCCCACATAGTGAGAATTAAATGTTAAAATCACTTAAACATGAGAATGATTAATTTTTGAAGACTAGGATCACAGAAACTGAAAGGCAGGTATCTCCATTTAGAGTATCTGAGTTGCATCCACCATTCTCAGGGAGTGTGGAGGAAGTGAGTAGTAGGCCAGGAGTAGAAAGAATTCAGTGGCATGTTTCTGATTCATAAAGTGAGCATGCAGATAAAAGTAAACATTCGCATATTATTTAGTATTTTTTGGTTACTTTCAGATAGATAGCTGAGGTCAGTGCCTCTTATAAGCCATTGGTTCTACATTTCACATTAGAGATCCTAAGTTTTACAATCTCTGTCCTGCGTCAAACATGTTCTCCAGTTTACATTCAACACAGACTCCACCACTTATGACTTGAACACACTGTTTACTTTCTTTAAGCCTCATTTTAGCGACATAATACTTGTTGATGATAATATTTAAATTACAAGTTAGCCAAATTTTAATAAAATATATTTAAAGCACTTCCCATAGTGTCTAATATATAGTAAACACAAGTAATCACTATTATCTATTAAGAAGATGATAGACCAGGACTTAGGAAGCACCAAGACTTAGGAAACCAAATCTTTTGTATTGGATAGGAAGCTTGCCTGTCCTTTCTTCTCTCTTCAAAGGCTACTCACTACAAAAATATCTTTGCTGGGACAGATCAAAATAAAAGTCCCTCAGTTTTTCTGCTGGCAACATATGCTGACATGGTAGAGTCATGAAAAGTTATCTCCAAACCGATATCAGCAGTATCAAGAATGGTTCCTTATTTGGCGTCAAGGTCAATATCATTTTAAGTCAGCATTTACATCAGAACATGCAAACTCAAATGCCTTCAGAAGTCAGAAAAGTTACAAGGAAAAGAAGCTCACGTATATGTGGTATAAAACAGAATAGTTATTTTTATTTAAAATATTGTGGAGGACCAGATGCTATAGAAATATTAGCTCATTTAATTTTCAGAATAAATGTAGGAAAGAGGTACTATTATTGTTGTTTCTGTCTAACAGGAGAGGAAGCTGACACCTAGAGAGGGTAGGTAAGTTGTGCCAGGTCACATTTCTAATAAGCAGTAAAGCCAGGTTTTGAGCACAGGCAGTTGGGCTCCAGGTTCATTAGTCTTAACTGCAATCTCTCTCTGCCTGTATTGCAGTGAGTGACTCAGGCAATCTAATGAATCAACATCTGTTAAAAATTACTCCCTACCCTTGCCCTCTTTTATTCTTAACTGCACTTTGGAGAGGAAAACATGCATATATTCTGAACCAGCTTCGTATCAATTCTTGACTTAATTAAATTTAAGCTTTGATGGTGAAAATCATATGCAAAATAAACTATCTCCTTTTATCTTAAAGGAAAATAACTGGCTGTTTTGAGTTATGTTTGGCGATGCACGTATGTGTGGTAGGAAGACACTGCAAGTAAGGAAATTTCTAAGGGTTTATACAAGTTGGATTTTCTGAATAACATAAAACAAAATATTTTGTTTACAAAGCCTCCAGGATAGGAGACAGAATGCACTTATTTGAATCGAGCATTTCAGTGGATTACCTTTTCTGTAACAAGTGTGGAATACAGCAGCAAAACCAATTAATACTCAGTCATATTTCTGTAAACTTATCGCTAAAGTATAGAGGAAGAAGGAAGAAATATAACAAGAAAGGTTTTCAATCTCAACCAAATTGTGTGGCCTCCATACACCTCATAAGCTCTGCTCCTAGCCAAGCAAATGATCGAATATTAATATCTGTCATACAGAAAGGCAATCTTGTCTTTTAATGATGCCCTTTCTAGCTCTAGAGTTCAATTCTTCCTTCACACATTAAGACAGTGTCAAAAAATTATAATGACTAATGCAAGGTTGAATTTTAGCACTCCTTGTTAAATCCAAGTTTCCGAAGCATGTAGTTTCATTCTCATTTTATAGCAGCTCCCTTCAGTTACAGAAAAAAAAAAAAATAGTATCCAGGTTTTAGTGGTTTAAAAATTAAAATTATCTGATATTCTTCTCAGAAACGTATATTCAGTTATATAAAACCTTAGTCTTAATATATGACATTGCTTTCTAATGAAAAATAATTCAGACATGTTATTTGGTCTGAATGATGTGTTACAAAATTCACTTTTCTTTGCTATTTGCAAAATAAAAATCAACTTCATCAGATTGGCTGCTGAAGACAGAAAAATAAAGACATTATCTCATCAAGGACAAGTGTACCTCTTCCCCTCCTTGAAGAGCCTAAAGAGAACACTGAAGGTGTAGAGCCTGATTAAGATATAACTTGCAAGTACAACATTTGATTTTAGATTTCTTAAGCTATGTTACCTACCTCATTGCAGGTGCTTTCATGCTTCTTTTTCTACCTCTGTTACTAAAATTAATTTTCAGAGAAGTTTTCATTAAATCAGAGAGCTTTATAGATTGAATGAGATTTAGAAATTAACTTTCCTCTCTCCTAATATGATCTTTACAATTTTACAGTTGTAATTACGTTGAATTGAATTGAAACTGAAATGGTATTTAAGAATGGATGGTTCAAACATATCGGGTTCTGATTGACCATTAATGTAGTCTTCTACATCTGACACACATCATATGTAGAGAACTTAGCTTGATTGCTAGCACTTAAAGTTTTCTTTAAATTTTGGACAAAATAAATAGTACTTTTACAGAGACAGTAATCTTGAGAGAACAGAAATAAAACTTCCTTGAAGAGTGGAATATAGATATTGGCAGGACCTTAAATTACATACATGAACTTTTAGTCTCCTTTAACTATGAATAACACAAACTCATTTAGGTGGCTATCACTGCTGTGAGTCCATTGGTCATGGTAGCCATGTCTTAGAAAATGGCACATATTCAAAATGTCTAGCAAAGTGTGTATACTGCAAGGCTGGAACAGTCCAGAACTATAGTTTTCCTGTCTTTTATAGAGTTCTAGGCTGGTGGGGGAAGTGGGACTAGGATTGACTGGTGACATGTCAACCTTGATACCTATATTGATAAAAAGAAATTTCCAGCCATCCTGTAATAACATATTTCTGAGTTTCATTGTTGATTAAGTCAGATGGGCCCACGGCTTCTCATATGGAATCTTTAATAGAGTGAAAAAAACTAAGATAAACAGAAAGGCCACATGTTCAAAAAAAGAAGAGATTGCAGTCCTTATAGAAATGAAATATTTTGTTATGATTAATATTCCAAATGTGTTTCTGTGGCTACTACAAATAGAAAGCAACCCCTTTTGGAAGTTTAAAATGAAAAAATATGGAAAATGAGCCTAACAAAAATATTATACTAAACTATAATTTTCAATTTTAAAATTCAAACACAATTTGTTCTGATGTGTTCATAAAACATGTAGTATCATTAGAAAATATGTTAACATATAAATTGGAAAATTGTATATGCTGTGCTGATAAACACTGAGCATTTGAGAGTCTTTGATTTCCTTACCTTTGTCAGGTATCATTTTTTTTTCTTCATCTTTAAGTCTTTCTGTCAAGGCTGTGCGGGGGACTTAACAGCAGGAAAATAAGGAAGTAGAAGCAGATTCAGGAGGGAAGAAGGATGAAAAAGGCTTTGTTAAGATAATGAAAATTAATTATGCTAAATGCATTTATTTGCCAAATAAATTAGAATTATTGAATATTAGTATCACTCATATTAGAAGTTACTGTAAATTATTCCTTGTAAATTTCTAATTGGACCCATTTCAGATCCTTCCTTCGATCTACAAAGGAGATGATATTAGATATCTAAATGTATAATGTTCCTCAGTGAGGAGAATATATGATATGACTATAAAATAATGAGCCAGATATTTCCATAAGAAATATAGAAAAACAGACCTGTCTTTTAACATTAGGCATTTGAGATTCAAAGTAATGCTTTACTCCTGTCCATGACATCAAGTTTTGTTGCCTGTTACCACTGCTATCGCACTATTAGAAGAGTCTCATAATGAGACCTCTGCAGGTCTCTCTCCCTCATAGATTCACAGTGTGACAGCTTGTGGAGTTAAATATATCTCCAATGCCTTCTCACTGCAGGAAACTCTCACAGTCGGAGAGATATTCCAAGATTCTTCCCTGTACGGGGGTATAAGGAACCCTCAAGTGGAAGAAGGTTATAAGAACTTCTGCATACTGAGCAAAAATATCTTTGGATGTTTTGCTAGTAGGGCAAGAGGGAATATTTTGAGACATCCTGCTGAGTCCACTTAGATTTATCAAGAGCACTCATTTAGAAACGTTTCTCAGCTACTTGAAAGGTAAAATAATATGAGAATACCAAAGTAAAACACATTGTAGTGGTTTCTACTACACAACAGAGCAAATATCATTTAATTCCATACATTGTGTATATACAGACTTGATGTTTGAAGTATATTACTGTGAATCTTCTCTTAAACACAATGTAACCTCTGACTTATATCCTGCCCTGGCAGAGTCTAAATTCAAAATTACTTTTAGAAGTGACTAATGAACACAAAATCTTTGTTCTGTGTCTAGTCACTAAATGAAAGTGTTAAGAATTCACAGAATGCTAAAACTTGATTTCACAGTACATACATTTCTGACATAGAGAGAGTGAAAAGAAAATAGAGCTCAAATCTATGAAAATAAAGATTCATCTTCTTCAATCAGAGAATAAAAGTGAATTCATGCAGAAGGATAACTAATTCTACCTGAAAAAGGGAGCAATTATCTTCACGAATGAGGAAGGATCTTCATAACTATCACCTTTACACTTTCAAAAGTTATTAACTAGATATTCCTATACAAACGGGTAAAGTTGTTAATGATTAGTTTAGACATATCTGAATAATGTTACTGAAGTATAGCTTAAAATAATTCATTCTATTAAGTTTTATTCTACCTTGTATTCACTTTTTCCTCTCAAATATATATTTTTATTTTAGCAAAACTGTTTAATGTATCTAATATTACTAATGCATACAATGAAACACTTTAGCTGGTGTAGCATACATTTCACATAATGTTTAGAAAAGTAAAGTTGTCCATTTCTGTTTATATGTGTGATCACAAATGCATTAACCTAAAAGTAGTTCCTCCCTCTTTTAGACATTTCTGTGCATCTAGTGGAGCTTTAAGTATTCAGATGTTAAAATAATTTACTTGCCAAGTATAGCCAAGGAACCCAGAATTCCATGGCCCATATCCGTAACCCTGACTGAGAGGCTATGAGTAGCAGCCAATAATGCTATAAAACACAATTTTTACTTCTTTTCTTTCATTATCACCTATCATTGCTAAATACAAAATGCTAGTTTCTATTAAGTTTGCTACCAAAGCTTTTATCTCTGCTCTCTGCTTCATAATAGCAGATGCTGCTGTGATATTCTATAGTGTCTTTATGTGGTTGTCTATACTACAAAGCATCATACATCATTTTATTACAGAGAGTGGATCAAGAGCCGGGTAGGATAAATTAATCAGTTATCAACAAATGCATGAAACACATCAAAGTTTTATAACTTATCCTGTTGCTAGAGCAATATCCATCTTTAGGACACCTATTCACTTAGAAAGAAACATGACAGACGAAGGCAAGTTTTGCTATTTAAAATCTGCTAAAGGTTATATACAATGTCATGATCTCGGTGGGAAATTCAGAAAAAACGTTATACTTGTTTGTAAATTTACAGATGTTCAAATTTCCTTATTATTATGTTACCTGGTAATATTAAAACTAGATTTTTGTTTCACTTCTAACCTTACCAAATGTGCTAAAAATATTTTACTTGCTTAGAGTCTCTCTAGAGAATTGGAAGAGAGTGTTATTTTCATTTTACAAAATCAAACACTGATTTCCAGAGAGCTTATATATTTAAGTTCAGGAGTTGATCACAGCCTTTTTCATTCTCTGTACATACTTGCAAAATTTACATGAAGCCCAAAACTAATTTTACAGATCCATCTTCTAGCAACCACTATGTTTGTTTTATGTTCTATAATACTACACTAAGCCAAAAATTAATGTAATGTAATCTCTGAATAAACTGTAGATTTCTCTCTTCTTCTGAAGAACAAAGGTTACAGCCTTATATATTACATTTCAGTTCATCTTGGTTACTCATAAAATAAAAGCATTTTATGTTATTAATTATTAAAAGCAGCTCCTAAAATATATATTCCAATCTGAATTTTCTTTTTCTACCTATAAATCTAGGCTTGTGTGAATATAATTATCCTTAATAGCCAACAATTAATATACAAATAAAATCTTACAAATTCAGAGTTGTCTAATAATAACGCTGAAGTGGAATGAATCTGTGGATCAATGCTGTTCTTCTTTATGTTTGTTCCAAGTTGAAACACAAATATTATAGGCTAAATATCACAACTATGATTAGACAAATTTGCTTTTGTTTGCATAAATATATGCTGTTTGGTAGCCGTGTTTCCCTATAACATATGAACTTAACGGTTTTCTTTTGTTAATTATTTTGATAATGAAAATATAATTGTTGGCAATGAAAATTAGGTAAATTATTTATTAATGGTCATTTTAGGTTAATATATTATATACCTGAGCTTGTTTAATCATCGAAAAAACATGTGAGGTAGACACTATTTATATACCCCTAAAACAATGAGAAAATTGAGACAAAAATTATATGTTAGATATAATACATAAAATTAACAATTAGATTTAAAAAAGTCACAAAACTAGTTGATTAAAAAGCAAAAGGTGAACTGAACTCAGGTTTATGTGGTGAGACAGCTTCTACTTTAAGCAACATAATATTCTGCATCCATATTTTCAGTTTATTAAGTAATATACTGTCTCCTAGAATTAAATTGTTTCATACTTACACATCACAGTCAATAAATTATGTGTATCTCCTTCATTCTCATGAGGGAGGCACACATACTTTAAAAATTGAGGAATACTGATTAATATAGGGAGGGCTAAGTCTCCAACTTCCATTAAACTCATTGAATGGTACAGATTTATATAGTTTTTAAATTTTTTAATTCAATGGTAATATGAGGATGAAAAACGCTGAAGTCATTCCCAAGGTATAATAATAACAAAATCCAGAGCAGATGACTTTTAACACCCATCTCCTCTGTAAACAAAATTATTGTTGTTATTATAAAAGTAAGCAGATGATATTAGTAACAGCACAAAGGGAATGCAACTGTTAATATTTTTGTTGGGTGTGTTTATGACAGAGCCAATGGATTTAAGTAAAAATAAGACATAAAACAAATTTCATTATTCAAATGGAAAAAGTTATCAAATAATACTTTTAATTATGTTAGTATATTTCTAAAAATGTATATATATACATTGCACCCTTCACCATTTTAAATATTAAACATTAATAAAATGATAATTGATAAAAAATATTAAAATTTCAAGTGGTCACAAATAAGAGTATTGAAGCATTGCGTATTCTTTGACTGTATGCTCACAATCTCTGTGTTTATTTCAAGTCTACAAAAGCACTGTAAAGTTTGGAGACATAATGGGTACTCAAAATTATTAGTGAAATGTTACAAATTTGAAGCTTTTTAAAGACTGCACACACTTATTGTCAGCACCAGGAAGATGGCTCCTGTTACTTCACCCTTGGTAGCCAAGTGCTTACACCTAATTGTAATTATGCAAAATTATTTAATGAATGTCTCCTTTGTGTCAGGCAAGAACATGAAGTCTGGAGACATGGTGGTAGACATAGTTCCTGACAGGAACTTTCTGAAGAGATGGTTTTTAAAATTAATATTTGAATGATGGAAATTTGTGTTCCATGGAAAGACAGAGAAAAAATACGTTACAGATAAAGGTGTAAAGCACATGTACAAGAGCTCTGAGCTTGAGATGTCTGGAAATTTTTTTTTAAAGGCTATAATAAAGACTTTAAAGGTATCAAAGAGTTTGTTATTTCAAATAGAAGACTGTGATATTATTTATATTTCCAGCCTATTTGGAGCAAGAAATTGTGTGGATCAAGTGAGACAGTAGAGTTGGGAGCCAAGTCTCAGAATGCTTACTTAAATATTTTTAACATGTCATGCAAGGCATGAAAATAAGACAATTAAATAGGACCACGTAAAATAGTTCTAAATATTTTGCAACTAACTTAAAGCTAAGTGATATTTCATGGTTTCTGAGATTAGTAGCACAAATATGTCTTAAAACTAAATACTTTATGCCATTTACTTTATCAAAAGCCTTTATTCAATTTTCTAATACTATATTTGATGTTAGTTTGAAAGCTACTAACTCCTTTTTAAATATTCATACAATAAATGTTTTATAGCATAGACAACATTCTTACTCATTTCAAGTAGATTTTTGAAAAAGACCAAAAAATAATAAATGAGAGCTCTAACCAAGACATAGATACTATATGAATGCCTATTTTCTGACTGAAAGATTTCCTATTTTAACAAAATCATATATGAAAGTAAGTCTATGAAAATGATCCTATCTTGTCTTGTTTCTTGTATTTTTATATACTGAAAATTAGCAATTTGACTGCTAACTTTTATAGATTTAGGTTAAAGTCTACAAAATTATTTAGTAAGCGTATCTACACATTTGAAGTAAGTTGATGTCAAGTTCAAAAGGAAATGTAATTGCTTCTATATCTGTCTTTGTCTGTATTTTGAGACCAATGTAATGTGATGTTCTTTTAATACAATGCTAAAATAACTAAATACAAAAACTTAACTAATGACATAATTGTTTAATGCTCTTAATTTACATTTATTTATAATTTATTCTCATATAAATATATGTATATACGTGTGTGTGTGTGTGTGTGTGTGTGTGTATACACACACACATATATATACATATAAAGATGAGAAAAAGATCTTTGGATTATGGGACTGACTTTCCAAGAAGAGGATACTGTCACTGTTACCTTCTTTCCAGTCATTAGACAGATGCTTCCTGGAATTGCATAAACTTATCCTATTTGATAAACAGGATTTTAGAAATCTGGTAATATTTCAAGGAAAACAGAAAACCTTTTTTTGGCTGCATAGTATTCCATGGTGTATATGTGCCACATTTTCTTTATCCAGTGTATCATTGATTGGATTCATTTGTCAGTAGAGTATTTCATAGCAGCTCTAAAAATTTGAAATTAACATCCTAGAATTTAAACAAGGTAAATATGGCTTTACATGAAAGACCATATCTATCATTCATTCATATATTTATGGACATCTACTAAGCTCTTTCTATGTGCTAAGACCTAAGGATGTAGAATACTAAGCAGGATGAGGTTCCTGCTCACAAACAGGTTAAAATTGGCATTTAGAAACAATTATATAGGCATTTAGAATTCACAATGTTAGGTCAAGAAAAAAATAATGTAAACATTACTTTTGGGAAGAAATAAAATTCCATGAGGAAGTGATAATAGCTAAGATCAAATTTTTACAGGAAGTAGAAATAAATCACTGAAAGCAGGGGAGACTATACCAGAGAGATGGAGAAAAATGGGCAAAGGACAGCAACAATAAAAATGAAAGCACTTAATTGGCATAATCTATGGAGGAAGTTGTGTATGAAGGAGTTCAGAGTGTGAAAGGAGCCTAGGAGGGTTACTGAAGCAATTTAAGAAAGACCATGTAGACTACATTAAGTAGTTTACATTTTATCTTCACAGCAATGAGAAAGCATTGTCGGTTTTATAAACAGGGTATCAAAATAATCAGCTATGAGTTTTAGAAAAATCACTGTCAATGTAGTTTCAGTTTTGGGAATAGAATCTATTTTGTTTCTCTTTAAAAGCAACATTAACAATTTTTTGACCTATGACACTGAATTTTAAAAGCCTATATAAAAGGTAGTTTGTTAGAAGCAGTAGATAAAAAGAACACCTTCCTGTACTTAGTTGTATACTTGTGACTAAGTTCTAGCCAATGGTATCAACATGCTACTTCCAAACCTGGGTCATAAAAATTTTAATCACTCTTCCTCTTCCTCCATTTGTTTAGTAGAGAGGACTGTGAGGAGAAACAAGGTAGAGGAAGGCTGAATTGTATATGATTGCATTTAGCAGAACTCCTCCAACCAACTAATCCACATTGTGCCTCAATATGAATAAAACATTCATTTTCTATTTAATTATACTACTTAAAATTTAGGAATACTTTATACTACTTAAAATTTAGGAATACTTTATTTCAGGACTAATCCTATTCTAAATTATATAAAAATTATATGTTAAATGAGGTTATGCCATGCAAAATTATAATAAAAATAATAGCAATAGTAACAGAAAGAAGGAAGGAGGGTAATATGGTTTAGCTCTGTGTCCCCACCCAAATCTCATCTCAAATTGTAATCCCTATGTGTTGAGCAAGCGACCTGGTAGGAGGTGATTGGATAATGGGGGGGGCAGTTTTCCTCCATGCTGTTCTCATGACAGTGAGGGAGTTCTCATGAAATCTGGTAGTTTTAAAAATGGCAGTTTCTCCTGAACTCTGTCTTTTCTGCTGCCATGTAGGATGTGCCTTGCTTCCTCTTCACCTTCTGCAATGATTGTAAGTTTCCTGAGGCCTCTCCAGCCACACAGAACTGTGAGTTAATTATAAGTCTTTTCTTTATAAATTACCCAATCTCAGGTATTTATAGCAGTGTGAAAACAGACTAAGACAGAACAGAGGGAGGGAGGGAGGGAAGGAGGGAGGGAGGGAGGAAGGAAGGAAGGAAGGAAGGAAGGAAGGAAGGAAGGAAGGAAGGNAGGAAGGAAGGAAGGAAGGAAGGAAGGAAGGAAGGAAGGAAGGAAGGAAGGAAGGAAAGAAGGAAGGAAGGAAGGAAAGAAGGAAGGAAGGAAGGAAGGAAGGAAAGAAAGAAAGATGGAAGGGTAATTGGCTTAACATTTAATAACAGCAAAGAAGCAGATATTGACAGGTCCTTTTATTTCAAAGTGAAAACTTTGGCAAAACTGTTGCATAACTTCTAGAGAATTGAAGAGAGTGAAATAATAGTGAGCATTGCTTCTTATTAGCCATATAAAATATGGTATTATATAAAGAGATAACTTTAGATAAAAATTGGCTATTGTGCAAATGGAAATTAAAGTCAAGAATGAATTTGAAGAAAATTGTGGTCTTTAAAAGGCATGGAAATACGTGTTTTGAAAATCAGAAATCTGTTTTTTTATTGAGGCCATGGAGGTTCCTGAAATCATCCAAAAATAGTATGCTAAGAGAGACAAAAAGACAGTTTTGGATGGGAAAGCAAAGATGTTCTAGAAAACCCTAAACTTTGATTATGTGGCAATTGTGTAATGAAAACCTATAGCGAGTTTTTGCTCGAGTTTTGTGTTAGTTTGGTTCTACTGAAGGCATGTTATTGAGAGCTGCATTTGGGGTTTGTGAAGACAACATAGTATCTTTTCTTTAGCATATCCTCATAGATTTGAATATTGTGGAGACAGACAGAGAAGTTAAAACTCCTACTGTCTGTGATATTTACTAAGAAATATCTTCTTCAAGAAAACACATAAAGTGAGAAATTTTCCCCATTTTTCATTAAGCAAAGAGTAACTTTAGATCAACGAAGACTGCAGCATTATTTTAACATTATAAGGTTCTCAGCTTTAGGACAATACTGTAACTAATCCAGCATAAACACAGTGTTGTAATAGTGCAGAGAGAAAGTTCTGGGGAAGTATCACCCTTAAATCTACTCTTCAAAGAAGTATTTGGAATGGAACTTTTTCTGTCATTTCTGATTAAAATCCTAAACCATTATGTCTAGAAACAAAATTTACCTTTTCCCTCCAGAAGCAGCCTTCCCCCTTCCCTCCTGCCTTCTTGAATGTTCTGTTGTTCAAAAGGCCCTACCTTTTCCACTTCAGAAATAGTCACTGGGAAAAAATACCCTATTCTCCAGAGATAGTTATTGATACAGGGCAAAGGATCAGGATTTATACACCCTGACATAGATTATCTGTTTCCCTCTAGTCAATCCTGGCACTCCTTAAGAGCTTTCTCTTCTTTATGAACAAGATTTAAATCTTCTTTTCTACAGAAACTATCGTCAACTGAAATAGTATATATGTCACCCATTTATTTATTGTTTCTTTGTCTTCCCTTACTAGAATTTTAGCTCTTCTGTAGAATAAGTTATTCCTGGCACTCTCTATGAACATTCTCTCCTCTACAGATAATTTTTCCCACTGAATTTATCACCATCTGAGATATTACATATGCTAAACAATCATTTGTTATTGTTGGTCCTGCCTCTCTAGAATCTAAGTACCTCTGGGTCATGGATTTTTATCTTTCTGATCTTGCTGAATTCTCAGTGCCTAATCAGAGCTCTGCCACTTTGTGGAACCCCAGGATCAACATTCCCTTATTATCATCTGCCTGAATCAATGTCTGGCTTGGAAAAAAATTGTTCATCTTAACCACCAGGTGCAGAAAAGCTACCTGCAAATAAAGCCAACATGTAAGGAAATTGCAAGTATAAGAGAAAGATTTAAAAAGGCATTTCTGGAAGCAACGAAAACAGCACAGCTAATTCAACTTCATGATATCCAATTAAAGAAACAAATATAATTCACCTTTCGGTTAAAGCTAGCTAGCTATAGACTTTTGTCACTTGCACCCAGAAGAATCATGATAGGCAGAAAAATTATAAAGTATTAAAATTATTGTATGTGAAAATTTCCAAACTGTAAAATTGGCTCAGTCACAGTGGGATTGCAGCGTAGTGATTATAACCCAACCCTTACCTCAGAGGATGGCAACCTTTATTCTGAGATGGCAAAACACCTTGTTAGGAAGGATATTTTTCTATTTAGGAACTCAAAGAACAAGCATATTGAAATTGAAATTAAAAGTGAATTGATTGAAAATATAATGATGTTGAATTTTCTTGGCTACTGCTTATGGTCACACTACAAACATGACCTAAGTCTCAGTTCAAAAAATAATAATAATAATAATAATAATTATCCCTGCTAGGTAAGGCCCTAATTGGTAGAAAACCACATACCAGGAAGGAGTCACTGGATAATCCTGTCCTTTGAAAATGTGTAAAAGTTACCTTCTTTGCTCAAATATAAGGCCAGCATAAGAAGAGCTAGAGGAGCAAGAAGCCTAGCTAGAGAGGAAACCAGAACACAAACTCCATCTTCCTGGCGAAAGTGATAATTACACATGTCTCCCCACACCTCGCCCTAGTGAATCAGCTCAGGGAAGCAGGATCTGACGCTCTCTCTTAACCCATGCCATTCTTCCCCTAGGAAGAAGCTAACTGGAGGGTAAGCCCTGAAACTTGCTGGCCAGACCTAGAATCTTCAAGGGCAAGGTTTAATTTCAAAGGTCATGATATTTAAATAAATATTTGATGCTCTTAGTTCAAAGAAATGTTGGTAGACTTCAGCTTAAAGGAGGTCCATTGTCACAGTTCTAAATTAATACATTTATGTTAACCTTTGCAAGTGCTTGAGGTAATTCATAAGCTAAAGAAAAATTCTCTCAATAGCCATTGCACATTTGCCCTTGGACAAGATTAATCTCTCAGGAAAAAGCTCAAAGAACATAGATTGACTTAGCAATTAACTCCCCGCACTGTCACATTAGAATTTCTTGGAGTTTTGTATTTGTTTGTTTTGTTGTTGTTTTAGTTAAAAGGCTAATGTTTATTACTCCATCTCTGAAATAGATGTAGTATTTTTCAGTAATTATATTCCCTGTAGCATTATATAGAGAGTGTTTTTGGTAGACGTGTAGTGTACCACTTAGGATGAGTAGTAGAATAATAAGAGGCTATATCCAAGCCTGAACAACATCTCCAGATCTTGGACTTCAAGCAAGGTGTAGTGATTAGGTAAGTCTTTGGGTTGCCCTACACACATAAAATCACATATTTGTGCATATTTCATGTGGGATAGTGACATTTTATTTGGCAGAATTCAAAAAAATTTTTAATAAAGCTGTGAATAAATGCTGAGCAATGAAAAGAGATTGAATTTATTGTAAAACCATTCTTTTGGCTGTCAAGACTCATATTCTTTTTCACTTTCTACTTACCAAGTTTCCCTTTCCCCCTCTGCCCCCAGCTCTCTTTCTCTTTCTCTCTCTCCTCTCAACTATCTTTTACTTTCCAAAGAACTAGAAATGGGTACAATGACAGATTCAGCCTGGTCAATCAAGGACATCCATGAACACACATTTCCCTGAATTTAATGACTGATCAAAGACTGGATGAACACCTGTCCCAAGTAGCAGTATTAAACATTTTTAAAGCATTTATATGAATTCTGAGAAATTATAAGACCTTGTATGCTTGAAACTATTAGTATCCATTTTTCCATCAATAGTAACATAGTGAGAATAAAAATATAAAACACACCAGGGAGGCAAAACCAAAAGATGAATAGAAATATAGTCAAAATGGCAATATTCTAATGATGTATGAATATCTAGATCCACCTGAATCTGTTTCCAATATAACCATCAGGTTTTTCATTCATATAAGCCAATTTACTTATTTTCTCTTCGTATAAACTACTTTAAACTAGAGTCCCTTCATTGATTAATAGAGTTTGTTAGCCAGGAATACTAATGCAGCTGTATTTCTGTGATTTTATTTTTACATACAGACCCTTATGGCCTGGAAATACCTTGCTAACTTTAGAGACCTGGAGAGACAGAGAAGCAACATACACATGAAAGTCTCAATCATCTTCCAGAAATTTGATAAGAAATCCAGGACCATTTATAACATTAGCAAACCTAAGATAAGACATGTTTAGGAAAGCAGGCAACATCCTCTTTTTAAATGTTGTAGAGGCTCTAATAGGATTCAGAAGCATATATGAACTGGATTTAGTAATAATGAGTTTGTTGAGAGGGCAATTTTAGTGAAATCAACATATGAACAGTGCTACTTATATCCAGATTAAGTTATATGTTCATTTCGTATATACTTTAAAACAATTTTCAGAAATTCCTTACCTTTGGAGACCAAAGTTATCAGTGAATTAAGTTTGTTTCATTCACACTGTGACACCTGCCCATTTCTCAGGCTGAAAAGTGTAATGTTATTAGTGTAAGGGAAGAATATCAAGTATTTCTATGCTGTTGTGTTTAGAAGACCAACAGCTTCTCCTAAATCTCTCTTCAGTAGTGTCAAATACAAAACTAAGTCTGAGATAAAATTGAAAAACCAGTTTATTTGTAAACATAAAACAAGGACATTCATCTGCAATCACTTATGTTTCAGCAGGAGTTAAAAGAGTTTGAAAGGAGACTATACTCTAGAGAGTAAAAAGAAAAAATACTGGAAAAATTTTTGTTTGGAAACCTTTCTATTAGGTAGATATTTTAGAAGTGAATGAGATGTCCTAATTAGTTCTCAGGTATATTTGAAAGTCCTCGGGCAACTGAAAAGGGACGTGTGAGACAGTTTGGGGGCATTTCAAAAGAGAAAGGATTATTTATGTCAGGAGTGGAAAGTGTAGAAAGTTTATTCATTCATTCTCATTTAACGAATGTGTTTTGGCTACTATAATATGTCACGTATGTTCTCTGAAATACAGTAGTGAACAAAGTGTTTTACCTAATAGAGTCACATGCTACTGAAACTGGTAGATGACAGAACAAAAACAAAGATAATTTTAGAATATGGTAAGTGTTATATCAGGAAAGAGACTGGAGAGAGAACCTGTTTTTGAAAAGATATTTAGAGTAGCGGTTTCTGAGGATGTGACATTTGAGCCAAGACCTGAATGTTATGAAGGAATGATCTGAATGTTGAGAAAGAATGAGCCATGCACACATTCCAAAAAATAATGTAAAAGCAGAGGAAACAGTTAATATAGAGATCCTAAGTCAAGAACAAATTTGGAATTAGGAAAGAACACCAAAATATGAAGTGTTGTTTTTATGTCATTATAGAGGAAAGGAACAATGGTAGACAGGAAAGTGGAAAGATGATAGTACTTGATCATGTGATATCTTGCAGACGCTTAGAGGAGAGTCTAGATTTTATTATAAATATAAGGAGCATCAGGTGGAATATATTACGGCAAGAGGGTGTTGTGTTCCAACTTTAAAAACTTTTTGTTTTTAAATATTGTTTTGACTACTGTGTGAATGAAGAAATGAATATAAACTGGAAAGCATGGATGTAGAATGACCAAATACAAGTTTACTATCAAAATACAGGCAAGAGACATTGGAAAAGTGAATAAACGTTAGAATAATGAAGCTAATGGGATGAGTTCATATTGGTATATGCTTTGAAACTAGAAAAATGAAGATTGATGATGGATTGGATATAGTGTGTTGGAGAAATAAAGTATGTCTTCAATATGCAGCAGCAATGATACCGTTATGAGGCTGAGATTTACTGGGATGAGGAACACCAAGGCAGAAGAAAATTTGGTACAGTTGTGATTATGAGCTCCTTTTGACATATTGACTTTGAGATGTATACACCCGAGTAGTGATGCTGAGTAGAGAGCTGGATACAGAAGCAGGATCATAGAAGAAAGGAAAAGACTATGATGGAAAATTTGAAGCCATCAGTATAAAAATCATAATTTAAGTCATTGGATTACCTACCAAAAAATTAAAGTTGGAAAATACATGAATATTGAGAATCAAGCTGATATAAGGATTACGTTGAGGAAAGAAGATTAAAAACCAGATTTGGCAAGATGGAAGTTTTCATTGTTCTTGAAAAAAGCAATTTTAATCATATGTTTAAAAGAATGTTTAACATTTAAGAAGTCAGAATTGATTCAATGATTGTTTGAACTTCAAGAATGCTGAATTATAATGGAAAATCTGAATTTTCATGCACAATGTTTTTAAGGTACAGAAAAAAATAATTTGCATTATTGCATTTAAATTGTTTCAAGTATTATCTCTGTGCTTTCTTTCATGCTTTCATTTATTAATGTTTATAGAGAGGTCTACTCTGGATCAAGTAAAATGTTGGTCATGAAATATAAAATTAAGTAGCAATTGTGTGATAAGCCCTCATATGTTTATTGTATTGATCTATTCACTTTTTAAATTAAGAAACTATAGATTAATGGGAACGTTTTAAGTAAAATTTAATAATCAAAGCCACATGTCTGTTATATGAATATCTTAGAAATGCACAAGGAATTTCAATACATGTTTTAGTTTTTGTACTCAGATCAAATGTCATCCTTAAAATATGTATACTTTAAGATTAAAAGCTTTTCAATTTTATATTAAAATGACCTCAGATATCTGTACAGCAGTCCATCAATTCATGTATGCATATTTATTATTAAAATCTACATATAATATGGAAATATTAATGTAATATTTAAAAGTTGTACAAGTTTACATTTTTCCATTTACACTGTGAATTAAAAGATTACATTTATGTAAACACCAAATTGAATAACCAATTTTTTGATTCACATTTTCAGGATAGATAGAGGCTTATCAACATTACCTTAAATTACAGCAACAGGAAAATGACCAGTACTTTATTACTGACAAATAATGACTGATATGTACCGAGTACATTTTTTTTTTTTTTTTTACTTTTTAAAATTACAAGTGAATATGGAAATTTTATTTCTGGTTCTTAATACGCTTTCTCTGAAACACTCTTCGTTTTCACCTCTGAAAAGGCAATGTTCTACTGTTTATCTCATTTCCAGCTTTCTTCTTTACAAATCAGCAAAAGAGAAAAACAAATTGTATATAAAATGACTACACAATTTGTAATCTGGAAAAAATAAATGTACTGATTTTAAGACTTAAAATTTCCCATATTAGTTTTTTATAGATGAGGAAGTACATAAGCTTTCCAAAGCATATGTGCCAATCAAACTGATTCCTGACTTAAAATACATTTGCCAGGGCCCAGACTGGCAATCACATTAAACTGCTATAAATAAAGAATGCTGTTTTTTCTTGTATTATAATTTTCAGAAAATTCTATACATATTATTCCACATTTTATTCTTTGCTATTTAATATGTGACTGTAATAGCCATTTGTAGAATTAATACTATCAAATATAAAATTATATTTTCTTTGTAGGAAGGCTAAATTGCTAAAATACTCATTTTCTATTGAATGTCTATTCCAACGATTTTCAAAAATGAAAAAGAATAATTAAATTCGTAGCACCTAAACATTTAGTGGGCTGGGTGCAACTGGCGAAAACGTCAACGTGGCTTTCCAGTCCCTTATTTCTCAAATGCTAGTCTCACTCTAATAGGGACCTCCTGATCTGTCACTATACAGAGTAAGACTCATAGTATTTGAATAGTTCATTTTCCTGTAGATTCCTTTGCCATATTTTAGTCTTTAGAGGAGAATACATTGAAGTCACATCTGTGACAGGAAGAAAGTGACTAGTCATTATTTTATGGATTACTTAATAATCATTGGTAAGTGGAAAACAAATACAAATGATAGAAATTGTAATTTGTGCCTACACATGGCATATAAATTTTATTTGAGGCAATCTTATAAATCTCTTGCAAAATACATTAATCATATTTTGCTATTGCTCATTTGTAAAAGAGTTTCCAACTTGATTTGAAAAATAAAGTGTGGCTGCTTGTGCTCTTGAGCCAAGAAATATTAATATTTTATTCTTCTTTATGAGAAAAGAAAATAATTAAACAATATTTCCTATGCAAAATTACAATAATTCTCTATGATATGAAGCACATCAGATTGAAATGATATTACTGCATTAAATGAATGTCCAAAAAGTCAAATAAAAATACACAGTATTTTATCAAAAGCAATTAATCCTTTTTCATCCAAAGGATGACATTTCACTATGTAATTGCACAGGAAATTAAAACTCTTTTCATAGGTTTAATAATGGATGAGATATGGGCTTTGGAATAATTGTTTCTATTGAACTTTGTCATCCTAAGGCACGGCATGCAAGCTGTGACTTGCAACTTGCACCTCTGTCAGCTCCAAGATGGATTAAAGAAAAACAATAAGAGGCTCCATTTGGAGCCCACCAGGACACAAGCAGGTGCTAAAAATTCAAGCAAATTTATAACATTTTTATTTTTCCTTTCAAATCAATTTCTTTGCCTGGCACAGTGTGCGATGCTGCTCTAATACCCAACATGACAAGTTTACATATCAACCTTCTTTTATAAACTATATTATCATACACGATGGCTATTTTCCTCATACCTTTCTATGCACTGAATGTTTAAAAATACTTAAAAACCTGCATTTCAATGACCGCATGTTGAAATTTAAACCAACATGAAAATCTCGTTAAGTACTAAAAGTGCTTTTATAAATATGTATCAGTGTCAAAGATTTACACATTACATATGTAAGTGGCTAAATTTTATAGATACATGGATAGATATGCATTATATAAAATATATGATTATACATAGAAATAACCTAAAGACAGAGAAGCTTCATTTCTTATTCAATTTTGAAAGAATATCTGTTTTTTTCCTCATCCTTCCTAAACTAATTTTTATTATGAATCAAATATATAGGGAATGTTTATTAACCGATATTGGGAATAAATGAATTGCAGTGCCGTTTTGAGAAAAAATAACCTAAATTTAGCAAAATGCTGAGAGGCAAGACATAGCAATGTTCAGTTT
Source organism: Theropithecus gelada (assembly GCF_003255815.1). NCBI lineage: Eukaryota > Metazoa > Chordata > Mammalia > Primates > Cercopithecidae > Theropithecus > Theropithecus gelada. The sequence continues at coordinate 132,408,412 of NC_037672.1, read as the reverse complement.
CAAAGCTTTATACTCAGCTTAAATCCAGACATTCTGGTAATAAGAAAACAAAGACTGCTTTAAGTTAAATTTATTTCAAATGCTATACAAAATTTAAGAGCAAAGAACCTTACATCATTTATTGCATCTATGACAGTTATTTTGTATGTAGTAGCTATTCAATTAATGTTTCTAAAACAAACTGAAGTCAGCATAATTTTTCCTGGAAAATTAGTTTTACATTTTGTACCAAACATATTGAAATTATACATAATTTGGAAATTTCTCAATTGTATGTTGAAAGCCAATAAAGGAAACTTCTCTTGTATGTACCTGAGGGGAAAAAAAAATAGTGTTATTTTCAAGAGAAACTATGCTGTCGTGTTGCTCTATTTTTGAGATAAGAGTTAAAATGTTATTTTTTGTGTTTCCAATAAATGATACAGCTGCATTCCACAATATGCTTTAAAAACTCTTAATATTTTTATATGTAAATTATGAATAGAAAATGAATTATGCAGAAACTTCTCAGATCACTAATTCCAGTAAAGACATGGAACAAATTCCAGTTTTCAGAAGAAGAGAAAGTAGAAAGTGAAGGATAAGAAGAAAGAAGGAAACAAAAAGAAGAAATAAAAAGGAGAGAGAGGAGGAGGAACAGTAGAGGAGAAGAGAAAAATGAAGGAAAGGAAGAAGAAGAGAAATGGGGAGTACAAGGATGAATAGAGAGAGAGTTGCAAAGGGAGATGAAAGCCAGGTCACTTGTAAAATAATAAATTTTTGATATTTACTTAAGAGCCAATTAAAATTAATTGACAATGATAAATTAAATTAAAACTCTTCTGTCAATAAAATAATTTTATTCAAGAAGAGATGGTAACACATCATCGCTAAAACCAAGGGCCCTGGGGTCTTAATTCTACTGGTCTTGGACAGTTTATTAAGCTTCACTGTGATTCTGTTTCTCTAACTGGATAAATGTCCATAAAAATATCTGCTCTAGGGTTTCTGTGGGGATAAAATGAGAAAATTAACTATTTATTATGTTAGTCCGTACACAGTAAATGCCTGAATAAAAAGGGGGAAGAATCACAAAGAAAATATCTATGAATATCTGTATATTAAAATGGAGCATGGTATAGTAGAAAGACACAACTGAGAGTTAATATTAAATTTTATTTAATTTTAGCATACACTCTTGTTAAAACTAATGTTTTCCATTAAGTGATTTATTGAATTATTTGAGAAATCAGTTTCCACATCTATAAATAGAAGGAATTGTTTTATCATCTAAAATCATTATGTTAATTTTCATCGTATAATTAAATAGACATTTATCAGCAGATACAAAAATAAGTATATTCTTTGTACTATTCTTTGTACTATTCTTTATAATCTGAAATTACTTTGATAATTTTTATTTATCTTGTATTCTATTCCTTTCATCATTCTCAATTTATGCTCATAATTAGCTTTAATTAGAACCTTAAAGTAAAACTGATGTTGAAATCCTTTTTGAACTTGTTATGGAATATTAGAACAATCGTTTTACTTTCAATGCCTCAATTCTTTTACTTTTAAAATGTAGTAAAAACGTAAAGTTTTTTTAAAAAATATATTACTGGATTTGAATGGTGCCCAGAATATAGTAAATACTTGGTAAATGTTTGCTTTTTTACTCAGTTATTATTGCTAATGTCGATGTCTGTACTATTGCTCCTTTGTGATTATGATGGAAATAATTGAGTAGAGTCAGAGAAGCTAAGATGTTAAAAATATTGTTGAAAATTAAAGAAAGCTCATTGCATGATAGAGTGGCCATGTTTGGAAAGGAAAGCATGACAAAGGGGTATTGAGAAGCAATGCTGACGAGCACATGGGCCTTTTAGGACTGGGCACACTTGTATTCTAATTCTGACTCTACCATTTCTAAACAATTATTCTTGAATCTTACTTAAGCTTTCTGGACTTCAGATTCCACTGATGTAAAATGAGCATATTTTTATCTCAAAACTTCTGTGTGAATCTTAAAGGAAATAATATACCAAAAGTGTCTATTATTTAATAATTAATCTTTTTAATTTCCATTCTCAAAAAAAAAAGAATTCTTTCTGACCACATATTCACAGGATACCAACTTACTCTCTCGCTGACAATGATTATAAACCTAAGTAATATATGAAACAAATAATTTCAGGAATCAAAAATCTTGCAATGCTGGTCTGTGGTTCTTGAGATAAAAGAAATGCAGGTAAACGCCACATCCACATGATATTTGCAACAATTTCCAGACGTTTACAAGCAAAGGTAAATGCCGCTTAAACTGAGAGCAAGGGTCTAGCTGGGCAGAATAAGCAGGAACTGAAGGTTAAGTCTAATGAAGTGTTTGAAATTTGTAGGCCAGAGTGCCAGAAGTAGAGAATTGATCAGAGAAGGAGACCTAGAAATGTACCTAGTGGTCTCTTTGAGTCATTAGGCAAATCCTAAACTGTACATCCATAGGGCTAGACTCCTAAGGGTTTTTTCCTAAAGGTGGCAATGTGTTAAAGTCATTAAAGTAGAGAAAATCTTGCTGAACACTCTGAGCATTTACATGAATCTCTGTAGGGCCTTGTCTTAGAAATAGGGCCACTCTAGGCTAAAATTATGAATTACTCTCATTAAAACCGAGTGAAGTTTAAACTGATGCCTTTGTAGAATAAACCTGAGATGCCAGAATAGGAATTCGTGCCAGAACAAAATACTACACTGTTTTTTGTTTTTGTTTTTTTTTTAAAAAAAAAAAACATAATTAAGACTTTGAAAAATATCCAGCCTAAAATAACACAACTATTATACACATGAGGAAGCATGTACATAGATCCATAGCCTGGATATAAAGCAGTAAATGGAAACTAACACAGAGATAAGTCAGATAATGTATCAGATGAGGACATTAAAACAACTGTTATGAAAAGAAACGTATGTATTGAGATTTCATCAAAAGATAAATAGAAGCTATAAAAGTAAGAAATATAGAACAGAAAAAACGGTATCTGAAATATTCTGTAAGAGCTGAGCAAACTAGGACACCTAAAAACAGTGGATATAACTGTAAAAGGTATACAGTAACTTTGAAATAATTAAAAATGTTTAAATTAGAGAATGAAACTTTTATAGAGAAATTTAAGATATTTTACACATTTTAAGGTTTATTAGGAATAAAAAAGGCTTGGTAAAAATAATGAATTCTACTGGTTATGGATGTGTCATATTTTTAAAGTCGTATTTTATTCAATTTTAAAATATTTTGTTTATATTTCTGACACATTGATGAATATTAACTGGGATGCTCATTTTTTAAAATAAAGGTTTTTGTTATGTCTATGACTATTTATTAGTGATGTAAAAATAGTTCATTTTAATGATAGTTTCTTAGTTAGAATTTGCCAATTTAGAACTCACTAACTTTTCAAAGTAAATAGTCTTCAACTTTCACTATTCAGCTGAAGTTTAGGAAACTTGAACACATTGAAAAACAAACTATTCCTAAATGAAGTTGGTCTTCCTTTAATTACAAAATCTTAGCTGAGAACACTGATGAAACAAATTGGAAACCTTAGGGTCTTATAAGGAAGCCGGTATTCTTTCTTCTATTCATCATGATTAGGCATTCTTCTTGATCCATCTCTCACAAAATCATATTATTTAATCTCCCTTGATCTAAGCTTTATGACCATGCATCTCAATTTCAACAACTGATCTCAACTTTTTGTATTTGAATATAGTAGCCTTGATATTTCCCAAACATTTCATCATGAGGTCATTATATATTTATAAATTCAGAAATAAAAAAACAGCTACAGTATTCTTTGAAATTGTTAAGTGTATGTAAATAAAAATAATGCTTTACTTTATGTGATTGACATTACCTGTTCTCAATGACAAAAGGTTTTCTAAAATTGTCACATTTATCCTCAAATATCTAAAAATGCTAAAGATACATTATCTGGGTTAGATATATAGAACACGTTAGACATATTATTATAGGACTTATATTTCTGCATGAAATATAAGATATAAGATTCCTAAAGGCATACATTTTGAATTTGAGAGCAAGACTTATAGATGCAATATCATTAGTTGGATGAAAAGTACTAATTCTTGGGGATAAAGTCATCTTTATTATTACTATTTTTTCTAATCCAAAGCCAATGGACACCAGTATACTTGTTTTTGTTGATAAAATCTGGATTGTTTCCAGCAGGCTTCTTTCCTTCATATATTAGGAGAAGCTTACCTATACATATGATCAAGACTCTTTTTAAATCTAAAAGCCTTTGCATTAAGCTTTTCCTATAAGTTGGACATAATATTCTCATTTTATGGTGACAAAAAGCATTTCCAAATTATCAGAATAGATTAATACATGTGTCATAAATAAAATTTTTATTTTGTAGGTGTACTATTTGTATCATTCTGATTTTATTTTTATAGGAAACCAGGATTGGATTTATTATTTCATTAATTTTAAAACAAATTAGTGTTTGTCATAATTTTATAAAGTTCAGCCCAGAAAAAATGGAATTTTCATGATAAAAGATAAATTGTGGCATATTCTTTTCAAATATGTTCATATTATCCTATGAAATTAAATATAACAAATGTCAACTATATTTAATCCTCGGTTTTTATTCAACATTAATCTTTGAAGCTTCTGCTAAATTATTTTAGCAATTTAAATTTTGACATGGATTTATTTTTCTCAGCTAGAAGCTATTCATAACGTAATAGGGTGTTATAGACAAATATATTTAACAAGCAAAGTAATCATAGTTGAAAGAAATGCAAAAACTTACTCTATACTTATTTACTGATTATGTGGTATTTATGATTAAGTCAGAAAATATAAATTTTAAAGTAATTATGAAACTTAGCTTTCAACTGTAAAGATTTTCTGAGGTGTGGGTAACCATCTAATTGATCATCATCATTTATTTTTTAGTTATAAAATGTAAATGTTTATACTAATATAGATGAATAAACATGAATATTAAAAGTTCAACATTTTCTAATCCAATGTATGCAGTCACAAAGAAATATGTGCACACGTAAGTGCAATATTTGATGCATACATCCTATAAAATTCAGGTGGTTATTATTTACTATAAATCTGTATAATTAAAAATATTTAACCATAAATTTAGCACAACACATTGCAAATAATCAGTGAGCAGTATAATAATTCCATATCAATGAGCAAAGTGGTTTTATGGAAATATTTTCCCTTAGAATCCATAAAATCTTAACAAAATAAAAAAAATAAAATTGTACAATATATTCTAAATAAGTAGTAAAGGAAAAATATTTATGCTTAAAACATGGAGATTCCTTAGTTACTTAATGTACACCAGTTTTAGTAATAAAATCAATTTTTAAAATTCTCACATAATTTATATCAATTTCAGAAATACATGTTATTTAGGTATTTTTGTTTCATTTACTTCTTAAGCTATATAGATGGTCTCATTAATAATCACAAACATTTCAATTACAAATCTTAAGAAGCTACACTTCAATTTTAGAACTGAAAAGTTCATAGCAATCAGATTTATTTCATTCTTTAGGACAGTAACAGGGTTGGTAAAAATTAAAATTAAATGTTAATAGAGCCAGGAATATTTTCTTTCATATTCTTTTAAGCTATGAGAAATATATGTCTACTTTTTTTAAATTATTATTATTATACTTTAAGTTCTAGGGTACATGTGCATAACGTGCAGGTTTGTTACATATGTATACTTGTGCCATGTTGCTGTGCTGCACCCATCAACTCGTCAGCACCCATCAACTCGTCATTTACATCAGGTATAACTCCCAATGCAATCCCTCCCCCCTCCCCCCTCCCCATGATAGGCCCCAGTGTGTGATGTTCCCCTTCCCAAGTCCAAGTGATCTCATTGTTCAGTTCCCACCTATGAGTGAGAACATGATATATGTCTACTTTTAAAGTAAGTCAAAATAAGCATAAACATAAGTTTTTCTAGCTTTTAATACTCTTGAAGACAATAAAAATGTTTTACACATGAATAATTGTGATACAGAAAGCACAGTATTTCACTTGCCTTATATGTGTGCATAAAAGATAGTAGCAACATATATTAGATTTAAAAAGAATTTCATATTTAAATAAATTCAAATGATAATTCATATGTGACAGACCTACACTCATCAAAATTCATGAAAAAATTTTTTCTGTACTGATAAGTCTTATAAATTATGTAATCAGCTTGATAATAAGAAAGTTCTCATTTAACAGAAAAGCTCTCTCTTAACAAAAGGGCAAAGATTTCAAACATTTGGAAATTTTTAAAAAATTGATGAGAGAGAGAGGGAGGGAGATGCAGCATTGAGCAATACAAAAATTAGTAGCAGTATTATTGTAATTTACACAGGAAACTACGTAGATTATTTTCCACTGATTAGCAATGAACATAAAGGTCAAACTTTTCCCTAGTTTGTCACAGAGAATGATTCTAGGATAGAATAAAAATGTCTGTGGTACTGGGTAGGCAGACAATTAAGAACTGAGATTTTCTTGGTTTTTACAGAATTTTAGTCAGGTTATATTTATTTGAGCATATATCAAAAAAAAATAACCTGGTGTATAAGGTTGGTTGAGATTCAGTAATTACATGAAAATTAAAGTTAAAAGTAAGTGGGGGTTGTGTTCTTTCTAAACCAGTTTGATATGCAGATATAAAGAGTATATAGAAGGCATTAAAGAGAAACACTATGGAGAACGGAATTGTGGGCAGAGGGCATAGTTGAGATAAAGATTCTAGGAGGCAAATATAATAAATCACCTTTCATTTTATAAAACAGACAGAGAGATATAAATATAATGAAGGTCACATCAAAACAAAATCCGGAGGCTTTGGTGGGTGTCTAGCAATAATAGGTTATGCCATCTGCTCAGAGTGGATATTTAGTTCTAAGAATGGAGAAAGGACAACATAGCTGGAACATGTTAGAAACTAATGTGAAATGATCAAAGTTTTTGTGAGACATGGAGAAAGAAGTGTGTGTTTTCTCGGATATATATTAATACAGATAATTTATTAGAAATTATATTCAAAACCCAATCATTCAATCAAAAGAATTAAGAAATATGTTTGAGAATGATATCACATTTAGTTAAAAAAAAGTTCTAAGATATGTATAGGTATTGTGCTAATGATGTTGTTTGTGTGTCAAGAAAGGGTTAAACAAACTCAAGGATTTACTCGCAAAAGTAGACTTCAAAATAAAGGAAAATAAAGCAAGTGAACTTTTGTTTACTATTTGTTCCAAGGAAGCATTTTTTATCCAAAAGTGTTTCTCATGGAGGAGAAAACATTGTCAGGAGATTAAACAGTGGTAACTGGACTATGTCTTACCTAAGAATTAAGCAGAAAACCTTTTCACAAGTAGAATTTTAGAAAATGTTCTTAGAGACAAACATTTGTAGTATTGTTTCAGCAATGACTTTCAAATGGCGTGGTCCTTAAAAAATAAAAATCTTCATGCTACAACCTGTAAGTGTTTATTAATGTAAATGCTGAGAGTAACTAATGATCTTAAAGAAGTGATCCAACAAAGTGTCAATCTCTACAGTAGGATTTTCACATTTTTGTTTGTTTGTTTGAAAAGTAAAAATCCTGTGACCCATGGGACAAACTTTAGGCAGTCCACAATATTCTGAAATGGTATAGGGAAAATATCAATTAGGTACACTGTGGGAAGTTAATTTCCTTAACCCCATTGGATACGCAATAAGTTGTGCAACCCCAAATAGTTAAGATCCCCTGTTCTATAGTAGAATTGTAGCTATTGGTAGGCTAGTTTCCTTACGGAGTATCGAGCCTAATTTACTAATAGGAATATAGCTTTTATGGGACTATAGGTCTATGTATTCATAGTTTAGATGCTCAGATTTTACAAAGTCTCTCCCAAAGCCCAAAACTAAAAGTATTCATAGTGTAATCCAAATACGTAGTTCAGACAGATCTAACATGAGAGCATTCTGTATTTTAATTGAGGTGAAGTAAATCACCTAACAAAGTGTCTGGTGTGTAATAGTTTTTAAAATGTGTATTAATATCTGCCTTTTTTACAGAATTTTATATTCATGATATACTGAACTTAATTATTCTCTTTGACAGATAATTCAACTATTATAGAACCGTGCAACTGAATATCTGATGTTAAGGCAGTTTTTGAGCGTGTATTTTCCAAGACTCGCTCTTTCAAAAGATTAGTTTAATACACAAAGCATGGATTCTGTATTATGCTTCAAATCTAGTGTCCTGAAGTGAGGGAAAAACTTGGCATGTTCTAATCACAGAGGAAAGCTACTATGAGTATGCACAGTATAGAGAATTCAAGAGAGTAAGGGCAAATAAAGTGATACAGGTGGACTGATTCTAAACTGTTTAGGATATATCAGACCACAATACAATTATGTTTTCCTACTTGCAATGGAAAATCATTGGTAGGTTTTAAGCAGACTACTTCATGTGTGATTTAATTTTTAGAATACACCCTGGTTGCTTTAAAAAGAGTGGATTACAGGGAAGCTGATAGGAAGCAAAATAGACTAGTTAGGTCTAATCTGTATATTATAATAATTCATGTAAATTATTTAGATATTTGGGGCAGGTAGGAATTTGAATTGCACTTAGAAATACAGCCAGCAAGGATAGCTCAGGATTTGAAGGTAGAATGTACAGAATATTTTTCTGAGCAACATGGTATATGGTGATGCTAATTACTCATATAGAAAAATATTAATGGAGAATTTATTGCTGAGAAAAAAAAATCAAGAGTTCTCTGCATCTGTTAAGCTTCAAAAGTCTTTTGAATGCTAAGATAAAAATGTAAAATACACAGTTAAGTATATGAGTTCAGAGTTCAATGGAGAAAATGTTGCAAAATATATTTTAGTATTTTGGGTCTGCAGGATGTTGGCAGGTAATACATTCTCTTGCAGAGGAGAAACTGCAAACTACAAGATGCTGGAGGTTTGCATTGTATTTTTTTAAAATGAAGAAGAAAATCAATAACTGCAAGAGCTGGAAATTACTTGAAAGAATGCATGCATCTATATTTAACTTCTATATATATCTATACATAAAATACTATAATAACATTTGAAGAATAGGTGATTATATTAATTATTATAAGCAGGTACACAAAAATTAGGAATTTTAAATAATATTTTTATGTTTATTTGTCTTTCTAGCGTTCAAAGCTTTCTACACAAGCATAGAGTTCAATTGAATTTGTATAACTATCAATAGGCATTTATAAATTTGTATATAATGAGTACATTAACAAATTTTTCAATGTGTATGAGTTTCATGGTCTCATCAATGATTTGATACATTACTATCTTACAGAGGGCAGATAGATGTAGTGTTCACTGAATCTCTTCATCACCATTTTGATGAAGATTGTCAGTCCCCAAAAAGGTTAAAGATTCATATAAAGCATGCATGTTTCTCTTCCTTACTCTAAATTATCTTATCTTTTAGCTACTAGCATTGAAATATTTAAAATATAATTATTCATCAACAAGATAATTATCAGGCATTAAATATGTGTTAGGTAAATAAGAATTATTTCAGTGCATTTAGTAAATCTTTAATTTAGACACCAACATCTTTTTTCTATATTCCACTCTAGATCTCCAATTAGCACATCTAGAAAAAAGATAAAAAGTGTATCCTCAAAGAAAGGTCCAAACTGCAGTCAGAAACCCTTCTTCAACCCCACCATGGCAGCTTCATGACCTGAGTTAGTGAGCCACAAAATGAGAAGACTTCAAAGAGCTGCAAAGGTTGTGCTACAGAAAAGGGTTTACAGATGTAAAGGGTAAAACAGCATGAGGAACTACGGAGGTGAAGCTCACATTAGCTGTAGACTATGACACAAAAAGAACATTTAATCTACCAAGGATAGAGAGTAGAATTGTAACAATGAAAAGAAATACTACCTGCTGACTAAGAAAACTAGAGAGGAAAGCAAAATGAAATCTCTCAGGAAAGGTTCTGCGGCTATTAGCCGACAAAGTAAATTGAGAATGCCTTTTTATATTACTTGTAATCATAATGCATAGGAAAGAAAAGAAAAAAAAGAAAAGTAGTATAATTTGCAAGATTGACAACCATCTTGGCAAAAAAAGAGAGTATAATGAGATCATAAAGGTAGGGTGATTTCACTTTTTTTTTTTTTCCTCTTCTTTTTTTTTTTAAAAAAAATTTAATTCTGAGTTCTACATTTTTTGGAGATAACTATAATGGTTGAGGACGTCAAATCTAAGGTTGAGCTGATTAGCAAGCATAATGAACAAAGTCAATTTCAAAAGAAGCTGAGGAATATTTCTGGTTCTCAAAAATAAATCACCTGTCAAAATTTTATAGCAAAGAAGATCAAATGCCACTTATATGTAGTAAAAAAGCAGGCAAAAAGATAAAAAGTAAGCAACTCCAATAAAGTGAGAACTCGGCTTAGGGAAAAACCTTGAGTAGACTGACACAATAAGAAGGAGGTAAACAGGATAACTTTAATGCAAAACAAGACGTTTTACATATCCTTAATGGCAAGTATGTTAATAAATTGCATAAAGATGACAATAGTGAGAATCCCACGAATATTAGGTCTCCAATTGTGTCATTGCGAATCAGTTATATTGTTTTCTTAAATCAGTTTCATGTGCTGTCTGTGGTTATTGTGTCACAGATTTTTACTTTAGAAAATACTGACAGTAGTAGTGAGTGGACTACATTTGAGGAGAGTGACAACTAGGAAACAAAACGAGGGTCAGAAATTTGAACTTAATAATCTGTATTAATTTATACACAACAGTGAGCAAAATCCTAGCACAAGTGGGCATTATATAAATTTGTTTAAAGATATAAAAATGATATAAATTTACTCACTATCTTCTCAGTTGAATACTAAAGAGATGCTCATAGATATAAAATAATATACACAACAAACTGCACTTTGCTCTAATATAAACATCTATACTCTCAGTAATTATGAGAACTGGAGATTACTGATCTGTTTACACATATGTTTTGCCTTTCGCCTTGTAGTGACTATTACTGCTCTGGTCCAATTTACTGGAGAAATTAATTGAAGTAAATTTTACCTAAAATAAACCTAAAAAAAAAAAAAACGTAATTATCCTGAAAGATATTTTATAATATTGATAATTGAGAATAAAATTCTAATGGACTGATTTCAAATATGTATATATATGCAAAACAAATTTAAAAAGAAAAGAGCAAATCTTCTGTTCCTTTTAGTTTTTGCTCATTCTAATCCCTCTACATGATTGCTTATTTTTTAAGTTTTAAAAATTTTTTTCACTTCCATGCACCTCAAGTATGACGTAAATGAATGTTGAGAAGTGTTGCTGGGCCAGTGAATTTTTGTAGCATGAGTTCACTGCTACACTTCTTTTTTATAAAATTTGTTCTTTGGAAACATATACAGAATATCGTTAACAGTGAGAAAAGTATTCAATAAGGTCATAGACGGTAATGCTAGCAGAATCCTTGCCATAAGGGCATAAAAATTCTTATTAGAACAGATTTCTATAGCAGGGAGGACAAATTGTCAGTTCTTCCGTGGTAGAAGACATCCAATAGAAAGAATTCAATATAATCAATCTGCCAGAAGCTGGTTAGGTGAGTGATCCTCACTGGGCAATGGTGCCATAGAGGAGCACAGACTTAGCTTCTGCTTTTTGCAACTCTGGTATTTAACAGTAGCAATAAACCACTGATAAGGCCAAATTTTGTTTGTTGAGCTTCTGCATACCCTCAAATTCTGCTACCATGCCCGCCTTGTACATGGGCCCATTGTATAAGCACCTGAGAGGTTGATCTGAAAAAAAGAAAAGAAAAGAAAAGAAAAAGAAAGAAAAGAAAGGAAAACAAGAAAAGAAAAGAAAAGAAAAGCAGATTAACATTCAAAGAATGAACATTATTCTCCCCGATTATTGATAGATTTATCTGCAATGAAGAAATGTAAGTAACCATGTACCTTTTCATTATATATTCTTGTTGAATCCTGCAATCAATCATTTTCTTTCCAGCCTCTTACCAACTGGCCAAAGCAATAGGTTTTGCATATGATTTAGCATAAATCTTAAACTCTTATCATTTCTCTTTCCATAAAAAAGCCACAACCAGGCATCCTGCCAAAATTCTGCCCAAAGAAGTATTCCTTTCACCATTGTCTTTTAGGGCTAGCCACTAGAGGGACTGAAGGGCAGAAGGAGCCCAATTATGCCCAATGACAGAACTTCATATTGACCTGTGAAATATTCTGTTCCTCTTTTAACTGTTCATATAAACTGTTAGTGAGGTCCTAAGTCTGGTAAAGGCAAGAGCAGCTACATACCTGTAGTAGGTGTTGTGAAAGTCTGAGTCATCTGCTCATACAACTTGCTTAAGTCCTACTTGTGTGAAATCTCACTTCTTTTTCATAATGTAGAGCTGCTACTCATCCCCAACTTCGTGGAAAAAGAAAGAAAACACTTCATAAGAGCCTGCTTTGATCAAATATTATTTGGAGTTGCAGTTAAAGTGTAAAGTCTCTAAAGAGGCCCAGGAATGATACCTAAGCTATCAATAATTTTCTAAAGGTTTTTTAACAACAAAAGAAGTCATTGTTTGAAAACTCCCAGGGTATGTGCTATGATTCTCTTCTTGGGGATTCATTTCCAGAGGTCCCTACTGTGTACTCACCAGAGACTCCTGGAACACCATTAAAGATGCTGTGCCTAAGGCTTAAGTGACAGGTAAGCATGCATTGCAGCTTTGTTCTGCTGCACCTAAACCTAATTTTTTTTAGTTTTAGGAAACCTTGGAAATTAGAAAACACACAAGTTACTTGACATATGATTTGAAGGCCACCTAAATAGTACAATTTTCCTCCTAAAATCCAAATAAGCTTACATAGCATTGATTGTACCTCTTTCTAATTGGTAAGTGATTCAAGATGCAGCAATTTGTTTTTAAATATAGAACCTTAGCCCCTTCCTCTTTAAAGTGTGGTTCGCTCAAAAATGCATCAGTATTACCTGGTAGTTTGTGAATAATGTAAAAATGCAGGCCCATCCCCAGACCTAATAAATCAGAGTATGCCTTGCAAGAAAATCCCTAAATGATTTGTGTACATGTATGTTTAGGTTTGAGAAGTTCTGCCCTTGAACACGAGATGAAATTCTACTGTTGTAGAAAAGTTTTAGATTTTGAGGTTTTGTCTTTTACTCCCGGGCAAATACATGTTTCAGTAAAGTATCTAGCCTGCGTGTCACCTTCTTCTCACCACATCAAAATAGAATAATGTCATTAACGTAGTAGACAAAAGTGACATTTAAAAGTATATGTATGCAATTGATAACTCCATATACCATATTTTGACAGAAAGTAGAATCGTTGGTATAATCCTCAATTACCATTATGAAAATCTACTGGTTTTTCTCCCAATAAATATGAGCTACTCCTGGACATCCTTGTTTATTTATATGGAAAAAAATTCAATCACCAAATCAATAACTACGTAATAATTTGTTCCAGGAAGTTACCAAAATTAGAGTAGCAGGTGCAACTGGAGTTACCGTTTGACTATGTTTAAGATAATCCTTACTGTTTCCAGCTAATCAGGACTACAGTTGATATCACAATCCTCACATATTAAAAACAATATTGCTTTGTCTTTACTCTTTTGAAAGAAAGTTCAGGACCAGGGTTTTAAAACTGGCTCTTTCTAACAAAAACAATAAAAAACACTACTCAAGGTGCTGGGGATTATACGTATTGTCATACATTGCCTGAATTAGGAACTAGATTATAATCACACTGATGTGTGAATCTAATGAATCCCCTGTTATCATAAGAACTTTAAAGTAAAACTCCATGGATCACCAAATGTTCACTGGGCTGTATACTGACTTATGGGCCACCCAGGGCCAACCCAGAATCAGTGTCTAATAATCCCCCAAGAGCATGAGTATTTCTCCAGTGCACAGTTAACTGGTATTCCTCTGCCAAGTCCTTTTAAGGAAGTCTATAAGAAAGATTTACATTATATACTTATGACAGTAGACCCAGGGTTCTTCTTTAGTTGAAACTAGGCTATCTCACAAAGAGCTCTGGGCCTTTCAACACCTTGGAATCTGGAGACTTTTGCAGCACCTACACTTTCAATTGTAATCATTCAAATCAGATGCCTACTGACCCACTCTAGAAAAATAAAAAAAATTATAAAGAGTAAACTATGTTTTATTACACCAAATAATTGCTTATCTATATCCCTGTAAAATATACCTTCAAGATCATGAAACATATTTATTTTATTCACTCTCTCCAGGCATCCCTTGCAATTCTTACCTTACCTCCAGTCACATAGACTCTGACTTCTAGTTCTAGGCCTGGAGGCAATGAGATAATGGAGTGAATATTGAGAAGAATGGGTGGTTCATTGCCAACCAACTGCCTTAGGCAAGGCAATCCAGGTTTTCAAACAAGAAAATGCTAGTATCTTAAAAATGAATGATGAAGCCAGACTGGAGGATAGGAGCAAAACCCCAAATACTTTCACTGGAAACGTATTGAGCGATAACTTTGAACTACTCTATTGATAGATTAAATGATTTTGTAGAGTGAAAAGAGAATGTGTCAGACCTATGCATTTGTTGTTTCTTCTCTTAGGAATGAGATAGCCAGAAATTTAGAAGTGATATTAAAAAAAAAAAGAAAGAAAGAAAAAGAAAGAAAGAAAGAATCTTTCGGTTTTTTAAAGTTATATCTGCAGAAATAATAAAACAGACATGATTATAATATACCATATTAGATTTACTTATTGATAAAGTAAGAGAGAAGCTATATATTTAAATCTTTCTTTGCTAGATGATAGATGATTTAAAAATGAACTTAACAAAGAGTGAAAAATAAATGGATGCCCAAAAGTATAAAAACAAATTCAAGCAATAAAAATGTGAGATTTGGATCCTGTTATGGAAAAGGATAGCAACATTTGAATTAGTAAAAAAGTTTTTGATGGGATAAATGCACAACTTTTAATGCTGAAGGTCACAATCTACAAAAAAAAAGTCATAATATTTACAAATACCTATGCACCAAACAACACAGTATCTACCTTCTTTAATAAGAAACTCCCTTAAAAAGGAAACATTATTTACCCTCAGGTGAGAAAAAGAAAAATAGACAAAAATGGCCACATAGATAAGCACATGCCATCAGTTCTAAAATGATGAACAGATTTGTGTCAGAGTCTTAGAGGAGGAACAGAAGAAACTAAAACATGTACAGTATAAGGTCAAGCCATCCTGACAAAATAATCTGATAAGTGATTTTCTTTTTCTAATCATGAACTATTTGTATGCTGTTCAAAACAAATTGCTACTATGTCAGTGGGCAAGTTTTTACATGGCAGAAGTTGTCTATTGCCATCATATGCTATGCGTTGTCTGGGGTCCCAAATGAACACCCTCATTTTCAATATTTCACTAGAAAAACTCATAGAACAAAGAAAATCAGTTATACTCATGGATATAATTTATTATAGCAGAAAGATAAAGATTAAAATCAGCTAATGAAATAGAAATATAGGGCAGAATTCAGGAGAAACAAAACACAAGTTTTCAGTTGTCCCCTCCCATTGGAATTAAGATAAGCCTTAACTTCTCCTAATAATGATAATCAACAATACATATTAATTACTACCAACCATGGAAGGCTTGTGTCCAGAGTTTTTATAGGGTGTCAGACATGTAAGCATGAAAAACTTGCAATAGCTATTCTTAGTAACTTAGTCTCCACCCCTCCAGAGGTCAAATTGGTACTGTTTACCCCAATCCCCCATACCATAAATCACATTTTAGTGTAAACTACCTGGCATGGCCCAAGGCCCCAGGTGAACAAAGATAGGATCAGGTAGGATATTGCAATGGTTTAGAGGCTATCTCCCAGGAGGAGGTCAAGGGCCAAAACTTTCTTTGGAATGCACAAGGTTTGAATAATCAAGTCCTGCTACATTAACCCTTTACATTAATGCAAATCCTTTAACACTCTGTAAAAGCCAACCTAAAACTTAGTGGCTTAGAACAATACACACAAATTTAACTCAAGTGTCTGCATGTTCCCAAATTAAGGTGGATTTGATTGGACAGTCTTCTGATCTCACATATATTGGGGGATAGGCTGCAGATCAGCTGATCTAGGATGTTGTAGACTGGGACTCTGCTCGTTACGCCTCCATCAGGCTAGTTTAGGCAAAATCTTGTGGATAAGGCACACAAGCAAGAGTGTTTAAAATGCAGTAGACCTTTTGAAAGCTACTTGATGTATCACTCCTAATAACATCTCATTGACTAAGGCTAGTCATATGATCAAACTGGAAACAAGGGCAGAGACATAGAATTCTGTCTCCTCAGTGAAAGAAAGTGTAAAATTACATGGTAAGTCTTGGATATAGGAAGGAGTAAAGAACTAGGTTCTGTGTTGCAATCTGCAGCACAAAATTTGAGAAAAGTTTTTAAAGATTTTTAAAATGGCAAATCTTCTATGGATTGACTGTATTTAATCATCACAAGGTTACAAATTAAAAACAGATTAAAAAATTCTCAAGAACGCATGAATTGTTTTCAAGTCTACTTCGGAAAAACTTTATTCTTACATGTTTAGCTTTGCATTGTAAGAAATAAATAAATCGTTCATTAACTTGTGTATTAGTAACTGAAATTAAAGAACACATTTCTCATGTTTTGCGATTATTGCCTTACATTAAATTTTAAAATAAAGTTTTAATTCCATTACAAATAAATTATATTTTCTTAAATTTAAATGATCAATTCTTTGACAGAATGTTTTTGCTCAAGACAATTATTTTGAAGATCAGACCATAGAAGTCTACTGCTACTTGTTTTTATTGACATAGCTAAACAATATGCCCTTGAATCTAATATATAATAAAGACAACTAATAAAATATTTCAGACAAAATATACTTGCTTTCCTTTTCTTTATATCTAGATTTTTAGGGCAAGTCTTTATTTATTTGGCTGTTTAGATAAGAGTGAATATTATAAATATATTTGTTAAGCCATATATCTTGTTATATATTGTTAAGCAAATATATTTGTGAACTCCTATATTACTTCAGTATTTTCCTGGATTTGCTTCCTTTCTTATTTGAATACTTCCTCCAAGAGTAGTTTAGTAACAATGTTTTTATAGCAGAATTTCTGTGGCCTCACATGCTCAAGAATTGAATGTTTGTGTGTGTGTGTGTGTGTGTGTGTGTGTGTGTGTGTGTGTGTTTAAAGAGAAAGAGAGAGATAAGAGATCTATATCCTATGATTTATGATTTATGTATCCAGATTTCAGGATATCCTGACAGTGAGTGGTATAGTCTGAATGTTGTCTAAGCAATAACATCAGAATAATGATAATGTTCAAAAAATGTACGTGAGTTAAAATTTTAACTCATTATTAATTACAGAGCCAGACAGATGTTACAACAAGATCAAAGGAAAAATCAAAGAAGCATACTTTTATATGTAGTAGTAACGCAATGTTGAAATAAATTTGCACATGGATGCAAAACTGGCTTTCTTCCTATGGAGAGGGGTGTCAGTTGAAACCCCACTGGACAAAATTCATTTGCATCTGTTATAAACAAGAATTATTTTGTATTGTTATCAGTAATCTACAGCTCATTAGAATTATAAAATTGCTCAAAGGCAGCTAAATAATCAGCTAGTCGAAAGGCTAAGATCTATCAATACATAATTTTTCATTTCAGATACTCCATAATCTTTTTTGTTCCAACTTTACTTATCGTATTTTGTCCTTTTAATCAAAGCAACTTCAAAGAAATCTTATTTCTGATTACAAAATAAGGAGGGTTTTATTATGTATGTTCTGTGTCTTAGTCTATTCAAGGTACTATAACAAAATACCATGAACTACGTACCTTATAAACAACAGAAATCTCTTTCTCACAGTTTTGGAGGCTGGAAAGTCCAAGGTCAGGGTGTTGGCTGATTTGGCACCTGGTGAGGGCCTATTTCCTTGTTTAAAAATCGTGCTTTCTCACTGTGTCCTTAATGGAGGAAGGGGCAAGGCAGCTCACTGGTGCCTCTCATAAAGGGCACTAATCCCAATTGAAAGAGCTCTGCCCCCATGACCTACTCACTTAAGTCTCCATCTTCTAATATCATCACTTTGGGGGTTACAATTTCAACATATGAATTCTTGGGGAGACAAGCATTCAGGTCATAACAGCTTGGTTATTTATCTAGGTATACCAAAACCATTATTTTCTTAATGTGCCTTTCTATGTTTGCTATACTGAAAATTTTCATAAGGAATATCAGATTGGACTTTTATAAAGTGCAACTGTTTCTAATGGAAGAACAAGAAGAAAAATTCAATAAATCCTTCTCTAGATTTTACCTCAGTGTTCATGATCTGTATGAATACCTCTTCTTTGAATTCTCTACAATGTGTTAATGATCTTTGACCTACCAGAAAGTCATCTTTCTTATCAGCTGTGAAGGTGAGAACCCTGTATGCCAGATAGTGACCCACTGTTTTTGATGCAGCTCAGTGAGCTTACATCTATAAAGTCCACCTTAGTTTTCTAGAAAGGGTTTATCATCTCTGTAAAATAATCATTATTGTCAAACATGATGTTCTGGACAAAGTTTTAATTGTTTTATCTTCCCCATTTATCCTAGTAAAAAGGAGAATGGATTACTATTGAACAGCTATGGTTATTGAACAACCATTGCCATAAAAAGTAAGGAAATTCCATAGAAATTTTCTGAATTGTGGATAGTAGGGTGTCAGTGAGAATCAGATATAATTTTTAAATGCTTCATTTCAGTTTTCAAAAGAAGTCTACTAAACAGTTATCTGTTAAAGATAAAGAAGACAGAAAAAATTACTTATTTATATATTCACAAAATAGAACATTAAAACAATGTCAACACAATTCCAAATTACATAATTAAATTTCCCTCATCAGTTCATTAGGTTTCATGTAATTAATTCTTGTTCTCCTGTATCTTGGATTAGCATTAACTCTAAAAAGGTTTTTGGATATCCTGACAGCCAGTGGTATGGACTGAATGCTGTCTAAGCAATGACATCAGAAGCCTGTCGCCAAAAATATATTTTCGACATATCTGTGGTTTAAAATCCTTACTCACAAGGCTCTAAGACAGTCTTTCCTTCTTCTTTTATTTTCTCTTTTTTTTTTTGAGAGGGAGTCTCTCTCTGTCATCTAGGCTGGAGTACAGTGGCCTGATCTCAGCTCCCTGCAACCTCTGCCTCCCAGGCTCAAGTGATCCTCCCACCTGAGCCTCCAGAGTAGCTGGGATTACAGCCGCGCACCACCAAGCCTGGTTAATTTTTGTATTTTAGTAGAGACGGGATTTTACCATGTTGGCCAGGCTGGTCTCGATCTGCTGACCTCTAGTGATCCACCTGCTTTGGCCTCCCAAAGTGTTGTGATTACAGGCATGAGCCACGTCACCCGTACAACAGTCTTTCTTTAATGAAGAAAGGAAGTATGAACTGTAGGTTATTGCAGGGCCTTTAGGCAAGCATCACAGTAAACCAAAATCTACATATAAATGACAGATACTTAAAACAGTCATGGTTAATTTATTACTAACATTTTCAAGGTGAAAGATATGGTGAGCGTTTGTAACAAGAATTACAGAGCTGACAAGGAAATGGGTATCTCTGTAGCATGCAAAATAAGAAAAAACAGCCATTTCTGAAAAAATTAAACAAGATGCCATTAAGGACAATGATTAACCCTATTTTCAAATAAGTCTGTGAATGTCAAAACTGATTAAAATTGATAAACAAAATTTTTGTAGAGAAAAAAACTTTTATACAACAAAATAATCCTGAGACGCCATATGTATAATATCCTAAGATCACACCAAAAATATACAAAAAACAAACCAAGAAAATACAAAGAATATTGGAAGAATCAAACAAAGTGATTCACAAGTCTGGAGTAGAACCCAAACATCTGTATTTTTATAAAACTTTATAGATAAATTAGATATGTATTGCCTGATTTAAAAAAAAATGATTCAGAAGATGCTAACTTTAGAGAAGTAAGGTTGAAGTCAAGTAAACATTTTAAATAATAACTGACGTTATATCTGGTAGCATTGTTTAATAATCTACAAACCACCACTGGAACCAAGCTAAACAGAAGGATTATGAACACCAGGACATTTCTAGAAAATTTTACGTTTTATCAAGCGTGGTGAAGACCACAAGATGTTACACCACACACAGTTATGGTCAGGGAAAGGAGTTCTTTAGTCATACAACCAGATCAATAGACAAAGTAATATTACGGCATCATTCCTCAGTCCAGAAATGATGTGATGGGAGTATTACATCCTGATGATGAAGGAAAAGAACAGAAGATTATTTCGTTTTTATACTAAAGTGATAGCTGTCTCCTTTTAGTCCCCCAAAATGAAAAACAAACAAACAAACAAACAAAAAACCACAATAATTTTAATGTTTTGAGCCTGATGAGAAACGATTTTCACCCTAATCTATTTAGAAAAATAAATAAGTATTTATAAGAGCCAGATGACCCCTGAGTGTCTCCAGTTATAAGAAGCTAGACCTGTCTCCCAATTCTTGGCTTCAGTTTGATGTGTTTCAGTGCTCCTGGCACTTAGCATTTAACACAGGGATCTAGTCTAAGCTGTCACCATTTGGTTCTCTAGGGGACATAATGGAAGTTGAATATACTTTCATATCAGAGCAATTAACTAGATAAATGATTACAGATCTAATTCCTCATATATGAAAATTAAAATACTTCTGGGGAACTGAAGGCAAATATTCTCTAACTTTGTATGATATATATCATATATCACATATATCATATATATCATATACCATATATATGTTTCAGGAGGATAGGGCATTTGCAAGAGCACTGGAAAATGCAGAGAAGTTTTATTTCCCCATCTTCCTATAAAACAGATAGTTTATGAAATACTTATATTAGTAGTATTTTATTTATACAAATGTAACCTAGGGAAGGCTGAGCATCTCTTCTAATTTTAAAACAAAGTTCATATTACTCATAAATAATAACATATCAAATAAAACCTAATTATTTTTAGCACCTCTAGAGAACATAGTATATTTTTCTCTGCCACTGTTGCTCCTAGTATAGTATCAACCACTTATATTAACTACAACTCTTAATCAAAGTAACTAACTTTTATTTCACAGAGAGAACTGAGGAAGGTAGGGGAGAGGAGGACAAATAATTGAGAGGTGTTTGTGTTTGTCATCCACCAACATTTTAGCAGATAAATATGAGTTCCAAATACACATAATTTTCTATAGACACAAACACCCCTCTTAAAACTTTTCAAAGTGACAAAACATAAATTTTTAAATTAACATGGAACTAAGCTGTAGCCTTTTTGTAACATATAAACATAAAAATAAAAATTATGTAAATTTAAAATTATGACAAAGAGTCAATATTTGGTTCTTGTTTCAGAATTATATGGATAGCCACTGACTATCCAATACCTAACTAAATTAACTCATTCTAAGATTTTAAGCCATGTAAAGATCTTGAAAATTTTCTTCAAAACTTCCTATAAAACCTAATTAATGTTAAGTTGTTCAGAATCCATTTTGTTAAATGTACATTTACATTTTTTTATAATCTTAAACATCACATAAGAGTAATGATATCTTCTTGATCAGTAAATGTGTATAAATTTGGAAAAAAAGTCATACCCAAGTAGAATAACAAGTCATACTACCATTCTACTTCCACATGCAAATAAGTGAAGGTACAACTATTTTTATTAAACCATAATAAGTAAATTTGTTTCTGACCAAAGTTTTATCTAATTTACATTTCCTTGGATTCTTTAAAGTTTCTGGGTTAGTTTATATAAAATATTATTTTTATCTTTTAATTACAGATTATTTAAATTGTTATGAGTTCAATTTTATTATTACTTGTAAATTTTAAAAATTGAATATTTGTTAAGTGCTTATTTTTCTGTATAAACCCATTAGAACTTACTTTAAGAGACTAAATACACTAATTTCAAAATACTCTCTAGAGGTACAAAAATGTTTCATACTTACAGGTAAAGACCTTTGTGAAACACAGATAGACATACTGGCATAAAGATAACTTATAGCTTCAATTTTATAAGTTCAGCCTTGAGCCAATAGTGAGCACAAAACCACAATAGCTCACTGATTTAAGATAAAAAAGAGATGTTCTCCTTACTAGTGGTCATAATTTTCTACAGAATTTGAGCTCAAAGTGACAAATAAACAAATAAAAAGGTTGTTTAACCACATTCTCTAACACTTCTCATCTACCAGGTAATAGATCTCTATAAATAATTAGTCCTTTTGCAGAGATCATAAAATGACTTGGCCATAGCTCCACTTTCCTAATCATTGCTATCACTTATTAGTGATTAAAAAAAATACATAGAAAAGAAAACTGAAATTGGAAAAAGAGTCAGCAAAATTCGACTAATATTTGGATTCACCTCAGGGAGTCAAGAAAAGATGCTCCTAGGCTGCATCAGCCCATATAGGGAGCACTTCCTGACAACAATGTCCATTCTTCTAGCTCTGTCAGGTGAATCAATCCACTGTGAGTCTCTGGAAGATTTCCAAAATTGTTAAGCAAGTCTTTTCAAAAAAGTACAATTATAACTGTCCTGGAGATATTAGATGAACTCTTGTTAGATATTTGACTCAGCATTAATGAGAGAGCAAGGGAGATCTTGCAACCAGTTCAAAAAAGATTTGAAAGAAACAAACTTAGAGTTAGAAAATGTTGAAGTGAATTTGTAAAGTACTCAAAAGTAGCTTTTAAAAAACAGTAGTGGAGGAAAGGAAGAGAAGAAAGTCCACCGAATCCCCACTGTACAGAATTCATTTGCATGGTCATAGACAAGACTTATTTTACATAACTTTCACTTATCTACAATTTTCAGAGTTATAAATTAGCTTTAAGGCAATACAAGTCTGAAATCAGTTAATCTGAAAGGATGTCCTCTAAAGAATTTGTACTATTTCATTTAGACGTCTATTTTCTTTTTTTTTTCAAAATTTCATTTTAATCTACATAAATAAATGAAAAATTGTATTTTTGCATGTATCTAGTGATGCTGTTAAGCAGTCTAATGCTAATTTGATTCTTAAAACTTTGCAAATGATATGCTTTAGCTCCAAGGGAGTTTAGCTTTGTTTTTAAAATTCTTCTTTAAGAAATACATTTCTTGTTTTTGTTGTTTTTAGGTTTCAGTATAATGGATCTAGTTGCAGGGTTTCACTTATTCCCCTCACTGAGATTTCTCTGAGGTCTTTCAAACTGAGGCTTTTATTTTTTTGTTTTTGTCTTCTTTTTTCTTTAAATATATTTTTTTCTTTCTATGGTGTATTATCAAGAGGCTTATTATATGATTCTTAGTTTTTAAACATCTAAACTTTACTTTTCTATTTACTACTTCTCTTTTCTTTCCTTTGGATATTTTGGTGAGTTGCTTGATCTTTTCTTCCACTGAGTAATTTGTTCTTCAGCTATGTCCATTCAGTAATTTATTCCATCCATTTTCCCCATTATTTATTTCAAGTATATTTTGCATACCAAATATTTTGTTTTGGTTCTTTTGAAATTATTTTGTGTCTTTCTTCAAATTATTGATACCTCAAGTTCTATAATCAAATATATTATGCTAATTTTAAATTCTTGTTTAATTGAATCCTCTTTAATTCTACCCCATCTCAAAGGAATTTGCCCCACTAATCATCCTTTCATTTCTAATAATGTTAATGCCATTTTCCATTTTCCATTTTCTTGTGAATATAATGCTATAGTCATCCTTGACGTTTTTGTCTTCTAATAATTTTTTTTTTCAAAAAATTCGGCCAGATATTTAAAATAAATTCAGAATCTAACCATTTTCTAATCTTTCTGTTACTTTCTCTGAATCAAGATACCATCATCTTTCACCAAGATAACTGTAGTAGCCTCTGAACTTGTGCCTGTTTTTACCATATATCCCATCAATTTTTTTCCCAATGTAATTGTTTAAGGAAGCCTAGGAAAAATATAACCAGGCTGATTCAGTCCTCAAATTAAACAATTTCCTATTTGTCTCAGAGAAAACCCCCAAACTCTCACAACTACCTATGAGGCCTTGCAAACCTCTGTATTTCTGTGAACTCATTTCCTACTATCCTTCTCATTGCTCACATCAGTCTATCCATACTGACAAAGAATTGCTCCCTGTAGTGGGTTGAAATGTTGCCTCCAAAAAAGATATATCCAGGTCCTGGAAATTGGGAATGTGACCTTATTTAGACAAAGTATCTTCACAGATGTAGCTAAGGCTCTCAAGATGAGACCATCCTGGATTATCATGGTGGACCCAAAGTCCAATAACAAATGTTCTTATAAAAGATAGAAGAGTTATATCCGCACAGACTGGAGTAATGCGGTCTTAAGACAAGAAAATAGTAGAATAGTCAGAATCAATAAGAGGCAATAAAGACAATATCTCCTTAGAACCCGGGGGAAGATCCCTCTTGCTGTCACCTTAATTTCAAATTTCTGCACTCCAGAACTACAAGATAATAGAGATGTCTTTTGTTTTAATCATTGTTATAGCAGCCCTGGGAAATGAATACAGTACCAAGGAAGTCAGCCAGACTTTGTCCTCAGCTCTTGCACTGGCTTTCCCTAATGCCTCAAATCATTTTAACCCATATAATTGTATTGCTTATATACCTACTTCATTTAAATTTTTACTCAAAAGTCTCCTTCAGAGTGTGTCATAAAATGACCACTTTATTTAAAATTGCAACTCCACCCTCCTAACATTTCTTACCCTATGTTTTAGGCTGTTGTTGCATTGCTTTAAAGAAATACCCAAAGCTGGGTAATTAATAAAGAAAAGAGGTTTAATAGACTAATGGCTCTTCAGGATGTACAAGCATGGTGCCAGTATTTGCTCAGCATCTGAGGAGGCATCAGGGAGCTTGTACTCATGGCAGGAGAAGGTGGATCATGCATGTCACATGGTGAGAGTTGAGCACAAGAGTGGTAGGAGGTGCCACTCACTTTTAAACAACCAGACCTCATGAGAGCTCACTATGAAGAGGACAGAACCAAGCTATAATGGATTTGCCCCCATGACCCAAACACCTCCTATCAGGCCCTACCTCCTGGGGATTATATTTCAACATGGGATTTAGGGTGGCAAATAAAAAACTATATCATTCTGCCCCTGGTCTCCCAAGTATCATATCCTTTCATACTGCAAAATACAATCATGCCTCCCCAACAGTCCTCCAAAGTCTTAACTAACTCCAACATCAAATCACTCAAAAGTCCCACTTTCAAAGTTTCATCTGGAAATGAGTTTCTTCCACCTATAAAATCAAAACAAATTATTTACTTCCAAGACACAATGGAGGTAGAGTCACTGGGTAAACATTTTCTTTCCAAAAGGGAGAAATCAGCCAAAAGAAGGAGGCCACAGGCCCCATGCAAGCCTGAAAGCCAGTCAAGAAGTCATTATATCCTAAAGCTCCAAAATAATATTATTTGACTCCAAATTCCCACTTCCAGGGCACATTACTACAAAGGATGGGCTCCAAGGCATGGGGCAGCTTTCCCTGGGTGCCTTTTCTAGGGCCAGGATACAGATTGCTGATGGTTCTACCATTCTGGGTCTGGAGGGCAGTGGCCCCCATCCCACAGCTCCACTAGGGCATGCTTCTGTGGGGACTCTGCATAGGACCTTCAACCCCACATTTCCCCTCTGCCCTGCTCTAGTAGAGGTTCTCTGTGAGGGCTCTGCCCCTGAAGCATGCTTCTGCCTGGGCACCTATGCTTTATTATGCATCCTCTGAAATCTAGGTGGAGGCTGCCAAGTCTCCTTCATTCTGGCACTCTGTGTGACACAAGGCTTAACACCTTGTGGAAACCTCCAGGGCTTACAGTGGCTTGCACCCTCCAGAGGAGCAGCCTGAGCTGTTCCTGAGGCCTTTTGAGCCATGGCTATAGCTGGAGCAGCAAGGATGCAGGGAGCAGCCTCTCTAGGTGGCAGGGGGGCTTTGGAGTTCGAGGGCTGGCCCCTGAAACCATTTTCCTCCTAGGTCTCTGGGTCTGTTTTGGGAGGCTGCCTCAAAGATCTCTAAAATGCCTTCAAAGCCTCTTTCCCATTATACTGGCTATCAGTACCTGACTCAATTTCCATCATACAAATCTCTCTAACAAGTGATTGCTCTGTAGCCCACTTAAATTCCTCTCCTAATAATGCTTTTTCTTTCTCTGCCACATGGCAAGTCTGAAAAGTTTCCAAACATTTATGCTCCACTTCTCTTTTAAGAATAAGTTCCAATGTTAAGTTATTTAAGCAGCCACCCTCCTCCTGGTACCAATTTTCTGAAATACCCTATTCTTACATTGCTATAAAGAAATATCTAAGACTGGACAATTTATAACAAAAAGAGGTTTAATTGGCTAACATTTCTTCAGGCTGTACAAACATGGCACATCAACTCAGCTTCTGGGGAGGATTCAGGGAGCTATTACTCATGGCAGAAGGTGAAGGGGAAGCAAGCACATCACAGGCAAAAGAGGGAGAGAGTAGGGAATGGATACCATACACTTTTAAACAACCACATATCATAAGAACTCACTATCAAGAGGACAGCATTTCCCACCAAGCCCCACCTTCAACATTGGAAATTACATTTTAACATGAGATTTTGGAGGAACAAATATCCAAGCTATATCACCCTGTTTTATTTTTCAATAGTACTATCATTTCCTCAAATAAATGTATGTATTTTACATGTATGGTTTTCCTCTCCCTAATAAAATGTAGTCTCTGGAAGAATATAAATATTTATCTTTTTGTTTAAAGCTAATGTATTTGAGTTATGTATTCCTTGGCACCTAAAAGAGTTTCTGGAATGTAGCACAAACTAAATTAATATTTGTTGGCTGAATAAATTAGTCACTTAGTTTGTCTTTTTTTTTTTTTTTTTTTTTGCAGTAGTAATATTCCTCTGTGGTCGGGTTAATTTGGATATGTTCCCATGGGGTTCCTGTTACCTCCTTAATTGGATTCACTGTCTCCACAGATTAATTCAGTGGTTGGGGAGGAAACATGGTTTATCATTCCCACTCTTCCTGGCTCTCAAGCAAGACATTTTTCTTTTTTTTTTTTTTTTTTTTTTTTTTTGAGACGGAGTCTCGCTCCCAGGCTGGAGTGCAGTGGCGTGATCTCGGCTCACTGCAAGCTCCGCCTCCCGGGTTCACGCCATTCTCCTGCCTCAGCCTCCCAAGTAGCTGAGACTACAGGCGCCCGCCACCACGCCCGGCTAGTTTTTTGTATTTTTAGTAGAGACGGGGTTTCACCATGTTAGCCAGGATAGTCTCGATCTCCTGACCTCGTGATCCACCCACCTCGGCCTCCCAAAGTGCTGGGATTACAGGCTTGAGCCACCGCGCCCGGCCAAGCAAGACATTTTTCTAATCAATTTTTTTCTTTTAAACTCTTAAGAAGCAGCAGCTGCCTTTCAAGAGGCAGTCTCTGTAAGTTTTAATCAGTCAGTGGGTCCAGGAGAGCAAAAGCTTATAGACTGTCCCTACATATTGCAGGAAGACTTTTGTGCAGACCTAATATCATTTCCACTTTGGAACAAAGACTAGTTCTCCTGCTACTAAATTTTTGTGGTGAAAAGGCAGAAAATTATTTGTCCGAGGGACAGGGGAAAGCCTGGAACAGGACTTGGACACTTACTCCCGTGTGAAAGAGTAATGCTGGCTCTGTCATCCTACAGCTGACCTGAAACTATCAAGCCTTGCTCTTCTCCAGTTGATACCGAAAATTTCATGGAACATTAACATCAAATAAGGTCACTCTTGACTATGATGAATCAAGATAAAAACAAGATCACTCCATAATTATGGGTGAACACAGACAAAACAAGAACATCGCCAAGATCACAGAACACTGAACATTCTCCTCTCCCAGACACAACCGAGACTGCTGCTGCTTTACTACATATAGCTTTAGCCCCAAGTTTTCTCTCCTTCTAGATATGATGTATTAAAGTATCCAATCACTCCACTCCTTTAAAACATGCAATCCAGAGCAACACACTCTTCCTTACACTCTGCCCTAAATCATCTAACACAAACTCAAATCTTATACTAACTACTTTTTAACACCTGTGTGCTGAGAAGCCCTCAGTCCTCCATAGCGTATGTTGGCTCTTGCTGAGGTTTTCCAACCTGTATAACTGTGGGTGTGCTCTTGGTGGTCTTTGGCTAGAAATAATTGACACCCACCTGTCTTCATCCTGAAGCTTCAGATAGTTCTCTAGTCAGTAAAGTGCTAGAAAATATTTAACAAAGGGCTCTCAAATAATTAATAATAATAATAATAATAATAATAATAAAGAAGAAACAGCAGAAGAGGAGGAGGAGGAAAAAAAGGGAGAAGGAGAAGGAGAAGAAGGAGAAGAAGAAGACATAATCCTGAAATGTAGTGTTTCCTAATTTCCATGATATAATTACTTCCACCGGGGATTATATTCAAAGATACCATATATTTATTTGGCTCTTAAAATCCTGGGTTTCCCTAAATCAGCTATTGTTGGACGGCCTGACTGGCTACAAGACACTACATCCTTTAGCTGTCAGATACTCACAGACCACATGTTCGCTTCCTAAAATCTATGCCACCTTCCCTGTCAATTCTGCAGTTTCTCCAGGGTCACTCTGGGGGTAAGGAAGCAGCTTACTCTTCCAACACTAACTAGAAAGCCTGAAACGTAGTTGTTATTCAAGCAGCCATGTGTACACGAGTTTGTAAAGGGAAAATTAGTCATTGGCTTAAGATATATATTGACAATTCTTTGAGGAAAAGGAAAGAATTTTTCACTTAATGAAATATAACTTCTGTAAATAGAACTCAATTTCCTTTTAAGCTTCAGCACACCAATTGGCACAAATCACCCCACGTGATAGCAAAGGGAAATATTTTAAATCTATTTTGACATTGACTTTCACTATACTACTTAAGAGTTGTTCTTAAAGGAAAATAATTTTCTCCTAAAGCATGTGCATAATGATACTTGGAATGTCACTTGTAAAATAAAAAGTTAATATTACTTGAAGCATTTATAATTTTAGTATTTACAATGTTAGTATTTAAATATGCTATACACTGTAGGATCTGAACTAAAATGTAAAACTTTTTACCACAAACTGCCTTCTTTCAGTGTTTCTATACCATCTGAACCATAAGATTTGAAGCCAACTGTCTGCTTTTGAATGGCATGTGTGCTGTTGATGACCTTGGTAAAGTCATACAAGTTTTGTTCCTCACTTTCCTAGTCTGTAAAATGAGTGTGATATTAATAGAACCTAATTTATTAAGTGGTGTCAAAGATTAAATAAGTTACTGTATGCAAAATGTTTAGAAAAGAAGCCTGGCACATATTATGTGCTATCAACAAGAATATTCTTATTATCCTATTACTTGAGCATACATTATAATTAGCCATTCAAATATGTGTGCTTTATGCAAACACACATTGTACAATAAGAACAATTTTTAGGGGCCAGCTTATATGCGTAGTATTGCAAATCTGCTCCTACATGTACACATTTTCAACATAGAAAATTTTTGAAATAAAGGGTTATGAGATAATAACATACACAGAGCTGTATGAGTGCTAGTTATTTGGGAGGAGAAAGTTATATTATTCAATATGTTTTAAAATGGAAATCATAAAAAAATTATAACTGTGTTTCAATATTGGTGTATGTTGTTTAAGTTGAAATAAAAGCTATTTAAAACTTTAAAAGTGTGAAATTATCCTTGCCCTTTGAAGTGGTAGTTTAATGTAAATGTAAGAATTAAAAGGTGACTAACCATTTATTACTTTTTCACATTTGTCAGCTTAATCCAGTCGGGTAGTTTAGAAATTCTGTCACAGATGTCTGAAATTGTTAAAATTAGCATGTTTTATCTGCAGAATGCAGAATGTTCATTTACATAAAATTGGTTCATTTCTAACACAATGTAGCTATAAAAATATGTTTTCATAAAATACATTTAAAGTAGTTGAAATACTTTCTGGAAATTTTATTTGAGGGGAAAACTTGTAGCATTTATGATGAACTCACCATGATTTATCCTGGCAAGGCAAAGTCCACACTCTTACTAGTTGATAGTTATTGAACCTTGTTTTAAAGAAAAAGATTATTATAACCACAAAAATGGGGTGAAATAATAAGATTTATCAACAATCGTTAAGTAATTAGGATAAGCTGTTTTCATAAAACCTTTCTCAAAAATAAAAAATAAAAAATCCTTTCCCTTTCTAGCTATCTATCTATCCCAAATTCTAGGATATTCATTGTATAACGTACCATGGGCACTTACTATGTGAGAGAGTACTAAGAATTTTGAGCAATGCAGTGTTCAGTAATCTGATGAGTAATTTTGTAGCGTTATGTATTTTTAAGATAAAATTCATTAAATAAAAATGATCAAAAAGCAAAAAAGAAATAATAGATTGATGAAAAAGAAACAGAGAGAGAACTTGAAAAAAAAAACAGACAGAGTGAAAGAGAAGGGGAAATCAATTTTAATTTAAATAATTAATAAGTGGAAATACAGAGATTACATTTAAAAATGGCTTGATTTTACTTTTTAATGCCAAAAATCAGAACCCAGATACAGATAAACATATACATTTATCTTTTGATGAAAGCATGGGTTATACCCCAAACCTAAGATTTTCTGCTTTCAACACATTTTCATCTGAATCTGTACATGAATATCATGCTGTCATGTTCACCCATTCTCCAACGGCTTGAATAGGCTTGGTTTAAACTTTGCCAGAACGATGACCAGCAGGGACATTTTGAATGATGCCCTTAAAAATCTGAATGGGTAAATATGGGAAATAGTACATATTTAGCTGCAGAAATTAAAACTATTATGCCATAAAGTATTCAAAACGGTATAAGGAACACATTTTCAAAGCACTGAGTAAGCCCTATTTGAAGAAACAAAAGTAGTTACATAAAAGAAATACACACCAGGTTAAGATCACATTAGTAGCCCAAAAATATACATACAGATAGAAATAATATATGAGGGGCAGTTTTGATAATGCTAGAAACTACTGTGGAAAATCACAAACTTCTTGACTGTAGTATTGGCCTATATCTTTCTTCCACCTCTGCTTTGGTTTCATTCTTTCTACTTACCTTCACTAAAATACAATGTATTTTACATATATGTATGTAAATATATATTACATATATGATTTGTGTGTATGTATATATGATTAGATAGATGATAGATAGATAGATAGATAGATAGATAGATAGATAGATAGACAGACAGACATATGATTTGTCATTTTTCCCCTAGAATTTAAGTTCCATGATGGCAAGTTTGTTTTTTTCTTCTTTCTGTAAAATTCAGAATAGCGTCTGGCATATCATCAATGCTCAATAAATATTATAAAGCTGTTAAGTGGATGAATGAATGTAATTATGATATTGATGGTTCTAGACGTTTCTTTTCATTTGTTTGTGTTTATTTCTATGGGTCTAGTTTAAGAATGTTCCTGAATTTGCCCAGGTGCAGTAGCACAGGCCTATAATTGCCACTACATTGGAGGCTGAGGTGGGAGAATTATTTGAGTCCAGAAATTTGAGACCAACCTGGGCAACATAGCAAGACTCTGTCTCAAATAATATAGTAAAATAATATTTCTCAGTTAAATAATTTCCACACGAACTCTTAAGAAAACACACACACACACTCACACATACACACACACACACGTACTACCTGATTTATTTCCACCTCCCAGAAGAAATTATCACAAAACTTTTATCAGATTACTAGCTAAATAATACTACTGTTTAGCTAAATAATACTAAATGATGTCTCATAATGGTGCTTTTTTGGTTTTTCAATTTTAGTATCATTTATTGACTTCCAGCAAGGAATTATCTTTTCTACTACCCCAAATTTATTTATTTTGCTGCTTCCTGTGGAGCAAAGAATTTCATTTTTCAATTCTTCTATTGAAGTTTAAGTAAATTATGTTTTTTTCCCCAAGAGTTGTTTCTGTTCTCTGAATACTCCTTTAAAAACAAGTATGCTAAAAAAAAAATGGGAAAATGATACGTAGATTAGAATTAAAAAGAAAAAGTTACAAATTAGAACACTAGAGATAAGACGTAAACTAAAACAAACATCCCAGTGATTTCCAAACTGAACAGGTTGGAATGGCAGTACGGATGTGGGAGTATACTCAGACTTCCCCGTTTCTCTATTAATGCTCATCAAAACGTTTGTGTGAAACCTTAGTGACTTCACTTAAAATTTTTACTTGAAAATTAAGATTCTGAAAAAATAATTATATAATTATCCACCTATTCGAATAATCTTTTGTAGAGCAGTTGAATAAAAATTGCCTTTCTTTAGTAATAAACTTAGGTTGTTCTGTTAAGAGGTAAATACAAGCGCAAAATAGTAAATTCCCATATGAAAATGTGGTCCATGTTTTAGAAACATCAAATTTTAAAAAGTATGAGAACAATATTTTAATGAAAATTAATTTTATAATAATTGCAGTAAAGTTGCAATACAATCACAGAGTTTTTAGACATTTTTCAAAACATGGTATTGTTTTTGTAACTGTTAATAGCTCTTCACTCCATGTGCAGCTTTTTTCATACTCATGACATTTTAGTATTACCTCAAAGACATCAAAGCTCAGTTTTCAAGTCTTGACCTTCTACAGTTGATGTAGGAAGATAGTAAGAGAATTTTTCATACAAGTGGAAAGATTTCTGTTCCAAACTCATCTAAACTCATACTACTTTAGGCAGCTGATTTTCTCAACCACTCCCCATCACAAATCATTAATAAAGAAGGACAGATAAACATACACTCTTTTCATTTTTTTTTTCCAAAATACATTCCTATGCAGAACTTTAACTGACTTTCCACTGAGTCCTTTTTAAAAAAAAAAATTTGAACCTAATTTTGTAACTAACATTTAATAATTTAGGGATTATGTTTAATTAAGATATCTGAATTATCTTAGAAATTCAGAGATTCTCTCTACATTGAATACGCATTTTCAAATGTAAACAATTGGCTGGGCCTGAGTACTAGTTTCCTCTGCAATCTCAATGGCAGGCATGAACTGTACAGTCACTACCACCGACAACACATAGGCACATATTGTACCTGCCTGAGGTGGCTTCATTGTATACACATTTGGCAAACCTAGGAATCTGACCATTCTAGTTGTAGTCATGCTTCCCCCTTTCCCAATTGGAAGAAATTTTCCATTCTCCAAACATTTAAATTTCACAGACTTCTGCATTTTGGTATACACTTGAATATACAATTCCTCATCCTTTTTCCTCATTTTCAATGCTAAATATAAGCCAGAATAAGTATTTTTGTTTCATATTTATGGAGAACATACTGAAAGTTACATAAAAGGGTTATTTTCCTTTCTTTTTGTGTGTGTGTGTCTCCTATTTTTTTAATGCAGTAGTACAGTGAGATTATCACTTGAAATTAAAGTTATCAGATAAAATTTTACGTGAATATTTAATCTTCATATAAAGGTCAAATAACATTAAAATCTTTATGTATGACTTTCACAATATACTGATATCTCTAAGTTTTCAATTTTTCAGTAAATTTAAAGTATTAATAATATCCACAGAAATAAATCTCTAAGAATTATTTTAAAATTTAATAGTAACCTAATAGTACTTGATTCCCATTATCATTGCAGTACTTTTTTTGGAAAGAGTATTTTAATGAGATGCTAATGGAAAATACTACTCTCTCCTCTTAAACCTGACCTACATTTCACTATGCTCATATAAAGAGTTACTGTAAAAATTTAAGTAACTTGACTGAAAACAGAATAAGTAAATAAAAAAAATTAAGTTATGTAAATGTGTACTGATAAATTATAATAAATAATACATATTTCAAGATTATAGAATTGAACTTTTTATGGAATATTTCTTTTCAGTTTTAACTTAAGATACTTGATGTAATATCTGATCAGGTTTTTTTAACCTAATCAAATCTCTAAAATCTTTGGGAAAGTGATATACATTCAATGTCTATTTTATTTAACACTACAGCTATTGAATCAAACTCACAATTGTATTAAGGTCAAATACATTCAAATGGATCAGAAAATTTTTTAAAAATTAAAAATTAAAGTAATAGTCCTAGTGTTCTTGATTGAAATATATTTAGAAAGATACAGTTTGTATTTCACTTTCTTCTCCTGTATATATTTACAGGATATTACTTTAGTAACTGCGTACTTTCTAAATTAACTAAATTAGAACGTCATAAGGGTGGAATAAGAAATATGATTTAAGTAACCAATTGATATTTTTAATCCTATGTTTCTTCCAAAGAGGGATTGAGAACTTCAATATGCAAAAGGGAGAGCAAGCAAAAGAGGAAGGAAAAAAAGAGAAGGGTGGGCAGGCAATGAGGCAAGTGGTTACATTCTTGTGAGGCTCTGAAAAGTGTTCCTTGAATCTATATTTTACATATGAAAAGAAAGGAGTGGGAGAAACAGTCAACTATGCATTCATCTCACACTCAGTAATCTACTTTTTACATGTAATAAAGCATTTGAAAGTACAGCTATGACTGGGCACAGTGGCACACATCTGTAATCTCAGCACTTTGAGAGCCCAAGGGAGGAGGGTCACTTGAGCTTGGAAATTCGAGACCAGCCAGGGCAATAACATGAGACTTCATCTTTACAAAAAGACAAAAACTTCAGCCAGGTACAGTGGACATCTCTGTGGTCCCAGCTACTAAGAAGGCTGAGGTGGAAGAATGGCTTGAGCCTTGTAGATGGAGGCTGCAAAGAAGGATGATCATGCCATTTCACTCCAGCTTGACAACAATAAGAAGTAAAATGAAATAAAAATAAATTTTAAAAAATTACAGCTCTCTGGGAACAAAAGGAAGATCGTTTTTTGCATGACTCAGTTCCCAATCTTAATTTTCTCTTTGGCATAGTCAGTTTTTTGTCTCAAGGTTTTATTTTTATTTCATCCTTTCCTCTATTCTTAAAAATCTTTCAGAAGAAGCATTGTAAAAAGAAAATGAGTCTCTGGTCACAGGTTTGGTCTGAACCTTCATCACCAGGATGGTTTATTCCTAGAAGGTTAGGTCCCATGTTGCTAAGAAGGCTCATTTCTAAGAGGTCATGTCTCAGTGAGATAGTCAAATGCCTAGGCAGGTAAAAGGGGACCTCCAGAGAAACTCTGACATGCCCCACAAGTGTTTACATCAGATGCATTTGGCATTTGTAGAGATGAGGGAATCTGCCCAGGGTCTTGTCTGAGCATGCTCAGATGTGCACTAGGGGAACAGGGTGGAGTCATAGGCAGGGGGAGGAATCTGGCCTGTTCAGTTCCTTTGTGATGGCCTGGGATTCAATCTCAGAGGTGGTGGGGGAAGGTGGGGGAGGGTGGTTAGCAGAACTCCATCTCATTTTGTTAAGGTTTCTTTTTGTTTGTTTTTTGTTTTTCCCCTTTTCACCCAGTAAAATCTTGCTCTACTCACCCTTCAGTGTTTCCATGTTCCTACATTTTCCTGATAGTATGAAAAGAACCCAGTTTTTGCTGAACTAAGGGGCAAAATTCTGCAACATTTTGGCACCCAGACGTTGTACTTGAGGAAGAGTGAATAAGGTGTGAACCAAAAAGTCTTCTTCATTTTTGCCTCTAAACCTTTTTGTCCTCAGACCTTTTCTGAGGGTAGAAGAAATTGTGCCTCCCTTCTGCCCTGACCCCCATCACTTTCAGGGGTTGTGAATGTCAATCTTTTCTTTCTTTTTTGGAGATGGACAGGCAAACAGCAGCTGCCTCCCTTTCCAACGGGGGCTGGGGTTTATGGCTCAAGGATACCCAGTGACTGACCTGCCTTCCCCACCATGCATCCATGGAATCTTCCCCTTTTCCATCCAAGAAGTCCAGTTCCTTCTGACAGCTATTAAGTTTCTCTCTCAATGGGAAGAACCCATTTGCATAAGAATAAGAGGTTCTTCCCCAGACTCAACCCTGCACCTTAAACTTTTTTTTTTCCCTTTTCTCTACCCTGTCTGCAGTTAATACGGTCCTGCACTTTGAACTTTTTTCTTTTCTTCACTAGTGTTACAGGAAGTCAGGGACCCCAAATGGAGGGACTGGCTGGGGCCACGGCAGAGGAACATAAATTGTGTGAAATTCATCTTAATATGGACATTTATCAATTCTCAAATAATATTTTTATAATTTCATATGCCTGTCTTTAATCTCGTAATCCTATTATCTTCATAAACTGAGGATGTACGTCACTTCAGGACCACTGTGATAATTGTGTTAACTGTACAAATTGATTGTAAAACATGTGTGTTTGAATAATATGAAATCAGTGCACCTTGAAAAAGAACAGAATAATAGTGATTTTTATGGAACAACAGAAGACAACCATAAGGTCTGACTGCCTGCGGGGTCAGGCAAAAACAACCATATTTTTCTCCTTGCAGAGAACCTATAAATGGATGTAAAAGTAGGAAAAATTTCACTAAATTATTTTCCTATCAAGGAATATTAATATTAATACCCTGGGAAAAGAATGCATACCCTGGGAAAAGAAGATTTATAAACGGCTGCTCTGGGAAGTCTGTTTTGAGCAGTTGAGATAAGGACTGAGATAAGCCCTGGTCTCCTGCAGAACCCTCAGGCTTACTAGGGCTGGGAAAACTCAGCCCTGGTAAGTTTGTGCTCATACCAGTTCTCTGCTCTTGAACCCTGTTTTCTGTTGTTTAAGATGTTTATCAAGACAATATGTGCACCACTGAACATAGACCCTAATCAGTGGTTCTGCTTTTGCCCTTTGCCCTGTGATCTTTGTTGGACTCTTATCATTGGTTCTGCTTTTGCTCTTTGTCCTGTTCCCTCAGAAGCATGTGATCGCTGTTAGACCTTTATTAGTGGTTCTGCTTTTTTACCCTTTGAAGCATGTGATCTTTGTACCTACTCCCTGTTCTTACACCCTCTCCCCTTTTGAAACCCTTAATAAAAACTTACTGGTCTGAGACTCAGGCAGGCATCATGGTCCTACCAATATGTGATGTCACCCCTGTTGGCGAACACTTATGGAAAATAGAAAGAACCTATGTTGAAATATTGGGGGAAGGTTCCCCCAATACTCCAGGTTAGAAGTTAATTTTTAAGTGAGAGGTTTTTTTGTTTGTTTGTTTGTTTTTTCTTTTTAGAAGATATTTTACTAAGCTAGGAATGATAAGGATCACTGTACTTTCTCTATAAAGTTTTGATTATGAAAAATGTTTCGTGAGTTTTTGTCTTAAGCTGTAGCCAATCTGGTGTGTTTTGCATGTGTTTCTGTATGGTCAATAGAAAGCTTTGCTGTAGGCCTCCATCTTGTTTTACATTCTTGGGTGCATGACCTATAACCACATGGCAATGCTGCTTTTAGTCTCTGCCATTTTACAATGGCAGCTGGGTTTAATCCTGGCTTAGGAAATGAGGTTTTTTTTTCTGGTTTGATGTCTGCTTGACCTTTTGCTTCTTGATGATTCTCTTCCCCTTCACAAGCAGTCCTGGATTTTCCTTTCTCTGAGTCTTTACTAAAGTTTGAAAGCCAGAAATGTTGGTCACTTTGTGTCTGTAATCAGTTCCTTCCAGTGGGTTCTTGGCCTCGCTGACTTCAGGAATGAAGCCACGGACCCTCAACGTGAGTGCTACAGTTCTTAAAGATGGTGCGTCCAGAGTTTGTTCCTTCAGATGTTCAGATGTCTCCAGAGTTTCTTCCTTCCGGTGCATTCCTGGTCTCGCTGAATTCAAGAGTGAAGCTGCAGACCTTCAGAGTGAGTGTTACAGCTCTTAAAGGTGGTGCATCCAGAGTTGTTTGTTCCTCCTGGTGGGTTTGTGGTCTCGCTGACTTCAGGAATGAAGCTGCAGACTCTCACAGTGAGAGCTACAGCTCATAAAGGTAGTGTGGACCCAAAGAGTAAGCAGCAGCAAGATTTATTGTGGAGACCAAAAGAACAAAGCTTCCACAGTGTTGAAGGGGACCTGAGCTGGTTGCTGCTGCTGGCTCAGGTGCCAGCCTTTATTTCCTTATTTGGCCCTGCCCATGTCCTGCAGATTGGTCCATTTTACAGAGTGCTCATTGATGCATTTACAAAGCATTAGCTAGACACAGAGCGCTGATTGGCGCATTTTTACAGAGTACTGATTGGTGCATTCAAAATCCTCTAGCTAGACAGAAAAGTTCTCCAAGTCCCCAGTTGACCCAGAAAGTCCAGCTGGCTTTACCTCTCAGCTTGGCAGGCCTAAAGTCAGGTAATAAGAGAGTTAAAAGGATTTTCTTAAAGAGTATTCAGCTTAATTAAAAGTGGATATCAAAGTTATATGTATATTTAAAAGACCTTTATGCTTTCTTGGATCTTGTTATGCTGGAAAAGTTTTTATCCAGTCGGCTCAATTTTTTTTTCTCCATTTGGTCTTGCTACTTTTAATGCATACATGAGAAGTCAATAATCTAAGTAAGAGGTTGGCAAATGAAAAATCTTATAGTCAATGGATTTTTTTTCTGCCTGTCTACATAGTTTTATATGTGCTGTGTGTGTGATGTCTATAAAAAGTGTGCTAATTAATTGGCCTAAATGAAAATAAGTGCTTAGATCAAATATTATTTAAAAGGGAAGATAAAAGCTGTGGTTTTATCTTGCTGCTTTATTTATCTTGCTGCTTTATTTATCACAATGAACCTTGCTGCTGCTTACTTTTGGGTCCACACTACCTTTATGAAATCAAAACAGACTTAAAGATTATTGATGAAATGCAGGTGTTGTCAAAATGTCAATATGTGAACTAAATTATGCAGGTCAGACACTAGGCTTGCTAAATATTTTAAGGTTATAAACTACTTTTTTGGTTTTTAGAACTGATTGACTTGCCTTTTTCACAGTATGTAAGGCCTGATGACATATGAAATTAATCAAGCCTTTATTATTCCAGAAGAAGTCAAACCTTGGCTACACCTTGTACACAATAAAAACAACTTACCACATTTATGTTAAAGTTAAAATTTGCTAGGGGTTATAACATTTAACATTATAATATTATATAACATTATGATATGTAATTCAGACTACTGGAAATAGATTTACATGGGTGATTTGTAAGAACAGTAAAATGTGATTTTAGTAAAAGATTATAAAAAGGCATGGAAATGTACATTTTTGCCTAGGGTTGAAGGATTGTTTTGAATTAGATAAGATAAAGCTGAAGGTTTAAACAAATGATGGGAAGATTCTAAAAATTAATCTTGAAAAAACTGTATGTGTGAACATATTTACTAAATTCAAAGGGGTATTATAGGATTTTTCTCTAACTTGAGTATTGAAATAAAAGTACAATAAATGCTTGTTGGCACTAATCTGCTCTTTAGCAAAATTTGTAAAGAGTTATAAAAGGTTTTCGCCCTTTTACACTTCTGAGTCATTATTTTGGCAAAATTAATAACTTATGGTAAACTGGAATTCTGCTTTATAATATCAATTGTTTTAAACCTCCAACATATTTAAGAGGCTTCCCAAAATCCACTTCAAAATTCTTTCCACTTCAAAATTCTTTCCTAATGCCTGGCTTTTGTATGTTACAGAGGGCCTCTGGAGTATCCAAAAGAGAGTTAAATGGGAAGTTTTTATATGGTTAGTTGTATGAAATAACCAAAATGATGTTCAATCTTCTTTAGGTTGTATTCAGTGAATAATAGTAATATATTTTCCAAAATTGCATGGGGTTTCTATAATTCTAATGTCTAAAGAATATGCTATCAGTCATAATTAAGGTTTTTATGTTAAGTTATTGTAAACCACAGTGATAACAAAACTTATCTGTCAATTGTGTTTCTGACTGTAACTACCCTGAACATTTTGTTATTCACAGACAATTGTTGTCTTGTTTTGATCCTTTTCAATGGATAGTCTATAATAAGCTATAGGACTCTG
Source organism: Theropithecus gelada (assembly GCF_003255815.1). Taxonomy (NCBI): domain Eukaryota; kingdom Metazoa; phylum Chordata; class Mammalia; order Primates; family Cercopithecidae; genus Theropithecus; species Theropithecus gelada. The sequence goes on along the minus strand of NC_037672.1, from coordinate 132,368,178 downwards.
ACAGGTGCTCTCAAATACAGGTTTCTCATAACCATGCAGATCATGACATTGGAATAAAGGAAAAATGTACTGGACAATTAAGAGCTGAAATGTTCACAAATATCAAGCAAAACAAGAGCAAACTAAATACACTGAACTAATAGAAAGCTGAAGTAATCTTTTTGACTTTTGGTTAAAACATTGCTAATTTTTGTTTTGTTTTTGAGAGCCAAGGAAACTTATTTTGAGTTGTTTATGGTCTTTAATAACTGAAAAAGCTATACTTCTGTGAACAAAATTTGAATCATGCTTGTTTCTCTCTGCCAGGTTCCCCTAGGATTTGGAAACTATCTGTGAGTATTCTTAACTTGTGGAAATATAGTTGTTTGTATCAGCATAGTAAGAATTTATTTGCTTTTGCAACAGGATGCAATTGAAGAAACTGGTGTTTTACCAAGGCTCTGACTGGAAAGGTATGCTTCCCTTCAAGTAGTCAAGGTCAACTTGCAGAGCCAATAAAAACCTCATGGGAAAACTGGCCTCATACCCTTGTCTACACAGTCCCTGTACAGGGTTCCTAACCTGCCCTGAGTAAAGAATGTCACTTTCAACAGGTCCAGGAACCACAGGCTCTTGGGACCTCAAGAAGAGAGGAGTTTACCCAACTCACAAGTATTTGAGGGTACAAACCCATGGCTGGGCTCAGCTTTAAGGTCTTATCTGAGATTCCTTGTGGAACAAAGTTCCATCAAAGCCAATCTAAAAAGCCTATGTAGAAATAATTATTCTTGCTGCACTTTATGCAAATAATCAGGCCAAGTATAAGACTAAAGTCTGTTTTGCAAATAAAGAAGCCCCATCATGATTTGTTTTTAAAAGAAATGAGGACTAGAGAGAGAGAAATCATGTTTCAAAACTTACCATCATTAGATTCTAGATTCACTAGTTTTTCATGTTTTGTTTTGTTTTGTTTTGTTTTGTTGCCTACATGTTAGACTAACTCTGTTCCTGTGAACCAACCAGCAATCTCCAGCTACAGCTCAGAAAGAAGAACAGGAATGGGTGATGTAAAAATCTGGATCAATATTCTAATTCTGAGCAAATATCCTGCAAATCCTGGCAGGTGATGGGGATAAACAGGATGGCCATCACCCTGAGCATTCCTTTTTGGGAAAGCAAGACCAAAGCCAAGCCACATGCACCCAAATCTTAGCAAGCATAACTATAGCCACCAGTTATTTGGGTTGTCACAAGACATCCTTTTCTCTCCCTTGTTGGAGGAGGACTCAATTCCACAGCTTCACCTTAGCATTCGGCTTATGATAAGGAGTACATGCAATCCCCACCCTGAGACACATTTTTGTCCCAAACCCAATTCGAAGTTTCAGGTCAAAGCCCTAGGAAAGAAAACTAGATCTGGGGAATACAGATGCAGATTATAACAACAACAACAACAAAATTCATGGATAAAGGCCATGCTGCTATCCACCGCGTAAATGAGGTCTAGGGAATTCAAAGGCTACTGAGAGTGGGGGAGATAAGGTATATGTGGGTAAGAGCAGGTATTCACACCCATTAGACCCCTCTGTTAACATGGGTGAAAGCCACGTTTACACCCATCAATAGCATGCTGTTGTGTTCAGCAGGGCTGGGGCATACAAGGATGGAGGAAAGAAAGACGAATGCTTCACTGCACTGTCCCCCACTCACTTACCCTGTATATTTGCTTGGAAGAGAAAAGAACCAGGGATGTTTGCTCCCCTCTTTCTAAATGAGTAGTCATTCATCTTTAGGCTGTACCCTTTTTGAATGCATCCTGAACATCTGTGATTGCTCAGAAAAAAAAAAAAAAAAAAAAAAAAAAAACTTTCTTTTCTCTTTCTCTGTCTTCTCTTCACTGATAAGAAATTGTGTCTCTGTACTATGCAACATCCCCCTCATATGCATCCTTCAAACTGGGAAGAGTTAATTTCCCAAAGCTTAGACTGGTTGGCTTCCAACTGGGCTTAGGGAAAGGGAACCCAGAATTCTGACACGGCAGCAAAAGGGTAAAACTTTTTTTTTAACAAGCCAGGCTTTTGTTCTCCTCATCTTTGTGGAAATTGGTAAAAGGCCTTGGGATTTTCAGCTGTCATTACCCACTCTTTGTTTCATTGTGATACATGTTTTCTAACAACATGGTTTGTCTCTTCTCACCTTCAGGTCATCAAAATCCAAACCTCACAATGCAACCAGAGCCTGAAATGCAACCAGAGCCTCCCTTTTGTTGGGAACCCTTAGAAAGGCCTCTGAAGGAGCTCTGACTGCCTTTTATCTAAAACAGCACCCCCTGTCAGAAGAAACGAGTTACAGCAATCTTCCTCCTTATCCTTATTTTAATGGCAGTTAGATGTACTTCTTTAGAGGGGGAATGAAACAGCCAAATGCTAGGCAGATAAAAGGGGTCCCCTGAGAATCTCAGACCCACCGGACAAGAGTTTACATCAGATGCTTTTGTGCAGATGAGGGAACCTATCCAGGACTTTTGTCTGAGCATGCCCACATGTGCACTGAGGAAACAGGGTGGAGCCACAGGCAGGGTGAGGAGCCTGGCCTCTTCAGTTCCTGTGTGGTGGCCTGGGATTCAACCTGGAATGTTGGCGGGGGGCGGTGGGGCGGGGGTAGGGGCCGGGGAGGGGCGGTAGGGCGGGGGTGCGGGGGGGGGGGGGGGGGGGGGGGGGGGGGGGGGGGGGGGGGGGGGGGGAGGGGAGCAGTTAGCAGGGCTCCATCTTGCTTTGCTGAGTATTTTTTTCTTTTCTTCCCTTTTTGGCCAATGAAATCCTGCTCTACTAGACTTTCAATGTGTGTGTATGCCTAAATTTTCCTGGTTGTGTGACAAGAACCTGGTTTTAGCTGAACTACTGGTTTTGCTGCAACACCTAACATTGCTAGGAAGTTTTATTCTTAGGAGGTTGCGAAGAATCATGTTCCATGGAAACATGGGGAGGAATAGAGAAGAAACAAAAATAAAAAAGGAGAGAAAAAGGGACCAAGGCCAGATTATGACAACAAAGGGAAAGCAATGCTGCAAAACTGATTCAAGCTATATTATGAAGAATTACAAACATCGATAGATAGGCACAAAGGTAGTGTGTGTGTGTGTGTGTCTGTGTGTGTCTGTGTGTTTGCCATTCTTTCTCTCAAAGGTTAAGTTGTCTAGCTTCAGTGTTCAGGGCTTTGAGAAAAGCACAGTTTTAATTTCTAGTGATAGGATTTATAAAAATGAAAAGTCAGAAAAATTGAATTAAAAAAAATGAAAACCATTGGTTTGAAAACTTGTAGCCAGGGAAGAATTCAGGATCCAGCCTAAATTGTAGACAAATAATAAAAACTGAAAATCAATGGACAAGGTTAGAATCTAATAGCAGGTGCTATAGTTTCTTTTGAAATATAATTTTTCATTCTCTAGTTCCCCATTTGTACCAAAGACAAATCATAGTAAGACCAATTTATTTGTACAATAAGTTTTAGTCTTATTATACTTGGCCTGATTATTTGCATAAAGTGAAGCAAGAATAATTATTGACCAACGGACTCCTTTTGAATTGAATTTGCTGAAGCTTTTTCATAAAGAATCTCAGATTAGACTTTTAAAGGCTTCTTCAGCTCAGCTAAAAGTTTATCTGTGTTTGCAAATACTTGTGTGATTTGTGTGCATTCCTTTCTACTCAAGGTTCCCAAATAACTTGAGGTTTCTAGGCCTGTTGGAAAGTGGCATTCTTTACTTACCGCAGATCAGGAACTCTGTGAAGAAACTGTACAGACAAGATATAAAGGCAGCATTTCCAAGGGACTTTTATTAGCTCTATACAGTTAATTTCAATTCCTCAAAGCAGTCTATTCATATTTGAAAATATGCCATTCCAGTTAAAGCCTTTATAAAATTACCAGTGTCTCCAACTGGGTCTTATTACAAGAGAAAACAGATTCTTCTAGAAATTATGCAAAAATTTTGCATATTTTGCCACATTTCCAAAATCTGGCAAAATCAGGTAGGGAGAAATATGTTTTAAATTTTGCTCAGAAGAGTATATTTTACTGAATTGTTAAAAAGCTGTTAAATAGCTTAATAGAAAAAAAGTTTTCTTGACTCTGAAAAACAACCTGAAAAGAGTCATCAATGTTTCAAACAAAAAACAGTCATGAATAGTATGTCATTCCTCTATTCAGTCCATAGCAATTAATTCATTCCATTTGATATTGGTAACCTTGCGATGTTAGTAACCTTGTGAACACATCAACTCTTCAACAAGACACTTGGAAGTTTTATTTCTACTTATTTTATTTTTCTCTAGTCTAATGACACAATCTCCAAGGTTATCAGAAACCTGCATTTGAGAGCACCTGTCAGAGTCCTTTCAGTGACCTTTCCTAATGAACCACGTTTTAGCTAACAGCTGATTATAAATTGTTTTTTGAGAAGTATCAAAGTAAAACAGTAATTGTCTGTGGATGACAAAAGTCTTAAGATAGCCATGGTCAAAGACACAATTGACCAAAAAATTTGGCCATAAGATAAGATTTCCATAAATTTCTTACAATCTTTTACAATTTTTTTCACCTTTCTGTCTCCATTAAGTTTTACCCATTATTTTTTGTCATTTCTTCAATTTAAAACAATCCTTAAAGGCCACTAAAGTAGATTAAATTATTTTCTCTTTAAGAAAGACTATATCTGCATGTCTTTTTACAAACCCTTTACTAAAACACATCCTACTTTTTTTTACATTTTGTGTATAGAATTCTTTGTCTTATATCTAGTAGGTTTTTGTTTTGTTTTGTTTAAGACAGAGTCTCACTCTCACTCAGGCTAGAATGTAGTGGTATGATCTAGGCTCACTGCAACCCTTGCCTCCTGGGCTCAAGCAATCCTTCCACCTCAGCCTCCCAAGTAGCTGGAACTACAGGTTCACACCACACCCAACTACTTTTTGTAGTTTTTGTAGAGGCACCATTGTGCCATGTTGCCCAAGCTGATCTGGAACTCCCGAGCTCAAGCAATCTGCCTACCTTGGCTTCCCAAAGTGCTAGGACTATAGGCATGAAAGAGTTCAGTAGGATAGTAGTTCTAAATATAAATATTAATTATTTATTATAGTAATAATAACCTTTATTTTTAGTAAAAAAAAAAAAAAATCTTTAAACAAGTAATTTTAATTAGATATCATATGTAAGGTCCAGAACAAAGGAAAATCCCTGAAGTTAGGCCTCATCATGACCCCAAGAGGCTCAAATCTAACAATAAAAGTTTATAGACAAGCAAGTATCAAAAGCACTACAGAAGCAAACTTTCAAGTCTGAAAACATCTATAAGAGGCAGCATCTGACCAATAAACCAATGGACTCAGACAAAATGTCAAGATTAAATTTGAAAATGTTTCTGTTTTATTACACCAATAATTTTGAAGTGTCTTTGTTTCTGAAAGATTGCTAAAGTTAGGTCAACTAAAACATTTGAGTTGAAGTTTCTATGTTTTTGATAAAATGTAAAACTGACTTTTAAAGCCATTTAATACGTTGTTTTATTTATCGTGGTGTCAAATATCACATAAACATGACACGTATAAACACATAGAGATACAGACTGAGAAGCAGATCTTACAGATTATAAAATTCTTCATTTACCAATTTTCAAAGTTTATCTCTCCACTTTATCAGTCTCTTCCAATTACCTGCTTTATTGCTCTAGGTGATTGTTAGCTTGGCAATCCTAAATTTGCATTTCTAAAGGGATAACTCTTAGGTAAAACTTAATAGAAAATTTTCATCTAAAAGTACCGAGATAGAGAATTTAAGCTTTTCTTTTTTAAAAATTTTGGGTGTGTCAGAGAAAGATTTAAAAAATGGATGGAAAGGTAACCAAAAACCATATAAATTTATTATAGGATTTTTCAAGGAGATCAATTTTATTTAGATAAGTGCTTTTAATTCAGTCTATCTTTTAACTGGACAATTGACCTCAGAGTAGAGCTCATACTGAAACTTGTGTCAGAGGAGTTCAAACCAGAGATATTGCATCTTGAGTGAAGGCTAAGAAAATGAGGCTGGGACTTGCTGGGCTGCATTCCAAGAAAGTTAGGTATTCATAGCCTCTAGATGTTTATGGTTAAGGGCCTGAATTGGAGTGTCCAGATATCCTGATATCTGGTGAACAAAGACATTCCTAATTTTGCTTTAAAGATAATAATATTGATTCTTTCAAAATATAGTAATTAAGACAATTAATCCTTCATCACAAACCCTTGTAGCAGAACATGTCTCCCCATATATACAAGCATTGTAGCTAATGTGGACACGTTCCTCCACTTTATTTCATGAACGTCCTACTCTGTCTATGGAGTAGTTTTACTTTCCCCACTTTATTTTCTTAATAAACTCGCTTTTGCTTTGCACTGCAGACTCACCCTGAAGTTTTTCTTGTGTGAGATCCAAGAACCCTCTCTTGGGGTCTGGTTTGGGATCCCTTTCCTGTAACACTTGAGTTCTCAAAATAAGAAATGCCATGAAGACTGGGCCACACAACATTTTCACAGTTTATTTAGCTACAAAGATATTCCCCTGGGGCTGGTGGGAAACCGGACACCAATCAGCCCACCGTGTGATCAGCCTACTCTCCACTCATTATACACACCAAAATCAATTTTCTTACAACGCAAACTCACTTCTAGTACCCTCTCCCCCTCATCCCCCACAAAGCTACAAAGATTAGACAGTGGAATGCAAAAGAGAGGAGAGTTTTAGATCTGAGAGGACACTGTCCATTTGCAACCCTTGAGATTCCTTGAGGTAAACAAAGAAATGGCTTCCAAAAAGGAGTCTGTGATGCCTTCTCTGATTTTTCTTTAGGGATTTCAGGCTGTTAGAATATCTGTTGTTTCCTAATGTGGCACAGAGAGTAGCAAATGGAAGGAGAGTGGCCAATAGAAATAAATAAGAAAACAGTGAGAGCACATGTGGCTAACAGGAACTTAAAAAGAGTTAAATTTAGTTTTAGAGACAGAGAGTGAGTATAAGGCCTCTGTTCTCTCTCTGTAAACATTTCAATAAATTTGATATTTAGACTATATAGCCTAAATATCAATTTTTATGAAGCCAACTTTTGAGTATAGAGCTCTTAAAAAGTACTTTCAAGTCTCTTATTAGATTTTTTGCTGGGATAAAGACAATTGAAAGATTACTAAAGTTATGTGAGCTAAAAGATATTTGAGTTGAAGTTTCTGTGTTTCTGATAAAATATTTAATTGTTAACTTTTAAAACCGATTAAGAATCAAACCCATGCCATGAAAGTGAAAGTGCAGAATTTTAACTATTAGATCATAAGGTGGAGTGGACTTTGTGTTCCCTAATCAGGTAGCAAACGTAAGCCATGACAGAAATTTTAATTATCAGAGCTGTTTTAGGTTATATTTTTGCTCTTAATTTAGTCAAGAGAATTTTTAAGGCTAGTTATTGCACTATTGTGTGTCCTTTTAAAATGTGCTATTTTCATTAATTGTTCAGAATAAGAGATCTCTAAAATCTTTAAATTAATAGCACAGAGAGAAAGTCTAGGAAGGTCATCTGGTTATGTAAGTAAAACCCCTCAGATAGTCAAATTCTTTTTCTTTCTCAATCAGCCAGGGTTTTTTAGGTGGAACTTGACTTCCTGCAGCTGCAAGTTTTCCAGAAGATATCAGAGGGGCCAAAAGTTGGTCAAATCTAACAGAAGATGAACTAAACCAAAAAAGCAAAAGGAATGATCATGTACTTTACATATGGCCAACATCTCTCAGAAGTTATAACCAGCTGAAAGTAAATCTTGACTTTCAGCTATCCAATCCCCAAACAATGCCCCAAACCTGCTCCTTACCTGTAAATAAGGCCCAAGTTGAAGACTGCTCTCCACCTTTAAAGATACTCCCAGAAAAGGAGTTCTGCAGCAGAATGAACCTCAGATCTCAACCAAAAAATAATTGGAAGATTAATACTCTCTGGAGGGAGAAGTTCCTGGCCCTCAGCCCACCATCGAGTCAGATTGATAAAGAGCTCCACCTGGTACCAGGACCCAATAGGAAAATTACTGCAGACCAAGGGCCAAACTAAACTCTGAGAATCTCTTTGCAGTTACCAAAATGTAAATTAAAAGGTGACAGAGACAGATTTCAATTGATTAGAGGTTTATTTTGCCAAGATTAAGGATGCACCCAGGAAGAAAGAAACACAAAATGCAGTGGAATCTCTAACCTGTGCTTTTTCCAAAGAGGGCTTGGAAACTTCAATGCTTAAAGGGAAAATAACAAGCAGAAAAGGAAGAAAACAAAAGGAGAGAGGGTAGGCAATGAGACTAGTGGTTGCATTCTCATGAAGGAACTGATTAGTGCTCATTGAATCTACATTTTACATGTGAAAAGAAGGGAGTAGTATGGGAGTCAATTATGCTTTCATCTAACTCTGTATGTTACAGAAGATAAAGTAAGTATCTGAAATTATAGCTATCCGTTCAAGAGCAAAAGCAAGGTAGTTTTTTTGTATCCAAGCTTAAATTTCCCTTTAGCACAGTGAGTTTAGAGTTTATTTTTCTTTTATACCTTCAAAGGAACATAAACACTGCTTTATCTCTCTCTCTCTCCATATATAATAAATATATTATTGAAATATTTATATATGGTTCATGCCTGTAATTTCAGCACTTTGGGAGGTGGGGGCAGGAGGATTGCTTGAACTCAGGAGTTGGATATCTGTCTGGACAACATAGTGATATATTGTCTCCACAAAAAATTAAAAAATTATCAAGACATGGTGGCATGTGTCTGTAGTCCCAGCTACTTGGAGGTTGAGGTGGGAGGATCACTTGAGCTATGAGGTTGCGCCTGAAGTGAGCCATAATCAAACCACTGCACTCCAGCCTAAGCAACAGAGCAAGATTCTGTCTTAAAGTATATATATATACATTTGCGTATGTGTGTTTGAGTGTATTATGTTTCATACTAAAAATGTGAATATGATGGGTTTTTTTTTTTACTTGAATACCTGTAGAGGTTTTGCTTTTGCATGTGTGGCCCAGGACTTTAATTTGGGATTCATGTATATAGAGACGTGTGAATTGCTGGTCATAATCAGATGGGCTCATGAGAGAAAGAGATGCTAGCCTGTAGACCACTATAAATATCTCTTACTTTCTACTTTATATTTTAGGACTTGTTACAGGTGTCTCACGCGTCTGTGTGAAGAGACCACCAAACAGGCTTTGTGTGAGCCACAAGGCTGTTTATTTCACCTGAGTGCAGAGGGCTGAGTCCAAAAAAAAAGAGTCAGCAAGGGTGGTGGGATTATCATTAGTTCTTATAGGTTTTGGGATAGGTGGTGGAGTTAGGAGCAATGTTTTGCGGGCAGGGGGTGGATCTCACAAAGTACATTCTCAAGGGTGGAGAGAATTACAAAGAACCTTCTTAAAGGTGGGGAAGATTATGAAGAACCTTCTTAAGGGTAGGGGAGATTACAAAGTACATTGATCAGTTAGGGTGGGGCAGAAACAAATCACAATGGTGGAATGTCATCAGTTACGGCTATTTTCACTTCTTTTGTGGATCTTCAGTTGCTTCACGCCATCTGAATGTATACATCCAGTTCACAGGGGATATGATAGCTTAGCTTGGGCTCAGAGGCCTGACAACAGGATTGCTGGATACATATATCTAGAGTCCCTTAAACACTACAGCATTCTCCTATGGCACGCCTGTTACCACTTCATCTCATTGTTATTACATGTATCAGTATCTTTACGTATGTGAAAATAATGTTCACACTTTTTTATTTCTGATAATTAGATAAGAAAAAAGTGATTATGCAACATAAAAATTGATGATAGTGTGTTAAGCTAAGAATTAAAATATGATAAAATTTAGAATTTAATAAAGCCCTGATTGTAAAGTAAGATTGCCAAGTAAGAATAAATGACATCCAATTATAAGGTAACTTCTGGTAGAGACATCTACAACTTCTTTAATAATGGGTCATGAAATCAGAAATAATTCAGCTAAGGAGAGTCATCTGAATGTTAGTAATTAATGAAAGCAGCTAAGTGAAACTTGTTAGCTACTTAGCTGTACTGCACAGCAATGCAAAAACTAAAGTTTTGGGAGGCCGAGGCGGGCAGATAACCTGAAATCAGGAGTTTGAGACCAGTCTTCCCAACATGGTGAAACCCCATTTCCACTAAAAATACAAAAAATTAGTCAGGCATGGTGGCATGCACCTGTAATCGCAGCTACTCGGGAGGCTGAGGCAGGAGAATTGCTTGAACCCGGGAGGTGGAGGTTTCAGTGAGCTGAGATTGTGCCACTGCACTTGGGGGGCAAGAGAAAAACTCCATCTAAAAACAACAACAACAACAACAACAACAAAACTACTTATAAGGTAGTTTTTTACTTATAAGGCATGCAGTTAGGTAGGCTTAGCTCTTTCACATATGCAAAAATTACTTACTGGCTATCATTTCCCTGTCAATGTTCTAGGAACTGAGGAAACAGATCAACCACACACACTGTCTTTGTTCTAATGGAGCTAGCATTGTTGTGCAGAGTGAAAGAAACCAAATGGAAACAGTTTTGTAAAACAAATGATTTATATAGTAATAACTGCTCAAAACGAGTAAGCTATGCCTCATTATAGTGGGTGTTAGAAATCATAAACAAGGTGTACGGGGAAGTTCCTCAAAGATGCAGCATTTACTGAATGTTTACACATGCGGAAGCTGAAAGAAATCCAAATTCTGAGGGAAGGGAACTAAGTTCTGTGAAAGTTCATTTATTTATTTCTTTTTTCTGCAGATGATTCTCAGACATTGTGTGTGTGTATTTTCATGCAGATGCATTTGCACACATGTGCACAGTGTGCCAAGCACTGCTTAGAACAGAGCAGATATGGCAATGAGCAAAATAAATAAAATTTCTACCTTATTCTTACCTTCTAGTGGTGAGAAAATAATAAACAAGAAAAATAAATATCTAATATGTTAAATGCTGATACATGTAAAGATAACAGTAAAGCTGGTCAAGGGAGAGGGAGTCATGGGAGTGGGCAGGATTGCAATTTTAAAGGACAGCCCAGAAAGAGTGACATGAATCAAGTTGTGAAAGATGTGAGACCACAGACACACAATTCTAGGGGAAGGGCAGGACTCATAGGTATTAGTAACATCAACTAAAAATGCTCTACTGTGAAAGTTTGCCTGAAGAATTGAACGGACAGTCAGAAGGTCAGTGAGATAAAGCAGATTGGGGAAGGTGAGACTAGTAGTGAAAGAGGGCAGACAGGTAACGAGGGATCCACCTTCTAAGCCTTCTAAGCCATTGTTAGGACTTTGGCTTTTCAAAATAAAATGTGCGTACATTGGAGAGTCTTATGCAGAATAATAATATGTTCAAATAAGTTAAAATAAAAATCAGTCAGGCTGCTGGCTGAGAACAGGCAGCCTGAAGGGAAACAAAGGCCAACTGGGGAAGATGGGTTAGGCTATAGTCATTATCTAGGTAAAAAGATGTCAATAGCTTTGTTTTGGTAACAGTGATGGTGGTGAGAAGTGGCAGGATCTACATAAATATAGAAGGTCCAAAGGAAAAGATTTCTTGGTTAGTTGATTTAAAATGTTAATTCAGGTGTACAATAACTCGAAACACATTTTTTAAATTATGGGGTGCCGTTGTTCAGGAAAGCATTATAATTTGAAATCCAGAGTTGTACTACAGATGATTTCTGTCTGCTAATTTTATTCCTTAGTTTATCCAATAATTTCTGTGCATTTAGTACACGTCAGGTACTTTTGTAGGAGCCAAGTGCATAGCGTAAATAAAATATGTTTTAAAAATAGCTATTCAAAGGTTTTTATCCCAGAGGAGGTAAAAGTAGTGTAAAACTCTGTAGACTTAATAACTGTTTGGAGATTAGAAACATAACTACAAACTTAGGAAAAAAGCCTAGAATTCTCATGGATTTATTTAAACATTACAGAGAAAGAATGACATGTTCACGGGGATAAATCATTTCCAGCTTCATCTATTCCTCTTTAAAATAAGCTATACCAAAAGGGCAGAAACTGAATAACTTAAAGATGTCCTAAGTTTGACTTAAAAGAAAGTCACAGAACATTAGACATGATCCAGTTAAAAATACTATGGAAATCTAAAAAAAAAAAAAAAAAAAAAAAAGACTTTATTTCTACTCAAAAGCTTTACAGTCCTCTGAAACATGTGAGTTCATTGATCTCAGAATCCTTTATCAATGGGAGAAAATTTCAATGCACCTGTCAAGAGTGAATCTAAAACCTTGTAAATCCACGGGAAAAAAAAAAAAAATCAAGTTTGCTCTTTTCTTTTCCATAGTTTTAAGGTCAGAATGTTTAGATGTCTCTGAATCAAATGTATGTCTTTGTGAGCTGTGAGAACTCAGTTGGTTTTTGTAGTGTCTTTAAATACAAAAGTAATCCATCCAGCTAATCTTCCATCCATCCATCCAATATCCTTATGCCCACTTTACGCCAAACTATTCTGAGTTAGCATCCAGGAAAACTTTTAAATTTATACCATAATCTAGACATCAGATTGCATTAAAATAACCAAATTCTGGATACCTATTCAAATCCCTTCATTCCTGCTTTAAACCGTACTGTTTAAACAGTCACTTAAACAAACTGTGTCCCTTTACAAGTCACAAATTTAACATTAGCAAAAATATTCCAGAAGCATATTGTCACCCATATTCACTAGTTTTCCCCTGGCCAAAGAAACATTTAGCATTTTTCATATGTAGAAATTATGAGAGGGTTACTACTTAAATAGTTTTCCAATATAAAAAATATTATGTACAATATAAATTTACATAAACTTTTCAGAGAACTATTTGGCATTATATAACAAAAATGTGTAAGAAATTCATGATTGCACTCAATAAAATTATTTGAAAGAATATATGCATTAGTTTTCTGGGGCTGTCATAATAAAATACCATAGGCAAGATGGCTTAAACAATACAAATTTATTGGCTCAAAGTTCTGGGGATTAAGGTGCTGCCAGGGTTGTTTTTTTCTGAGCACTGTGAGGGAATAATCTATTCTAGGCCTCTCTGCTTAGCTTGAAACTGGTTGGCTTCTGCCTATATCTCATCACATTCTCGATCACCTTCCTGCTATGCCTGTCTCTGTGTTCAAATGTCCCCATCTTATAAGAGTACCAATCATACTGCTTTAGGTCCCACTTTAATAAACTCATTTTAACTTGATTTCTCTATGAAGACCCTATCTGTAAATAAGGCCACATTCTGAGGTACTGGGAGTTAGGACTTCAACATATGCATATTGGGAAGTTATAACTCAACTCATAATAATAATTATATATATATGACCAAATATTAATGTAGTATCTTTTACAAAGCTAAATCTTGTAGGTAAAACAAAATCAAAGTAAATATACATATGCATAATAATAGAGGGTTTAATATAGTATGACATACTTATGCAAAAGATTGCTATGAATTCATTAAGATTTGAATAGGCATGCACATAAATGAATAGATAAATGCAGATATGAAATATGTCAAAATTATTGTTTACATAAAAAGAAACAAATTGCAACAACATTTTAAGTGCATAAGTATGTGTGAGTGCATGTACATATACATATATACAGATATCCCAGAAAGGAAGGATAGTATTAATAGATAACTTTAAAGATAGTACTAATCAGAATTGCCTCTAAAGAGTAGGGCTAGGAATTAAAAGGCTCATAGAAAATTTACATTAATAGCATCAACAGATGTTAAGCAAAATGGTAAATAATTTCTATAAGTACTATCATGGGAAAAAAAAAAACTGTCAGGAAAAAACATTGAATGAAAATTTAACTTCTCCAGTTAATCAATATGTATTTCTGAGCAAAGCATTCTCTCTCTGATGTGATTTCTTCATATATAAAATGACAGTAATAATAATGTCTTTTTAATAAAGTTGCTTAGGAGTGAAATGCAATTGCTTATAAACATACACCACACGCAACACGCAGACACACATATGAACGTGTGTGCGTATGCACACACGCACACACACACACACATACACACGTGCTGAGCTTCCAGGTGCCAAGTTGGTCAATTAGAACAATGAACCAAACTGAAATAACAATCAAGCATCTATTCCCTTACTGTGGCAGTGAAGGGAGACAAAAATAAAAGATGCCAGTCCCCCAGGGTTCCATTTTTCCTTGCATTTGACACCAAGTGAGGGTCACATGACATGCAGACAGATAGAATTGTCCTATTGCTGTAAAGCCCTAAACAAAGGTTCTTGCTTTTTTATGGACCTGGGGGACAAGAGGAAGTACTGGGGGAAGGGTTAGGGGTAGAAAAGTGCCTCAGTCAATGCCCCTGAAAAAGAGGCCTCCACATGGAGATACCTTGGCTTGGACATAACAATGTGTATAAGCAGGCTGGTGTAGTAGGCCTGAATCTTTGACCGAAATTCCCTCCAGAAAACTGCAATGCATTAACTGTGTATGACATCCAATATGGGTTTGGCTGCTGTTCCCATGAGATCTAGCAGGCAAAGCCACTGGCTGGGCCTGAAGGATCACATATAGGATTTAGGCCTGAAGCTGTAATCTCATGATAGCATATAAATGCAGAGTCATTTCATGCACATGCATGAAAATGACTACAAATGATGGAACCTCAAAGTTTATCTTGCTTTCATAAAATTTGCTTCATAAAAAGAAGTATATAGTTCAGGAGAGAAAGATATTAGAGGGTCATAGATGAAACAAGAAGGCGTTTGAGGAAGTTATAGCAGTTTTGAAAATATTTTTAAACCAAATATTTTAACCCAAATTTTTGGTTTTAAGTATTTGTAAATTGAGATCCAGATAAGTTAAATTTACTTTGTGCCTAGAGAGGTAGATGAGTTAAAAATTAGAGCTGAACTCCAAACTGTAATATTTATTGGATAAAGTTTTATCCTGATGAAAATATAAAAATTGCATTTTATTGAAATTATTACTTTACTCGAATTGTACACATCATGATGTTTAAATAATCATAACAATTAACTCAAAGGATTTCTGCAGAGAATGCCCTTCTATTTAAATGGTATGATCTTTTAAAATTATTTTCTTTAGACCAGCAAATAGAATTCACTAGTTTGTGTACACTCAGTAATCCTCTGTTAAATGTCATACATTTCCCACCTAGAATCAGAGTAATCTAATATTTTGTAAAGTCAATAAAATAAGACAAATATTTATGTTGGTATTGAATTAGGTCCTAAAGTAAATTTTATTATTAATAATATACTAATTATAATAAAAATATCAATAAAAAATCTTACTTTTTTTGATTCTATCTATTTTCAGATTTATTTGCAACACTGAATCAGGTAACATTGATTCTTCTAATTTTCTTTTCATCAAAATTTTTCTGATGCTTTCCATTAGGAAATTCTACTATCTACTTAAAATTTTGAGTAACCAAGTATGTTTTTTGTAACTGTTTTTATTCACTTCTTACTCTATTTCATTATATGACACAAGAGCTAAAATGAATAAAAGGGTAATATGTATTTTGGAACAATATTAATTTAATATTTTTTAGAACAATATTAATTTAATGTTTTTTAGATCCATGAAATCAAACATTGGATAAATAAATGTATATTTTAAACTTAAAGAGCTGGCAAATTTTCTGGAGTGTTGTTCATTAATTTATTTTGATAAATAGCGATGTTCAGCATGCAAACAATAGTTTTCTAAAGATCTCTCAGGTTTATTCAAATAGCTTGTTAATTTAGTTGATTTTTATATAGTATGCATACTTCTGATACTTTTATTAATCTTAAGAGAAGTTATATAAATATAAACTAATGTACCAATTTTCAAAAGTTCTATTGACAAATACATCATAATTATTCAGTAGCATATTATGCAATTGACATTATGGGAAATTTCAGGCAAATATGCCTGGCATCTTTTCTACATTTTGAGTCTTTCATTATATACATTACAGAACTTCCTTGAGTAGCCAACTTAATAGACAATAGTAAAGACAGTGAAGTGAAATTGCACTGGATGGATGTAAACTAAATATATCACTCTTTGTTTCATTTATTTATTTATTTATTTATTTATTTATTTGAGGTGGAGTCTCACTCTGTCGCCCAGGCTGGAGTGCAGTGGCGCGATCTCGGCCCACTGCAAGCTCCGCCTCCTGGGTTTATGCCATTCTCCTGCCTCAGCCTCCCGAGTAGCTGGGACTACAGGCGCCCGCCACCACGCCCGGCTAATTTTTTTGTATTTTTAGTAGGGACGGGGTTTCACCGTGTTAGTCAGGATGGTCTTGATCTCCTGACCTTGTGATACACCTTCCTTGGCCTCCCAAAGTGCTGGGATTACAGGCGTGAGTCACTACGCCCGGCCTTGTTTTATTTTTGAACATTTTCCAAAACAAAGATGTTTATATTATTTACCTTTCAAATACAAATTATATTTTCAAATATGCTAAATAACTGAATTGTATTTTGTATGCAATATAAAAATGTTTTAAGAAGACATAGAAAAAAATTGACTTGCATTTTAGTAATATCAGAAAGTTTAAAAGATTACATTTTGTGTCTATACTAAAAGCACAGTCTTATACAAACAATAAAGAATCAGTTTTTTCCCTATACAGTCGTAGTAGATTCTTTGAAACCATTACTTTTGCCTGTGAAAATTAGTTGTACATTGTGTATAAAGCATTTGCCTATTTTTAAAAAACATATAATTATCCGGATGCCAGATAATATTCATAAGAACACATTTTTAAAAATTGACAAAAATTCCATCAATGTTTACACAGCAAATTACAGAGAACTAGTTTGGTTATCCACATTGTTTTGAGTTTCTATAACAAAAATCCAACAAAGGGTGTTCCTTATTCCTACCCTGTCCGTTGTAGAAATGTCTCTGGAATTGGACATGATGACTTTAGATAATTTTATCAGACAAAACTTATAGTTTAAATAAAATGCAATTTCTGGTGTTACCTCCAACATCATAAAACTTTTTATATCAGTAAATGTATTTGTTTTGTATGGGAGGTGGTGCAGAGAGAGTGCTCATGTGTTGTAATTCATTATATTTTTATGTGATGCTGTTTGTGCTAGACAGATCAAGTTTCAAATTTCAAAAAGATCACTTTTCAACTCTATGACTATCCCTATCCTCTTGAGTCTCTGAAAATCATTTTTTTTCTCATTTGTAAAATTTTAATAATAGTATCTACTTCTCAAGTTTTCTGAAAATTATTGAAAAATATTTACCTGGAATAGAATGGACATATAATAAATTATATCTTTAACATATACTAATTTTTATTCTTCTAAGTTATGAAATATCACATTTCCCTCCTTTAAACAATTATCTTAATAGTTAAATGTAGAAACAAACTCTTACATATGTGCTGACCTGGCCGGGCGCGGTGGCTCAAGCCTGTAATCCCAGCACTTTGGGAGGCCGAGATGGGTGGATCACGAGGTCAGGAGATCGAGACCATCCTGGCTAACACGGTGAAACCCCGTCTCTACTAAGAAATACAAAAAATTAGCCGGGCGAGGTGGCGGGCACCTGTAGTCCCAGCTACTCGGGAGGCTGAGGCCGGAGAATGGCGTGAACCCGGGAGGCGGAGCTTGCAGTGAGCTGAGATCCGGCCACTGCACTCCAGCCTGGGCGACAGAGCGAGACTCCGTCTCAAAAAAAAAAAAAAAAAAAAAAAAAAAACATATGTGCTGACCTAAAATAGTTTGCATTTGAAACCTCCTAATTGTTCCTAAGTAATTATAAAACAGGTATTCTGTCTCAGTTATAAAGAAGCTTTTAGATAATTACTTTATACTTTGATTTGACATAAATGTTTATTCCTAAATGTACTATACATACTAAAGGCATTTTACATCAGGCCTTTTTCACATGTTGAAGCCATATTTTCATTTTTAAATGTTTATGTTCATATTCACCTAGTATCTCTTTTCTGCAATCTCTGTAAATACATTATAATTCTTACTAATTTGGGGTCAAGAAACTAAAAAATTGAAGGAACTTTTCTTATTTAATCATGATAGAATTAATAAAGTATATACATATTGGATAACTTGATCTTTCTTAGAACCCGTGCACCAAATTCAATTGAAGATTGACACATATGCTATGCAAGCTGTATCAAAGACTACTTTTGAGCAGTTCTACTAGAGGACATTTCCAAGGCAGAAAATTGATCAAAGTATTTATTTTCTCTGGATTCTAACACAAAGCAACATCAAATAAATTTGCTTTGTTGGTTTGGTTTTCTTGCATGCTTTGAACTAGAAGTATAATATACTGACTAAGTCTTTGTGTCCTGAAGTAAAATTATGAATCTTTCCTACAGAATAAACTTAAAGAAACTCATGAATAGTTGAAGAAAACATAGATGAAAGAAGCTTCTTTGCTTCTCTACTTAGTGGCATTTTTGTAATATTGAATTTATATAGCACTAGCTAGATTATCAAAATATCTCTGATCTCAATGTATCGAAAGACACAATTTTATGTTTATTTAAACAATGTGAGTTTCACATAAAATAAATGAATTAAATTCACATTAAGTGCTCTTTAATTAGTAGTTTATTATAATAAAAAGATCCACAATAAAAATCATGTAGATTTAAAAATATATCAGAACTATCCCAGCAATGATCTGAAGTTTTCATTTAACTTTTTATATATGAAGAGATATCTCTTAGGGTTTCATTTTTCTTCTTGCAAAGTATTAATATAATCAGTTATCTGATTTAAGAAATGTTATGATTATGAAAGTTACTGCTACAATGAGTTGTGTTAAGAATGTATGACATTTTAATTTGTTATATTAGCACTTATATTATTTTATTTATATTATTAACATTGTTATAAATATTCATTTGTTACTTTTTAAAAATTATGTATTTGTTTGTAATTGAAAACCCATAGTTATATATATATATATATGGGGTACAATGTGATATTTTGATCCATTTGTATATTGTAGAAAGAGTCAGTCAAGCTGATTAATATATCTATTACTGTATTTTGTGATGAGAACATTAAAAATCTATTCTTTTAGCAATTTTAAAATATACAATACATTATCATTAATCATGGTCACCATGTAGCGCAATAGAACGCTAAAACTTATTGTCCTAATCTACCTAAAATATTATATTCCTTGATCAATATCATTCCTTTCCCTGCACTTGTCTACCTCTAACCTCCCATAACCACCCTTCTACTCTCTGTTTCTATGAGATCAACTGTCTAAGAGACCAATAACAAAGAAAGAGGTTGAATTAGTAGTAAAATGTCTCCCATCAAAGAAATGCCCAGGAATTGATGGCTACACTGCTAAATTTTACCAAACATTAAAAAATGAATAATAATCCTTCTCATACTCTTCCAAAAAATTTGAAAAGGAGGGAGTACTTTCAAACTTATTGTACAAAACTAGCATTCTCCTGATACCAAAGCCAGAAAAGGACACTACAGGAAAAGGAGACTACAGGTCAATACCCCTGATGAACACAGATGCAAAAATTCTCAACAAAATACTAAAAAAAAAATTCAGTAGCACATTAAAAGAAATCAACAAATGTGATACACCTAATTAATAATGGGCAAAAAACTGTATTAATATCTATTTTTATGAAAGAGTTAAATGTACTTCTCTTATAATAGTGACTACAGAAAGGATTTAAATTGACTCATAAGATTCCGTGTCATTATCCTCCATGCCACTTTTTAATTACTGGGATAATAATATTCAGCAATTAAATATGCTTCTTCACTTATCACTTAAAAAATAGCCTGAATCTCTATCTTCTTATGTTGGCTATGGGACTTGTATGAGATGACAGATGGTTGGTTGAATTCTAGGCAACACTTTGTGGGGATGATAGAAGACACAAAACTATGTGCATTTCCTATCTTAATTTCAAACTGCAGCTACTTATTTAAGGATTTCATGGTGACAATAGAAATAGCTAAAAAAAAATGCTTTGGAATTGGCTAGGGAGCGTCAAGAGCCTGTCCTCATGTAGAGAGTTACGGCAAGCATGGCTTTTTTTGCTAGAACATATGTTCATCCATCTTGTACCCCTAAAAATTATCCTTCAATTTTATTTATGATCTTTCTAAGAAAAATCCAAAATATCCCATGAATATATAATGTTATCATTTATATACCACTTTTTGTTAAAAGAATTAACTGCCTTTGTTCATGGTAAACCTGATGAATGACTATATTAAATACAATGATTGGAATCTCTCATGAAGTCAGTATTGAAATGAAAATATCAACTACTTTTCAATCTGACAATCTGTAGCAATAAAATAGTATTGATCAAGGTTCTATAACTTAGGTGAAAAATACAATCCTCAATACACTTTGTTATGAGATTGTATTGAATATTTATGTATTTCCATTCACAGAAAATTTTCCTAACACTTTTTGAGTCAGGGTCTTACTGTATTGTGCAAAGGCATGATCATTGCTCATGGTAGCCTCAAAATCCTAGGCTCAAGTGATCCTCTTACCTCAGTCACCTGGGTAGCTGGGACTTCAGGCACATGCCACCACATCTGGCGCTATAGATAGATAGATAGATAGATAGATAGATAGATAGATAGATTCAGGGGGTACATGTGCAGCAATTCTACTGCTAGATATTTACCCAAAGGAAAAAAAATATTTATATATATATACACACACACACACATACATACATATATGTATATATTTTACCAAAAAGACACCTGCACTTGCATTTTTATCACAGCACTATTATCAATAGGAAAGACATGGAATCAACCCAGGTGCCCATCAGTGGTGGACTGGATAAGGGCAATGTGGTAGAAATACATCATGGAATACTGCAGAGCCATAAAAAGAAGGAAGTCATGTCCCCTGCAGCAACACAGATGTAGCTGGCGACCACTATTCTAAGTGAATTAATGCAGAAACAGAAAACCAAATACCACATGGTCTTGCTTGTAAGTGGGAGCTAACATTGAATACATATGGACATAAAGATAGGAAAAATAGACACTGGGAACTCCAAAACAGGGAAGGAATGGCGGTGGTAAGGGTGGAAAAGCTATGTATTTGGTAATAGGTTCACTATTTGGATGATGCGTTCAGTTGAAGCTGGCTAGTTTTTAAATTTTTAGAGATGGAATCTTCTTATGTCGCCCAGGTTGGTCTCAAGCTCCTTGCCTCACGTGATCCTTCTGCCTGGGCCTCCAAAAGCACTGGAATTACAGGTGTGAGCCCCCATGTCCAGCCCATAACACTTTATTATATTTTACATGTATAACCTTAGTGTCCCTGGATAATTTATAAATGCTTGAAAACATTTGACAAATAGAATGTCCATTTGATTGCTATAGTGACATAATTTCCAGTTCTTTTTTAAAAACTTACAACATTCTACATTTTTACTTTATTATTTCTGATAGACTAAAATGAAGATACTTAATAAATAACTGATAGATTGACTTATCAATCTACACATTCTTCATTCATTCAACAATAAAGAGGTTATTTCAGGTGTTTTGGCTACAGTAACGAACAGAACAGAGAAAAATTAATCCTAACTTAGACCTTAACCATCTAGAATGAAGAAATAGACATAAAAAAACAAGTAATTTTATACATGGTCGCAAGAGCTTTGGAGGTAGAGGGTTTGCCTACTGCATGGAACAGGCGGTGGGACTTTGTACTTTATTTCTAATGATCACCAAAAGCAGGATATTTTTAGAGAGAAGTAAACAAGGAGAGGGCTGTTCCTAAAGGCAGCCAGACTAAGAACATTTTGAGAAGATAAAAGCAGACTCAAAGTTTAAGACCGAAAGCAGTAAAGAGTAATGAGCCAGCACATCTGGGGCAGAGTGAGCAAGGACATTTAGGTAGGGGGTGAAAGACACGTAGTGGTGGACAAATCTTGTCAGGTTTGATTGCCATTGAAAAGACAATGGTTTTAACTGTGAAACAATGTGAAGGCTGTGGACAGTTTTAAGCCATTAAGCAACAGTATCTTCTTTCGTTTTTTAAGTATCACTGTCTGCTATATTGTAAGTAGACTGAAGATTGGTATGTAGAGAACAGAAGCAGGATATGCAATTAGTACTTATAAAATTCTATTGAGGACATGATGGTGACTTGGGTTTCGTAAGAGATGAAATGTGGCTGTGTTTGCAGGATTCAGTGTGCATTAGATGTGGGGTCATGGGGGAAAGAATGAAGTCAAGAATGACTTCAAGACTTTTGGGCTGAGCAACCAAGAAATAGAAGTGAGATTTCAGGTTTGAAAGAGGAGGAATCCTCCCTTAGGTTTTGAATATGTTCACATGGGGTGCCTACTACATATTATAAAAGCAGAGTGTTAAGGTAGCATCTGGAGTTACACCGAAAGTCCAGGAGAGAGGTTCAAGCTGGTAATATAAATAAGTTTTCATCAATGTATAGGTGCTATTTAAAATGTATTACTACAACTGATCACTTGGAATGTTAGTGGAACTACAAAAGAAAAGAGAACCAAGGACTTCTCAGGATATAACAAAACTAAGAGACCAGCAAGATGATAAAAAACAGCCAGGGAGACTGTAGGAGTCCCAGAATGAATCTAGGTAACTGAGCCACATTTTACATTAATAAAAAATATTAAATCCCCTGGGTTACCATTTCTTTGTGCATAACAGAAACTAATCTGAAAGCATACTTAGAGAGAATACTGTGAAAACCTGTGTTCCCAGAAAAGTGATGGCTTTTTAGAATACATATTGCTCCATTTCAAATAATTATTTTTTGAAAAAAATTCTAAAACTCCTTATAAATAAAGTTAAATAGTTCATTTATGCAAAGAAAAACAAAAACCAACTAGTACTGGGGGATAGTTGGCAACTCACAGAATAAAAACATGACCTAAAAACTTAAATACATAAAAACAACAACAACAACAACAGCAACATGTAAATAGCTTTCCTTGATTCACATACCTAACCCTAACCTAGAGTGGGAGGGCATGTCATACTTACTAAGAGTAATAGTGGATTCTTCAAAGAAAAATCAGGTTAACATGACCAAATGTATATGAATTGGATGTTAATGTTACTCTCAATTGTCTTCGATAATTTTTTCTTTCACATTGTCTTTTTCCTCCCCTTCTAGGACAGCTATAATTAAGAATCAAAACCTCTTAAAACTAGAACCAATTTTTTTGCAAATAATTTGTATCTCACTAATTTTTCAGCTCTATAATCAAAAACAATAAATTTTGTCTTCTAGACGAACTGTTGTCTATAGGAATTCTAATTATTAACGTACTACCTTAAGTTTGCAACAAAAATGTTTACTTTCCTGAAGTTATTTTATATTCAAGGCAAGTCTGTTCCATATTTAGAACTGAAATCTTCTCTACAAATTCTCTGATTGTAATAATAAAATGTTTCCACAATTTTTAGATGTTCTTTTTTTATGTCTTAGCTTTCCTCTTTTCCGCTATTAGCCTCAAATATCTCACAATCTTTGGTTATCTAATCACAATTCTGGATGAAGTTACTTGGAGGTGGTAGTTAAATATTTCCTCTGAATTTGTGTAGTTTCTCGAATTTAGAAATTTGAATATATTTCAATTTGTTGAAATACACTAATTTCTGTTAACATGAAAGTATGTTGAGCAGGAAGAAAGGTTAGCAGCATACAGAATGCATACAAAAGTATTTATAAAATACCTACATATGATATAACTATATAAATAAAATGCACATATATATACACTGAAAATATACTCTTGAAAAAAAAATATCCAATGCCATTGGCATCTTCTGGGTGCGACTTCTAAATGTAATTACTTTATTCTCTTCACAGGTAAGCTGTACATTAAAGTTTATTTTTGTCATTCATGTGCCTTCTTAATAGTTATAATCTATATGTATGAAACCCTACATATGGTTTGGTTTACATATTTTTGAATTATAAATATAATACAATATTTATTCTGCCATCATTTGCCTGCTTTTTGTCTTCTCCAAGATGTATATTTGTGAAATTCATAATGTTTACATTTGTATACCTAGTTCAGCAGTTCACAAACTATGGCCAATGGACCAAATCAGATCAGCAAACGCTTTTGTTTTACAATCTTTTAGTTCATGTTTTAAATCTCAAAGTTTTGTTTTGTTTTATATATTTATTTTTTAAATAAGTATATATGAAAGAGAACATGCATGATGCTCAAAGACTAAAATAGATGCTATCTGGCACTTTAGTAGAAAAGCTTGCCAACCCCTGCTTTACTTCATTCTTACCTACTTCCTCCTTACCCATGAGATCTTTACTGACCTCCCAATTTCGTTTGTAAAACCTCCATAAACATTCTCTATTTCCTGCCGCAAATCTTTCTCTACAGCAATGATTATCATTCTGTATATGTATATGACTGCAGCTTAGTAATCAATCTTATCAAATCATATAATTTATATATTGATTCTGTGGCCTTAGTGGAAATTTCATTATTTACAGGTTATTTTGCTTTGTTTCATTTTGTTGTTGCTTTGCTGTTGCAAAATCTTATGTATTTACTGACAAATCTATAAAATAATATTACTTAAAAATAAAATATGGGGTATTTACATGATACGCATTTTCATTTTTATTAGACTCCAACATGATTACGCCAATTACACTCCATTAAAATGTATAAGTATTTTCATTCCTACATATCCCAGCCATCATTTAAAATACAGTTGCAGTAAACATGTATTTCATCGTGGTTCTTATTTTCACTTCCCAGATTAATAATGAGATCAAACATCTCTTCATATCTATTGGATGTCATGCTCTCATGTCTCTACAATGCCTGTTCATTTCTCTTGTCTATAAGTCTATTAATTTTTTTCATTGTTTTTTGCTTCTTTATACATTTTGGAATATTAATCCTCTGTAAGCTATTTTTATTGCAAATATCTCCTTCATTTTCTGACATCTCTTACAACTTTATTGTGTTTTCTCGCTAAACCTATATTGTTAACTTGAATGTTGTAAAATTAATCAATAATTTCCTTTATGATTTTATATTTTTATATTTTTTATATCTTAATTTAAAAATCATTTCCCAATCTCAGTAAAGAGCTATTTGCCTATTAAGCTGTTCTTACATGAGTTCTAATTGAGTTTTGCATCTGGTATGAGGTGGGAATCTAATTTAATATTTTTTTCTCTGGGCAAACAACCCATCTATTGGAATATTTTCCTATTCTTCTGGCAATAGCACATTATATTGATATCTGTAATTTTTTACTGTCTTGATATCATAAAATGTACTTTGCCTTTTGTCTACCCATACCTGTCTAACTATATCTTTGCTGGTTATTTGTTTTTCCATATAAATTTTAAAATTAGCTTGTTAATTTTCTTATAAATCTCTGTTAAAATTTTTGATAGAATTAAATTGAATGTGTTAACTTAATCTTATATATAGTTGGTTTTATTGTTACTTTTCCTATCTATATCTCTAAACTTTATTTCCTTTTATACTACCTTATGCCTTTTTCTTCACCATCAAGCACCCTAAAGACACTTTCATATCAAAGTTACCTTTTTCTCCCAAAATAATGCCTCCCCCAACTGCCACCACATCCACTTAGTCAGGGCATTATGTTGGATATACTGTAATATAATTGAAAAATGTCCAGAATCTGACTCTTTCTCACTATCTTTGTTGCTACAATCACATCGAAATTGTTGCAAATTGTTTCCATTTAAACTATCTCCCTCTTCGGCCTTTGAATCTATATGTTAAAATTACCTCAGATCATGGCCACTCCATTAATCTAAATCTCTTAATGGCTTCTCTTCTCACCCAAAATAAGACTCAGAGACATTAAAATGAACAACATTGTCCTATAGCATTACAAGCTATTACCATTCTGATCTTTTATCTACTCCTCTTCTCTTCTTTCAGTGTGTTCCAGCACTCTAGCCTCCTTGTACAATTCTGCCTCAGGACCTTTGCTTATGCATGTCTCTCTGCCTTGGATGTTCTTGCTTTTACATTCTTCAACCTTATTTCACCTTTTACATTAGGTCTTTACTGACCACCCCATTTCATTTGTAAAACCTCCACAAATATCCTCTATTTCTTGCCACCAACCTATCTTTCTCCACAGCACTTATTATCATTTTATTTACTATATATTGATTGATTGATTTTATTAAATAGAATATGAAAAAGTAAAGCCAGAAATGTTTATCTTTTTTTTTTACTGTTCACCATCAACTCCAGCTCAATTCTGAGCATATAAGAGGAGCCCCATGAATATTTGTTGAACGTATGAATGAATAAATGAGCTCACAAAGACAGAAGTAAATATATGAATATATGAATATTCTAAACACTTTGAAATCTTATCGATAAGTATTATCCTGGCAAAGACATAAAATGTGGCATTTACCTTTCATCAACATTTGTGCATAGAGTCAATAACAAATATATTTTAAATGAACAGAAAAACTTTAGTACAACTTATACAGTAAATTGAATTTCAGGAGGAGTGTGATAGTGTGGTGACAAAGTGCATCCTCCACTATTGTATTTTAACATCTCTTTTCACTTAATTTACTAAAGTAACTAGGTGTTTCTGGCTATAGAATATGTTTATGCTTATGTAGAGAGAGCTTTACCTTTTTCTTTTCTTTTGTCTTTTAATTTCCCCTTGTTTTTTAAGTCTCATCTTTCTCCTCTGAGGTAATGAACCTAATCTGTTTATCTTACAGTACAGGAGTGAGTTCTATTGATTAAAAAATATTATTTTTATTATACAAGTTAATCCAAATCTGAATCTGCCTTCATCTTTCTAAATTTCATATTTTCTAATAGTTATTCTGAAACGTACATTTGTTTTTTTCACAAATTATTTTAAAACAATTGAGTGTTTCATTAAACACAAAACTATTGCAGGGTACCCATTATGCTAATAAAACAACAAAACCCTTGAGGAATAATTCTAGACACACATAAAATAGTCAAGTCACTGACTTTGGCCTAGCTGATACAATTTTAAGTCTTTACCATTCTAAAAGTTTTCTTCCTGAAAAAAGGCAATATATGAGAGCATATTCTAGTCAAAAATATATAATTTCAACCTACCTTTTTCACAAAGTTCATTGGAAGAAAAGGCACAGCTTAAGAGCTACCACGGCAGACACCTGTACTATAAAATGATATAGCAGCTAGAACTATAGATGGCTTGGTATGTCAGCAAGTGGACTTAAAGTGAAACTGAAAACTTCTGTTTGTTTGTATAAACATTTGTACAATAAGAATGGCTATGATAATGAGCTAACAATTACAGAACACTTGCTTTGTTCAAGCACTGTCCTAAGCACCTTAAATATATTTGCTTTTTATTACATACTTTTAAAATCAAACTAATATTATCCCATTTTTCATAAATGAGAAGCCTGAAGCTTAAGAGGGTAAATGAATGACTGATCATTGTCGAGCTAGTAAATGCTAGAGCCAGAAATTGAAGCAAAGTATTTCTGCTCATCGTAACCACTATATATTGTTGGTTCTCTGATAAAAGGATTCCACCATTAGCAAAAGAAAAAGATGGGGAGTGAAATCCCAAATGTCCAACAATAATATAATACTGTACTTAGAAAATAAAAGGAAAGTCTGGAAATGATCAGAATTGTAACATTTCTCTTATTTTCACCATACTAATGTTTTTGGGTTTTTTTGTTTGTTTGTTTTTGTTTTTTTCCCAGTATCTCAAGGAGAGAGATTGGAGTTAATAATACTAAAAATACATAGTGTATTATTTAAAGGCAAATGTTTGAAAACCTGTTTTCATAATGTGACCTAGTTATACTTTATAAACACTTGCATCAAATAAACTTTCTCTAGTATTTTAATTACAAACTAAATTCACATTTTGTCAAGAGTACGCAGGTTAGAAAAGAACATCTTTAAGCCAGACACAACGGTGCATGCCTGTAGTTCCAGCTACTCAGGAGGCTGAGGCAAGAGGATCCCTGGGGCCCAGGACTTTGAGGCTACAGTGTACTATGATCACACCGTGAATACCCACTGAACTCCAGCCTGGGCAACACAGTGAGATTCCGTTTATGATTTTTTTATTTTAAGAAAATGTAAAGAAACAGGTTTTAGAGCATTTTTCCAGAAAAAGTCAATCTTAATTTTGTTATATCATTTTGAATTATTTTGATCAAACAAAAAGAAAACACTGGGCTAGTAAAAAGCTGCCATTTTACACTAAAATCACATATTGCTTAAAGAGTCACAAATTTGAACATAAACATAAAGAAATATTATGTAGATTATTATAAATTCTTAAATAGTTTAATTTATGAATGCAAAAGTCATGTATTAGTATAGATAATTTTTCTAAGGTTTGTGAGTTTTTATTGTCTAGTTTAGTGGTAATAGTAAGAGATGATTTAACTCTTAGAGTCTGGGGAGATGCTTGGATGCTACTCACACCTAGTAGGTAGAGGCCAGGCATGATGCTAAATATTCTACACTACACAGGATAGACTCCCACATTAAATAATTGTCCAGCCAAAATTTTAGTAGTTCTGAGCTGTAAAAAGCCCTAGTCTAGTTGCATAAAACAACATTTTTCTTGCAATATGAGTCATCTGAGTTGAGTGAATCTTGTAAAAAGAGGTCTGAAGTGAAATTTTGTAATAACATTGTATCTTATAGAGAAGGATTCCATTTGCAGAAGCAGAACAGAATCACAAAAGGTTTATATGTCTAACACTCTTATGTTTAAATATAAAAAAAACCCATTTATAGTCAAGATAAATACATTATTTTATGACACAGGCAATAATATAATTTGTTTTGAATAATATATGCTTTCTTAACTTTTAAAAATTGACATAAAGACCAAAACAATTCAAAAAGAGAAGCAGCTGCCATAAATCATTAGCATCTTAATTTTTATGCATTAATTTCTATACAACATTTTCAACTTTTACCCTGTTTAAAACTTACGTCATAATGAATTCAACTGTACTACATTGTTTTGTCTCATAAATAATTCTGTTATTTTAAAGGGCAGAAAGACAATTTTCAGTGTTTTGTTGCCAGCAATGGAAAGAACTATGCAAGAAAATTAGCATTAATATACTAACGGCACATTATTGTTGAAGTTTTATTAAATACTAGGTGCTAAGACATATTGTTCATTTCCTATAATAATGATGACTTATTAATTAAAGGATTGGATGAGCTTCAAATATCATGAGAGCAAACAGTGGAAAATGGACTTTTGTCTTGTTGTCAACATTTATCCGTAGAGACTGTGCACATACAAGTAGCAAATATTTTGAAAACTATTAAATGAGTCATCTATCTAATCCTGAAGTTTTCGAACAGTTGATCAGAGAGCTCAGTGGGTCACCACATTGAAGAAGTGAATGGGGACTAAGTAGAAAAGCTTGGGGCCCTCCAATCCTGCCCAACTAGGGATGATTTTTTTTTTTTTTTTTTTTTTGAGAGAAGTCTCACTCTTGTCCCCCAGGCTTGAGTGCAACGGCTTGATCTAGGCTCACTTCAACCTCCACCTCCCGGGTTCAAAAGATTCTTCTGTCTCTGCCTCCCAAGCAGATTTGCTTTTTATCTGTTGAAATACTAATTCATTCAAAGACACAGTGTGGAAATTCTAGGCTCTGGAAAATCAGTACTAGCAAACATTTTGTAAATAAAAGAAATTTTGAATTTGATGTATTCATCCAAATGTTAGAATTGTGTTCAAGATGACATAATAAGGTGAGTCTGGTATTAGAACCCAGGCTTTTGACTCTTATTCCTGCTCTTTTGAAATTCATTCAAATCTACCACGAATAGAAGTGATTTCATCATTGTGACTCTTTAAAACTAAATGCAAAACAAATATTACCTAATTTATTGATTGATTTCCTACTTTTTGCAGGGCATTTTTCTAGATATAAAGACATAAATCATTGTGTCTATGTATATATATTGTGTACATCTTGCATGAGAGATAAGGCAAGCATACAACATATGTAGTGCAAAAAAAGGAATAAATAATGCTATGAGGTAAATGCACAGAATATATCACATAAAGGAATAATATAAGGTTATAGGATGTCAGCATTATTTAGTTAGATTTGATACATATACCCACAATATTTGAACCAAATCTTAAATGATGGTTAATTTTTGGCAGTAAGTTGAGGAAAATGTCCTTCATTAAAAATTAAAAAAATAAAAAAAAAGTATTTAAAGTACAGTAAGCAGAGAAAACCACTGAAAATGAGTATTACCTTGAAAGTTACATTTTCAGTAGTTTGGAAATAAAAATGTTAAAAGAAGGAATTAAAGACTTGAAAGCCGTGTTGCTTAGGTATGAGTTTTGAAATTATTAATATTTTAGGATTCCATTAACTAGGTACGTTGGGAGTCAATATGTTATATGGGTGCTCACTTTAATGATTACCTAAAACAATGTTCTTATGAAACATATGTTATGGGACTTATGGATGATTGAATTATATGATGTTTTCTATCTTAGAAATTTCAGAAAGATATATGCTATGCTTAACATTGACAATAGTCTGCATTAGGGAGCATTAACGTTGTGCCATAAAAGTTTTCACAAATGAAGAGGGCAGACTATATACCAGGGGAACTACTGCTAAATTGAACATTAAAGAGTGTGTTCTAAATAGTACACACTTAGGCCCACACATTTTTTAAATCTCGCTTTTCTAAATTTGAGAAATTATGAACATTGGTAGAGGAGGAGTCAACATTCAGTATTGTTTTATTCAAATTCAGCAGCTAATGCTCTTGTTTGTTTGTTTGTTGGTTGGTCTTCCCAAGACAAATATCTCGTTCCGTTTGTTACAGACTCTGTATCTGCAGCATATGCACCCGAGGCATAAAGAAAGCTGGGAAATTTCTAGAATCTCTCTTTCACGGACACTCTTTCTTGGCTACAAAAAGAAAAAGCTAGTACATTGGAATCTTTCTCTTGAACTTTTCAAATTGTTTTTGGAGTAGATGTGTCCCTCTCCTCCTGTTTGCAACGCATGAAATGAGTGACTGAAGATGTCTGTACTTTAAGGAGAAAACGGTTGAAGGTAAATAAAGCCACCTGTAGAGTGAAAAGGAAAGACACAGATGTGGAGAGATTCCTAGGCAATTCTAGTTTCCAACTATCTCTGCTCTTCTTTATGTTTTGTTTGTTTGTTTCAGTGACTCATCTGAGTCTACAATATATGCAGTATACATATTAAGAATCGGTTGTTTGGATTAAGCTTTTGCAAGGGTTGTTTCTTCATCTTGTGCTTCTCTTCAATAAAATAATTTTTTTGGACATTTTTTGACTTTTCATAGCTGTGAGTCTCCCTTAACATGGGAATTACACAGGTAGAAAATTATGAAACCAGCAAAGAGGGTAAATTACTAAGGTAAGGAAAAAAGTGATTTGTTATTGTTCTGTTTTATTAAGTTGTATATGTATGCATGCATTTTGTGAAGTTATGCAAATGAATACTCAGATTGTAGAATTGCAGAATCAAGGAATATTAAAACCAAAGACAACATATGGAACATGTACTCTAAGTCCACAATTTTACCAGAAAGAAAAAGATAAAATATTTAAACAAGATTTCCTAAGCTAAATCACACAGAATAACAGAGAAAATGGAAAAATCAAATAACATAAAAAAATAGTAACCTCTGAAGAGATTAATGAGTTGGTGAATTCATATCTTTTGGATTAAGGAAGAGGGAGGTACACATGGTACCTTGCAGATCTAAACATATTTAAAAACAATATTCATTGGTCTTTTAATATAAGTAAAACTAATTTCTTAGCATCACATATATTCAAAATTTATTTTCCAGGTTCTTTCATTTGATATTTTCACAAATATAATTTAGTAACTTATTCTTCAATATTTAGGCTCTAAAAATTAGTTGATTTTGATAAATCACATTTGGAATTATTAACTGCTGAACAATAATTTGTGTATTTATGTTTGCATTTTTGAAATTTTCACCCTAATGAAAATCTATTATTTCTTTACATTTATTTATTATAACTTTTCTTAATATAAATATATCTTGGACTATAATGTTTTATAAGCAAAAATGATACATTACTTAACATTTTTATAATCTTAAACTTCTTTTGAAAATAAGAGAAATGTGAATGTTTCATGTTAAAACTGACAGCAAACATTTTAAAAATCCCTGGAATATCAGGGCAAATATGCTTAATGTACACTAACAAAAATAAAGAGGGTTGTAAATATATTTTACATGGAGGAGCTGGTAATCTTTTCTTGTTCTCCAAAACATCTAGGATAGCCTAGTCTTGGTTCTATGTTCTAAAAATATATTAAAATCGGCAATACTTATGTATATAGATTATAGAATCTAAAGTTTTCAAAGTAGTTTTATTTTAGGAAGTGGGCATCAGCATGATGATTTATCTTCTTTAATCATTCATTTATTGATTTACCCAGCTATTGTGTGTCTAGTACTATTTTGAGCCCCAGCTATGGAAGCAAAGAGAGGATATACCCTTATTGCTTTATTTTTTATCAAGCTTAAAAGCTGGCATCACAAAGGGAAGTATATTAAGCATGGGTAATGCATAAAAGTGGCAGCAGTCTGGTCTCGAATGGATCAGGCAAGACCGTCTGTGAAGGTGATCACTAAATTCATAATTCAAGGAAAGTAGTTTGGCAAGCAAGAGTGGACGAGGAGAACTAATAGAAGACAGAGGAGTTACACAAATAATGGTCCATTTAGAAACACCTTGTTGGAAATTGATTTAAAATGTAATGTGAGACAGCTGAGAAACTAGAACATATACAAACTGAAGTAGCTAACAGAGAAGTAATAGGTCTGTAAAAATAAATAATCTGGTAAGCGAGACAGTCAGGGACCACATACTGAAGGTTCTGTAAACAATAAAGAAGAAATATAGACTAATCTAGGATTGTAGAATGATTATGTTTGTGTTCTGAGAAAAATAATGAACATGCATCTGAAGTTTATATTCATAACTCACACAATAGCTCCCTCTTTTATCATAAATTATTTGTTTCTGTGTCAGTTCACAATATTGAATTGTGCCTAACACAGTGTGCATATTATGTTTGAGTTTTAAAATTGTGTCTAAATCCTATAGAGGACATGGGAGTTTGGTCTAAATCCTTTGGAGAATTCTGTAGGGGAATTTCTTCTGCAAGACTTATTCTATACTTTTGAATTCGATGGAGCTCCTCTTTTTGGCCTTTTGTTTAGAAAGTTGGGTCTTTAGTTATCCCAGTCTTCTGCACAATTCCACAACTGTGTTCATTGCTGAGTACAAGCAACGGGAGGAGAAATCATATATGGACCAGGCTGACCCTTCCCTATTGGACCTACAGCTGCACAGAGCATAGAGAAAGCAGCCCCTTCAGCAGAAGTCTGACTTATGAGAACTTCCGTCGCCAGTTTCTGCCATGACTATCACTAGATGTTTGAGTAGTGAAGTACAGGGGATGAGAGAAGAAAAAAAAAAAAAAAAGACAAAAGAATAGCATGGAATTTCCACCCTACCTCTGAACTTTATGTATTACTTTTCTGTATAACAGGCAAGATAGGGGTATTCCTTCAGAGTTTCCAAGGTCTGTGCTTCAGTGCTCAATTCCTGGTTTCCTGTGCAATGATTTCAGGATGGAGTTGGGGGAAGGTGTGACTGGTAAATTCATATAACTTGCCGTGTTAATTGAGTTCTGCTCTTCTTCCCCACCAACCTGCTACAATTTACCTTTCGGAGCTCATGAATAACTGTTCCATGCATTCATTTCATGTTCTATAGCTGTAAGATTTGTGTCTTATGTACATTATTATCCACATGGAATTGGATACAGATATCCAATGATAATGGCAACATTTGTTGAAAGACCATTCTTCCTTGATTTAAAAGCCTTTGCTCCTTTGTCAAAGATCTGGTTTGCCTTTCTTACATAATTGTATGTATGTATTTCTGGGTTCTCTCTCTGCTCTATTGATCAATGTGTCTATTCTTTTGCAAAAATAACTCCATCTTCATTGCTGTGGCTTTATAATAGGTCTTGTACTCAGGTAGTGTTAGCTCTTCAGCTTTGTTCTTCTTCAGTATTGTGTTTGCTACTCTCCCTCTCCATATAAGCTTTTGAAAAGATTTGTTGGCCGGGCGCGGTGGCTCAAGCCTGTAATCCCAGCACTTTGGGAGGCCGAGACGGGCGGATCACGAGGTCAGGAGATCGAGACCATCCTGGCTAACACGATGAAACCCCGTCTCTACTAAAAGATGCAAAAAACTAGCCGGGCGTGGTGGCGGGCACCTGTAGTCCCAGCTACTCCGGAGGCTGAGGCAGGAGAATGGCGTGAACCCGAGAGGCGGAGCTTGCAGTGAGCCGAGATCCGGCCACTGCAATCCAGCCTGGGCGACAGAGCGAGACTCCGTCTCAAAAAAAAAAAAAAAAAAAAAAAAGAAAAGATTTGTTTATTTCCACAAAATTACTTCCTGGGATTTTTATCAACATTGCGTTAAAGGAATAGATGAATTTTGGAATAATTGGCAACTTAAAATTTATTTTTCAACCCATGCATGCAGAATTTCTTTTTATTTAGATTGTCTTTGATTTCTCTCATCAGAGTTTTATAGTTTTTTTTATATATTTACCCAGTATATATTTTGTGAGATTTGTACACCTATTTTATCTTTTAGTGCTATTTCAAGAGGCATCATGCTTTTAATTTCAAATTACAATTGTCTAATACTGATACATGCAAAATAATGTTTATAATTTAGTGTTTAGTAGAGAAAACAAATCACAAACAATGTGTATGGTACAAGGATAAATGCCTCTTAGACATGTGAAATGTGAAAAAATATTTCTTACAAAATAACATTTGTTTCACGTGACATATCAGTAGGCATTCAGCATTGTTCAAGAGTCACTCACTTCAGTTTCTTACCTTTGGCGGCAAGTGGATATAGAACCATAGTCTTCCACGTTTCACAATCTTGAAGAAGTGTATGAGAGGGAAGGAGTGCATAGTTCACAAGGAATTTTTAAAAATTCAAGAGAAGAGTGTCAAAATCATTTCAGAGTACTATAAATTACCATAAATTGGGTAACTTAAACAACAAGTATTTCTTTTTTATTGTTCTGGAGACTGGAAAATCAAAGATGAAGGTGCCAGGAGATCTGTTGTTTGGTGATGACTTGCTTCATGATTAGGGAATTGCTATCTTCCTGTTATACCCTTACATGGTAGGAAAAGAGATAGTTCTCTGATATCTTATAAGGACACTAATACTATTAGTAAGGGCATCACCCTCATGATGCAATTACTTTCCAAAGGCCCCACTCCCAAATACCATGACACTGGGATTAGTATTTGAACATATGAATCTGCAGGAAAGGGGTAGGGGGGACACCAACTCCAAGCCATTGCCTTCTGCCCTGGCCCCTCAAAACTCATGTTCTTCTCACATGCAAAATACAATTATTCTATTTTAATAATTTTCAAAGTCTTAACTTGTTCCAGCATCAGCTGTAAGGTCAAAGTCCAACATCTCATCTAAATACCATCTAAATCAGATATGGTTGAAACATGAGATTTGACTCATCCTGAGGCAAAATTTCTTTCTAGCTGTGAACCTGTGGAACCAAGCAAGTTAGGATCTTCCAAAAAATGGTGGTAGGACAGGCATAGGATAGACATTCTCTTTCTAAAAGGGAGAAACAGAAAAAAAAAGAAAAAAAAAAAAAAAGGAATAACAAGTCCCAAGCAAGTCTAACACCTAACAAGGCAAACTCCATGAGATCTTTTGCCTCAGGAATATCCATCTTTGGCTAGATTCTCTGCCTCCTTTGCCACTGGCATGGTGGGTCCACCTTCCAGATTCCCTAGGGCAGAATTTCCACCTTGTAAACTCACTGAGGTGAGATTCTGCCCCTAGCACTCTGATAGATAGGGTTTTAGCCCTGACAGCTTTGGGTGATCCCACCCTGTGCCATTAGGTGGTGGTTCTGGCCCCTTGAAAGCAGAGTTATTCTCTTCCCTCCTTTGTGAAATCTAAGAGGCAACCTGATTATCTCTGAATTGCCTTCAAGATCCTTTTTACCTTATCATGAAAAATAGAGTCCACTTCCCACTAAATAGCTTTACAGCCCTCTTATAAAATCTAAGGCAGACAACATTCTTTCATTCCTACCCTCTTTTCCCTTCAGGTCAAACTAACAATTTTCCTGCTGGGGTGCTGATTAAGTCTATGATTCACACCACACCAATCTTCTTATCAAAGGGATGCTTTCTTACTTTTTACAATATAGACAGGCTGAGAATTTTCTGAATCTTTTAAGTTCTAGTTTATTTTGGCTTAGCGATTTTATATTCAAGTCATATCTCTCTTTTTGTGTTTTACTTTAAGCAGTCAAGAAGAGCAAAGACAGTTTTTCAACACTTTGCTTAGTAATTTCTTCAGCAGAATATCCACTTTCATTGCTCACAATCTCTACCTTCACAAAACACTAGAACATGAACACATTTCAGCCAATTTCTTTGCCACTTAACAAAGTTTGCCTTTCTTACAGTTTCCAATACCATGTTTCTCAATTCTATCAGAGACCTAATCAGAATGACCTTTATTAGTCATATATTTACCAACATTCTGTTCATTATTACTTAGGTATTCTCTGAGAAGATGGAGGCCTTCTCTCCAACTATCCTCCTTTTTCTCTGAGCCTTCTCTGGAATTATTTTTAAAAATCCCTTCACAGCAATCTTGGCTTCTTTTTGAATATACTTCAGAACACTTTCCACCTCTACCTAA
This sequence comes from Theropithecus gelada, assembly GCF_003255815.1. Taxonomy (NCBI): domain Eukaryota; kingdom Metazoa; phylum Chordata; class Mammalia; order Primates; family Cercopithecidae; genus Theropithecus; species Theropithecus gelada. The sequence continues at coordinate 132,331,210 of NC_037672.1, read as the reverse complement.
CACCCAGCTCCAAAGCTACTTCCACATTTTTACATGTTTGTTACAGCAGCATACTCACTTCTTGGTATGCTTCTGTCTTAGTTTGGGTTGCTATAACTAATTACCATGAACTAAGTATAATAGCTTAAGCAACAAATATTTATTTCTTATAGTTCTGGAGCCTGGAAGTTCAAGATCCAGTTGCTGGTACATGCAGTGTCTGGTGAAGGCTCATGTAGTGGATTGCAAATGGTGGTCATCCCATTGTATTATCACATGGCAGAAAGAGACTGAGCTAGCTCTCTGGAATCTTACAAGTACACTAAAAACATTCATAAAAGCTTTGCCCTCATGACGTAATTACTTCCCAAAGATCCTCCCTCCAAATGCTATCACATTGGTGTTAGGATTTCAACATATGGATTTGGGTGGAGACACAATGAGTTCATTATAATGTTTAAGGCAAGTTTCTATTGCATGACCAAATTATCACTGAAAGAACATTCACACGTACATCTGCCTCTGAAATCCTGGAAATGTGGGGAAGCAGTACTCCTGTCAGAATATTCTGCATTATATCTTGCTTTGGTTGTGTGTCTTTTATTATTACTTAACCTTAAACTTACTAGTAACATACATTATCATTTTACGTCAATAAAATCAGAGTCCTATATGGAGAACATTTTCTATATAGGTATATGTCTTTAAATGTAGATCGAAAGTATATTCCAAAGGTAAATTCAAACTATTGAGAGTTGTTAGACATAGGAGTATTTTGGAGGGGGAAACATGAATGACTTTTACATATTATTTAATATACTTGATACTTGTAGCTATTCACAAGAAGAATATAACACATTGTGTTTTCTACAATGCAGAAAATAATGTTAAATAAAATTATTTGCATATTATTAAGTAAAACAAGATTGTATAATAAAATGTAAAATGTAAAAGAAAGAGAGAGAGAAAGAAAAAGAAAGAAGGAAAGAAAGAAAAAGAAGAAAGAAGAAAGAAAGAAAGAAAGAAAGAAAGAAAGAAAGAAAGAAAGAAAGAAAGAGAAAGAAAGAGAGAGAGAGAGAGAAGGAAGGAAGGAAGGAAGGAAGGAAGGAAGGAAGGAAGGAAGGAAGGAAGGAAGGAAGGAAGGAAGGAAAGAGAGAGAGAGAGAGAGAGAGAGAAAGAAAGAAAGAAAGAGAAAGAAAGAAAGAAAGAAAGAAAGAAAGAAAGAAAGAAAGAAAGANAGAAAGAAAGAGAAAGAAAGAAAGAAAGAAAGAAAGAAAGAAAGAAAGAAAGAAAGAAAGAAAGAAAGAAAGAAAGAAAGAAAGAAAGGAAGGAAGGAAGGAAGGAAGGAAGGAAGAAAGGAGGGAGGGAGGGAGGGAGGAATAGAGAGAGAAAAAGCAAGCAAGCAAGCAAACAAGCAAGAAAACAGTGTTTGCCAGGGTTTCAAGAGAGGGGAGGAAGTCTGAATGAAGGAAACACAGAGATTATTTTACGGCGCTGAAAGTATTCTTTTTGTTACTGAAATGGTAGTTACATGTCAGTGTACGTTTATCAAATCCCATAGAATTTCACAGCATAAAGAGTGAACCTTAAGGTATGCAAATTGTGACAACAGCCTTTAGGAGATCAGGAGATCCTAGGATAGATGCAGGCTATTACAAATCAGCTTCACTTTATTACACTTGTATGGATCAGTCTCATTAAAATGTGTGGCAGGAAGTCACTGACCTAAATCATTTTGGAAATGGGTATAGTCTGTAAGACTAAAAGCAAAAAATAAAAATAAAAGCTGTAAATGCATGGTGTAGTGTGAGAGCCAGTTTTCTCACTGTTAGCGTGGAAAGTTGCAGATGAGCAAAGAGAGAATAGAATGATCCATGTAGTAATGAATTAGAGTCAGAGACATCAGTTTTCTCACATTTAGCTTGTTTTAGCTCAATATAGACATGGATGGTTACACGTAAAAATATTTACAGACGTATGTATATACATGAGATAATTCATATACGTGAATTTCCTTGCTCTGTCAGCTGAGAGGGCCTAAAAGAATCACACCTCAGTAGCATCAAGTACTCCTAGATCTTGACTGATAATACCAGTCACCAATAAAAGAAAATAGGGTTCCTGGGAGTAGTGGCTGATTCTAGTACTGGAGAAGAAAATATACTAGACGATTCCAGAGTGTCTTTTATCCCAAAATGTAAGGAAATATCCCTTCAGCCCCCCAAAACCCCACATAATGGTTTTATGTGGAAAGGACATAGCCAACTGACAGAGCTCCAAATGTCTAAAGTAGTAACAATTTGAGCAAGAAAATGAAGTAATATTGGACTATAACAAAAAGGATAAAATAAGTATTCATGAGTCCATTAATATAAACAGATAATTAAATTAGTACACAAATGGGAGAGAGGAGACAAATGCTCCTGTGCAGAAAAGTTCCAAAATATTCAGGTAATTATTCTGCTCTCAGTGAGGGAGTATAACTCCCTACTCTTTAATGTTGGCTGCACATAATGACTTCCTTCCAAAGAGAAAGAAAGTGGGGAGAAAAATGCTGTTTTTGCCATGGTTTAACCTGAGAAAAACTATCTCAGTCAGATGATCACGGATAACATCAGCAGTAATAGGTCATGTTAATAATTTGTGCTCTCCATATGAGGTGATGACAAAGGCAATCTACTTCCATGATCTTCCTCCCAAAAACAAAATCCCCAGTCTAATCATACAAAAACATTTAAAAAACCAATCGAGGCACATTTTACAAATATCTGAACAATACTCCTCAAAACTCTCAAGATCATAAAAAACAAGGAAAAATCTAAGAAACTGACACAGTCAAAGGTAACCTAAGAAGGCATAAATATGAACCGCATTATGTTTTTCTGGACTATATCCTGGAACAGAAAAAATTAGTTAAAACTAGGTAAATACGAATGGATTTCAGCATGCATTTTGGTTAATAATGTATCAACATTAGCATATTAATTGCAACAGTGATACCAGACCATGTAATATATTAATATCGGGGGAAACTGGATGTGAGGTAAGAGGGCATTCTAGTGCCAAAAGTTTTTGCTAAACTTATAATTGTTATAAAATTAGAAATATATTTAATTTTGCTTACATGGAAATACACTAGAAGCAAAGATAGATACCGGTTAGGCCATACTATCATTTCATCTTTATTTTTATTATTATAGGATTGTTGTGAATAGTAGTGCTGATAAACACTCCAATCACATTTTTACTTAACAATAAACAATCATGTCGTTCTTCATTACCAATATGAGGAGCGTATGTGTGGGTGTGTGACTTTATGTGTGCATATGTCATAATTATAAAAAATGGAATAGAAAATTACCATAACATTGATAATTCTAGAGACTGCTTATAATTTTTTAAGATATTTTACCTAGAAATAAATGCGACACACATGCACATGCATACTATATACGTGTGAGTGTATATATATGTATATATGTTTCACATATACATGTTAACAGTAATTGTTTAAATTTTTCTCAGCACATAATACAGTACCTGGCTGATAACTACTGTTCAATAAACATTTGTTTGTTGCCATATAGATCTTTATAATAGTTTGCACCTTCATTCTGTTTTTTATAAATCTATGTTGTCATTTATACATTTATTAGATCTGAACAGCTAACACTACTGATTTGTGAAAAGTAATGCTAAAAAATATGCTTAATCAAATAAATGCCGGTTTGGGAAAGTTTCATCCCACATAAAAATTGCAATGCAACATGTATGACTTATTGTTTCATTTATTTATTTAAAAATGCTTTCCATCAACAATTTGTATACCAAAATCTACTAATGTATTATGAAACTGATGATTATGCATTTTGTCTATAGGCAGAATCTTTTTCTTTTCTTGGAATCATTGCCAGAAAAAAATCTATCTCAAGAGACTAAGAGGAAGTTCTTGAGATTTCTTCTTCCTCCTAGATTTGTATGGGTTATTATTTATATCTGGTTGCAAAGAGGAAAATTGAACTGATTTTCACCCCAATGCTACTGATAGTGAAATATTCTGAAATGAGTATTTCTTGTGATGATTGACAGCCTAATTATATGAGGTCTTAAGTAACCATGATTACATTCTGAATTCTCATGTTTAAGTTTCTAAGTGTTTTGAACTGCTCATAGCCTTCAAAATTGAACACCCCCCAAAAGGCAGTGGAACAAATATATAAAGTTGAAAGGCTCTCCAGATATATTTTCCAGAAAATATCACATTTCTGTAAATTATTTTATTATGCTTACCTGCTAAAGTCCTTCTAGAAAGAATATTTCTCTATTATATTTTAGTGCTTTTAATCGAAAAACATGTAAGTTCCATTATCTTTGAACAACTCTGACGTGTTATTTAATGCAACATAAAACCTTAAATAGCTAAGAGAACACATTTTTTAAAGTGAATATTTTAAAAAATTATATAACTATTATTTTCAAAATTGTGATTTTTTTTAAACTAAACAGTGACTTTCTCATAATCAAAACCAAAGACTTATGAATTCATCTTGCTACCTGTTTTCTTATATTTAAGATGCATTCTCACTTTAAAAAATATGAAACTTTTGATTTAATGAAGAAAAAATGTATGTGCATGTGTGTATGTATGTGCATATATATGTAGTTTTATATTAGTATAATTTATATATATATATATATATATATATATGCATGCTTATGCACACATACACAAACACATAGTTTTTCAGAACTACTAATGCCTGTTGCAGAAATTCAGGAAACCATTTTGACTTGGCCAAAATAAATGATTTACTGGACTAAAGATCAACTTCAAGACATCCTGGCACCACTGAAAGTTCAGAACCTGACAACAGTGACTCAGATTTTCCAACAAAAATGAATTAAATATCATTGTGGTTAGTATTTGTGGTTTGTCTTGGATCCTTTAACTTTTTAAAGGTTCTCTGCATTTTCTCCCTTGTATTTTTCTGCCTATTTAAATAAACATTGTTTCCTTCTTTTCTTCTCTGTTGCTTTCACAATTGTAAATGTTAGGTACAGTTCTTTCTTTTTTTTCTTATTTGGGATACATTAGAAATAACACATATAAGCACAACTGCATGTTTCTAATAATTCTATATTATTCAGACTGAATGTTTTAATTTTAGGTGTCTATTAATCTAATTTTTATTAATTGCTTAGATATGTATTTATTGAATATATTATTTTGTTCTTAGAATCACAGACAGATTTGCTGAAAACAGGAAATATAAGTGCATCCACACTAGTCTCTGCTTCTGCTGTTTTTCACTTATTAATATCTATATTAATGCTTTTCAGTGATTTCTTGAAGAATTTATTTGCCTTGCTTTGAATGTAATTATTCCTTTTTTTTTTTCCTTACCAATTTAATTTTATCAGGTTGTTATTTGCTGGCTTTGAGAATCATGAATAAGGCAACATTCGAGTACTGTCTGAAAAGATAAGCAATATCTAAACATGCAGAGGTGAGATAGGGAGACAATCCCAAGTAGTGGGGAAAGCAAAAGCAAAACACAGAGGAATATTCAGATCTCAGAGCATAGAGAGGTGCTGACCAATTATTTGGATATTCTTGAATGTGTATGGCTAGATTAAAGCTGTCTTCAGAGGAGTTTAAATACCTTTTACTTATTCTGTAACCAATTATGAGCTCATCAAAATTTTTGAATGTGAGAAATGTAATCAGATTCATGCTTTAAAGTTACTAATGTAAATATGGACTATAAAATATATATCAGGGTGAAATTCAAACATGTCAATAAGTTAGCTAGATGGAATGTTTCTAAGGAAATGTAAAAATGCTGGAACTGGAATAGTAAGAAAATAATGAAGAGAGAATTACAGATGACTGAACTATCAGATCTAGATTAGTTGGAGAAAAAAAAAATTCTAGAATTCCATGCTCCTATCATTAATTCAGTTATGAACAATCAGTTTCAAAATCCCATCAGCAGGCCAGTGGCACACACTTGTAATCCCAGCACTTTTGGAAGTCAAGGTGGGTGGATCACTTGAGTCCAGGATTTTGAGAACTGACTGGGCAACATGGTAAAAAACCATCTCTACTAAAAAAAAAAAAAAAAAAAATTAAAAATTAACACATCATGGTGGTGCACACCTGTGCTTCCAGACTTGGGAGGCTGAGGCAGGAGGATCACTTGAGCCTGGGAGGTCAAGGCTGCAGTGAGCCAAGATCATGCCACGGCACTTCAGCCTCGGTGAAAGAGTGAGACCTTACCTCAAAAAAAAAAAAAATTCTCATCACTTCCTAGAAATGAAAATGCGATGCAGAACTAGAGCAAAGAAGATAATTGAGGCAAACATGATTCTTCAAGTTTATTTTTAATTGAATTTTTTTAATAACATGGAGTCTTGCAATGTTGACCAGGCTGATCTCAAACTCCTGGCCTCAAGTGATTCTCCTACCTTGGCTTCCCAAATTGCTAGGATTACAAGTGTGAGCTAACATACCTGGCTCACATGAATTTTGGGGGTTTTTGTTTTGTTTTTCTCTTAAATCATTTGCTTTTTAAGTTTAACAACTTTAATGACTGCTTTTTGTGCTGCAGGCACTACACTGGAGATGGAGATGAAGCAGTCATCATCCTAGTTCTTGCAGTGCCCAGTGTAGGAAGATCACATTCAATGAAACCAAACTAATTTTGAGGTAAGTATAAGAAATTGAGCGTTTTTTTAATCCAAGATGACTGCCCTCTTAAGGATCAAAACAGAGTCTTGATTCTATATATGGGCTCCAGAACTGTTAAGTAACATTTGTAAAAATAATCATATGTACATTATTCTGATATGTAGAGCCATAAATTTTATCAGCTAATGATACTGGTATATATTCCCATAAAAATTAAAATCAATTAGAGTAGAATGAATAGAATGAAATAAATCTTTGAAAAGAGTACATCATGAATATCTATAGATAAATATATATATTATTATTATTATATTTTATTTGTTTGTTTTTGAGACAGAGTTTCATTCTTGTAGCCCAGGCTGGAGTGCAATGAGCAATCTCGGCTCACTGCAATGTCCTCTTCCCAGGTTCAAGCAATTCTCCAGCCTCAGCCTCCCGAATAACTAGGACCACAGCCATCCTCACACCTGGCTAATTTTTTGTATTTTTAGTAGAGACAGGGTTTCACCATGTTGGCCAGACTGGTTCTCAAACTGTTGACCTCAAGTGATCCACCTGCCTCGGCCTCCCAAAGTGCTGGGATTACAGGGGTGAGGCACTGCACCCGGCTTATATGGTTTTTCTTTAAAAAATTAAAAAAAAAAAACAAGAACTAGAGAAATTATAATCAGAGTTAAAATAATTAAAACAATTCATTAACACAGAATACAAAAGAAGGAGAAAGTTTCAAGAAGGAAGGGACTGACAAATGCTGCAGACAGGTCCATAGTTTTGAAGACAGAGCAATTGCAACTACAAAAAACATTATCTTCTGTAGACAGAAGAAAGGACAGTGGTTTATTAGAGTAAAAAATAAAAGTAGTAAATACATTCAAGAAGTCAGTATCGGTTCACTTTTGACCTTCAAACTGTGCTACTACCAAATTATAAATAATACGTGTTTTCTTTTAATTTCTGTCATAAGGAATTTTGTTTGTTTTATTGTGGTAGAAAGTTTATCCTGTATCAAAATGAGTACCACCTGAGGATAACTTTACTGACTTACAATACATAGTTGAGGGTTTCTTTTTATATTTTGTCTTTATTGTAAGAATTTGAACCATAGAGTCTGGTCAACTTAGGCTCAAAATTCAAATTTTGTCATGATCTGGTTATGTAAACTTAGAAAAATTACTCTAAAATCATTTTTCTCATATGAAGACAAAAATATGCCTATTTATTTTGCTGTTTATTGAAATTAAATGATACAATGCTTGTAGGATTATATTTTTCAATATATAATTGCTATACTTTTACCAGTTTCTAATTACTAATTATTTTTGAGATATTAATATTATAAAATTAATTAGCAATATATATATATATAAAATACATATAAAATGTACGTGTATGAGGGAAAATAACAAGAGGCATCTCACGGCCTGATGGGAGGTTAGAAAAGGAGCCCAGAGTGAGTGACAAAGAGTCATTCATCAGTAAAAATGGACAAATAATGGAGATGCTGGAGCAGCAAAATATTGATTTACATTAAAGCATATTTCAATATGGTTTGTAAAATCAAGTGCACTGGAAGTTTTTTTTTTTTTTTTTTTTTTTTTGAGATGGAGTCTCACTCTGTCTGCCAGGCTGGCGTGCAGTGGCGCAATCTCGGCTCACTGCAATCTCCGTTTCCCAGGTTCAAGTGAGTCTCCCGCCTTATTTTGGGTTTTGGTTGTATTAGTAGCTGGGACTAACAGGCAAGCGCAACCACGCCCAGCTAAGTTTTGTATTTTTGGTAGAGACGGGGTTTTACCATGTTGGCCAGGATGGTCTTGATCTCCTGACCTCGTGATCTGCCCACCTTGGCCTCCCAAAGTGCTGGGATTACAGGCATGAGCCACCACCTCCAGCCTGGAATTCTTTATCTGTTTGGTTTTATAAGTGGTGAAAGAATATGGTGTCATGCTTTCCATAACACAACAAATTTCAAGTTATTTATTACTTTAAAATGATATCAATGTTAGTAGGATCCCATCTAGTCTAAAGGGTTTTGAAAGGGGCACTCAATGTATTTTGATTTTCATGATCTCTTTCTGGGTACTACAGTAGCCATTACAACTTGTTATGTGTATAGTCTGCAGCGCGGAAAGGCAAACACCTACTGAATTTGAAATGGTTGATCTAAATGTAATATTTACAGATGGTGATTGCTTAATCTTGTTAGCCTGGACAATAGTTCTTACTGTGCTTTCAAAGTTTATATCAGATATTAGAGAAATATTTTAATTATTTGTGGCAAATAATTAACTTATAATATTGAAGTTAAGTTGCTAAGCAACTAAGTTGTCAAGTTGCTAAGTAAGCAAATAATACATATTGTAGACCTCCTATAAATTGAGGAAGAACAAAAATGATAGTGATTACCAAGAAAAAGATAGTAATAGTAATAATAATTAATAATAATTGTTACAATTATTAATAAGCCATGTGTCAGGTCTTGTTTTAAGTGATATGCAAGGACCACATTGGATCCAAAAGCACGATGAAATAAATAGCTTTCTAACATCCCTTTTTAATGTAGAAAGACAGTGAGATACAAAATGTTTAAGCAACTTGGCATAAATCTCTGAGACATACAGTGTAGGAGAAATGAGAAAGTGGTAAGTAATCTCCAAATATAACCACTAATTCCTTCTATGGCCATGTGAGCATATTGTTCCTCACATCAAGAGATAAATTCTATTTCCTGTTCTCTTGAATGTGAGTTATTCTTGTGACTTTTTTTTTTATATTAAATGCAGTGCAAATGACATACTTGGGCTTCTTGAGCCCAGAACATAGTGGATTCTGCTTCTTCCTTTTGAATTCAGTCTCCTTTGTATAAGGAAAACCAGGCTAGACCTTGAAATGATTAGAAGCCATATATGTGGGATCCTGGAAGATGAAAGCCACCTTGCATATTTTCACCCCAGCTGAGTTGCCAGCTGAATGGAGCTTCATAAGGGACTGACCTCCAGCAAATCTACAGAAGAATTACCCAGTTGAGCCCAAGAGAATCCACAAAAATCTGAAAAAAATCATAAACCATTATATTAAAGCACCAAATTAGTAGATGATTGTTAGGCAATTGACAACTAACGCAGGTATTGAAACCTATAGTTAACATGCCAATATAACCCAAATCCAAAACATCTTTCAGTGATTTAGAGGAGAGTTATTCCTGCTGGAAGTGTTAATTGTAAAATGCGTCTCCGCTTGGCAAAAAAGCAGACCTTGCTCTGAGCTGATGCAACCTCATGCCAATGCACAAATTACAAGAAGCTTGCAATCCCTGTTTTATTCGGTACAAGCAACTCTTCCTGTCTTCTTACCGAGGTAAAACTTACACAACTTTAAATGCTGAGAAAAATGTCAGAATTTGTAAATGGGGAAAATACTGTGACAAATATTCAGTCTTCTGTGATTGTAAGAGCTGAAATTCTGAAAGCAGGTGAAGAATACAGATGACGAGGGTTATGTATGATGGGTAGCCATGACTTAAGCTTCAAAAAAAATTTTTCCAGAGTCACAAGAGGATGTGAGAGGAACGATCTGCAAGCAGCAGGAGCAAGATCTTGAGATGTGTCCATCAATGCTACATGAGTAGCTGCACGTGTTTTCTTTCTTTCTTTTTTTTTTTTTTTTTTTTTTTTTTGAGATGGAGTTTCACTCTCGTTGCCCAGGCTGGAGTGCACTGGTGTGATCTCGGCTCACTGCAACCTGGGCCTCCCAGGTTCAAGCGATTCTCCTGCCTCAGCCTCTCAAGTAACTGGGATTACAGGCATGTGTCACCATGCCAGCTATTTTTTGTAATTTTAGTAGAGACAGTGTTTCTCCATGTTGGTCAAGCTGGTCTCGAACTCCTGACCTTAGGTGATCCGCCCGCCTCGGCCTCCCAAAGTGCTGGGATTACAGGCGTGAGCCACCGTGCCCGGCTTTTGCATGTGTTTTCTTATCACTCTGACTCCAAACCATTTCCATACACATTCAGTCTTGATCAATAATTTTAATTCCTAACATTTTTAACAATTTATCAATTGTTTTAGAATAAAGTGCCATCACTCTATTTTAATTCTGAGGTATTGCTCCTCACAAGAGGGTGTTAGCTGCAGGGGTCTGCCCGCAGACCCTGACCCAAATGATGGATGAATAAAACATACGCTGACACACAGATATTCTGCTTTGCCAGTCCTGCTGAGTGTCTGACTGCCTGCACACAAAGAGAGGTTTGTCACTGTGCCACCGGCCCTAAGCAGCTTGCACTCCAGGCATTTATTTGGTATACAATTAACAACAGAAGATTTGAGTAAACACACTTGTGAATAATTAACATGGTTAAGAGAGTAGTTCTAGGAATGATTAAAGCTCAGGTACCATAGTCTAAGGTAAATACCATTAGGGGGCAATATTCTTGGTTGACCTCCCCCCGCCCAGAGAGCCATCTGGCTCAAAGGTTAGTTAATGGAGGTAGGGTAAACAGACGTTAACTGGGGAAGTCTATTGTCCCTAGTATTTACCCTATGACCTAATGCTTGAAGGTAAGAACTGGCTGCCTTCAGCCTGTTCAATTATTGCAAGTTATGTAACCTTTTAGCCTTCCGAAAAGTTTGTGACTATACCCTATAACTTTCCCTAATATTTCCCTTTAATATTTCTGCCACCCTCCTGAGTGAATCCCAACATAATTATCTAAATATACTAAACTAACCCTCATTTGAAGGTATTTTCATAGGTCTTGTATACCTATTACATTTTACTACATCTTCTTTCCAACATATCCCTCACATCTCACCCTAAACATTTAAGAGGCAGTATTTGACTTTAACAAGATGAGTTTCACACATTATGTTATGTTTGTACTTCCCTTACTCTACCCCTTATCACACTTTATGAATGTTACTAGCTTAACATTACTTTTTTCTCCAATGAACTCTAAACTCTGTAAGAAAAGGGATCATGGAAGTCTTGTTTAATGTGTACAGGAATTGATGCACAGGAACTGATGCAGAGAAGTGGAATAAATATTTGTGAAAGAATAAATGAGGGCTGGGTGTGGTGGCTGATCCCTGTAGGGTGTGGTGGCTGATCCCTGTAATCCCAGCACTTTGATAGGACGAGGTGGGTGGATCACATGAGGTCAGGAGTTCCAGACCAACCTGGCCAAAATGGCGAAACCATGTCTCTATTAAAAATACCAAAAAATTAGCTGGGCATGGTGGTGGGCATGTGTAATCCCAGGTATTTGGGAGGCTGAGGCAATAGAATCGCTTGAACCTGGGAGTCGGAGGTTGCAGTGAACTGAGATTGTGCCATTGCACTCCAGCCTGGGTGACAGAATGGGACTCCTTCTCAAAAGGAAAAAAAAAAAAAAATACAAGAATAAATGAGTTTCTGATGCTGACTTAGAATGAGATATCAGAATGATTTCTACCGAAGAGAGGAATAATTTAAGCATAAAAATAAGAAAAACAAGGTAAACATTATGAGGTAACCAGAACGAGGAAAATAAAGGATTGAGTGCTGAGACCCAAAATGCTGGTGACTCAAGTTACCAAAATGAAAAGAGAATCAAATGCCTCTACTAACCTGGTTCATAAAATGATCTGGATCTCTTCTTTTTCTTCTTCTGTCTCTCTCTCTTTTCTTTTCTTTTCTTTTCTTTTTTTTTTAAACGTAGTCTTGCTCTGTCGCTGGGCTGGAATGCAGTGGTACAATCTAGGCTCACTGCAACCTCCACCTCCTGGGTTCAAGCAATTCTCCTGCCTCAGCTTCCCCTAGTATCTGGAACTATAGGCATGCACCACCACTCCCGACTGATTTTTGTGTTTTTAGAAAAGACAGGGTTTTGCCATGTTGACCAGGCTGGTTTTGAACTCTGACCTCAGGTAATCCACCTGACTCGGCCTCCCAAAATGCTGAGATTACAGGTGTGAGCCACCACGACCAACTGAATCTCTTCTTTAATGGAGAATAAAAGCAGAAAGGATTATAAATCATGCTGCTATAAAGACACATGCACACGTATGTTTATTGCAGCACTATTCACAATAGCAAAGACTTGGAATCAACCCAAATGTCCATCAGTGACAGACTGGATTAAGAAAATGTGGCACATATATACACCATGGAATACTATGCAGCCATAAAAAAGGATGAGTTTGTGTCCTTTGTAGAGACATGGATGCAGCTGGAAACCATCATTCTCAGCAAACTATCGCAAGAACAGAACACCAAACACTGCATGTTCTCACTCATAGGTGGGAATTGAACAATGAGACTACTTGGACATAGGAAGGGGAACATCACACACCGGGGCCTATTGTGGGGAGGGGGGAGGGAGGAGGGATAGCATTAGGAGATATACCTAATTTAATGACGAGTTAATGGGTGCAGTACACCAACATGGCACATGTATACATATGTAACAAACCTGCACGTTGTGCACATGTACCCTGAACTTAAGTATAATAATAATTAAAAAAAAAATAGAAAGCCTTATCAGTACAGTGGTCCGACATCTATCAGTTTGTAAGCAAGTTTCAGTAGTTTAAAAGACAAAAACTGCATAAATGCATAGTAGAGAGAGAGAAATAAAAGAACAAATACAGAGAGTCCCTGACTTATGATGGCTTGACTTACAGTTTTCTAACATTAGGATGGGAAAGTGAAAGACATTCCACAGAAATTATACTTTGAATTTGGATCTTTTCCCAGGCTATCAATATGCAATGCAATTATTTCTAGTGATGTTGAGCAGTGGTAGTGAGCTTCAGTTCATGAGGGTAAATAACTGACACTGTTCTGTACAGTGCAGTGTGTCAATGAAGTCTATCAGATAATCAATTCTTTATTATGAAACCGGCTTTCTATTAGATTATTTTTCCCAAATATGGGTTAATGTAAGTGTTCTAAGCACATTTAAGGTAGGTTAGGTTAAGCTGTGACATTCAGTAGGTTAGATGTGTTAAATGAATTTTCAACTTAATGATATGTTCAGTTTACGACGGGTTTATCCATTTATAACTTCATGGGAAGTTGAAGAGCATCTGTAGATCAAAAATAAATAAATAACCGAGCAGACAGTTAATTAACCTTAGGGTCATTTATTGATCATATGATGATTAAAACAGAAAAACGGACTAGGTTTCTTCAAGCCTACCAATGTAACAGTTATACATTAAAGTAAGTACAGAAGTTAAAAACAAAAACTTGGGTGATTCTTGACTTTCCTAAATGTTTGATTCTGTATTTCTGATGTGTGAGAATCATAATGGATATCTTATGGGAAAACTGAAGGGTGGAAGGTGCTACTAGATTTTAAAATTTGGGGCTCTGATTCCTAGAGACTGACTTTTGAAACCAGGTCCTGAAACATTACCATCCCACCACATCCATAGAATCATTTCAAATTACTACTGTGTAGGCATAGTTGGGCAGAATCAAATTCAGAATATACACAATATAACATTTCTGTGTGAAAGTACTAAACAATATTAGGACTTACACTGCCTTAAGCAAATAAGTCAAATAAATATAAAGCCCTTAAATAATTTTTGCTTTTAAAAACTATAGATTCATAGAATTTGTAAGCTATACACAATCTTGTAAAAGTTGGGTTTAACTCTTAATAGATGGAACATTACAGATTATGTCTTTGGCAGTTTGAGACGTGAAAGGCTCTGATACTCGACCATCTAATTCTTGCTTTTAAAAATAATTATTCACAAAGCATTTGACAACAAATAAAAAAAAAGAGAGAGAGAGAGAGGCACCTAGCAAAGTATTCTTACAGGGGCTGGGACTGTCCCTCCAACCACAGTTTTTTCATGTGTAAAGTGGAAATAGTATTGGTTCTTCTACAAAGGTGAGATTTAAATGAAATTATGAACTCGAGAGAAATTTACACAATACCAGAACATAATAATTGTTCCTAAAATAATAACTTTAAAAATAATAAAAAATAGTTGTTAATGGTAATAATTTAGCAATTAATATAAAAAATATTCACATTCCTTTCATTATAGATGCCACTCCCAACCTCCAAGCAATATTCTCAACTCTTTTATACAAATTCGTCATTTAACACTTTTATCTTGGATTCCTAGTCTTTGTGCACATGTCTTCTTCCTTGACACTTGAAAACTTTTCTGAAATCTACTACCCACATTCATTTTTACTTAAATGTCTTCCTTCCTTGCAAGATCAGAGTACATAACTTACATATTAATCACATATTTGACTCCCTGGACATTTTTTTTTGAACCTACATTGTGTGTTATCCATCAAAGAGTCAAAAAAAAAAAAAAAAAAAAACAGATGGTGGCCATGGCTAATGGCAAGACCATGGATGAAAATCACCATGAAACTTATTAACAGAAATTAATTTATTATTGGATATCATTATTTTGAGGAAGAAATTTAAGATATCTAGAAAGTTAGCCTTGGATGATAACTATGTTTAGGGACAAGGGATATTTAGAAAATAATAGGAAAAAGGAGCAAAAATATCAAAAAGAAATGATAAAAAGCATGTAAATTGTTAAAGGGTTCAAAGTGGAGTGGTAATGTTTGAAAAGATAATGATATTAAGCACTATTAAATGCTATGGAGATAAAGAAAAGAACTAAAATTTCTATGGATCATTTTTGTACATTTTTGAATCTATTATCGCATGGACATGTTCATATTTTGTCAGCTTCTAAGTCCAGATTTTCTTTACTTGAGTTTCATGTTTACCTTCTCATTTCTGTCCTCCCTTGTATGTTTGGCCAATAGATGGTTGTTTCTGAGATAAAATTTCATGCATTTTATCTTCCTGAAGTTCTAAATGCTTTAGTGGAGTGTTTCTCAAAATGCACCTCCGAGCACACTTGGGTCAGAATCCCCCAAGCTGTAGTGCTTGCTTTAAAAAAATAAAAAAATAAAAAAATAAAAAAAAAAAAATAAATAAATAAATAAATAAAAATCAGGTATCAGGCTCTGTCCTTTATCTAATCTATTAGACTAAGGGACATATCCTCCTGCCTCCTTTTAGTGATAACTTTTTACATACTTTTCTCCTGGGTTTCACCACAGCAATATGTGTAACCCATTTCGTCTTTTCCTGGGGTCAGTTTCAATAATGCTGGAAAGACGGAAGCTCCAGTGAATCCATGCTTCTTTGCTCCTTAGATCCAATTCAATTAATGTCTCACCCGAGGCTTTAAATGCTTGGAGTTTGGAGGCAGATAGCAAGCCTCCTGGCAAAGCTGTGTCCCAGAGGAAGCTTTTCACCTAGAAACTCTTTCTTTCATAATTGCAAATACAAATTTTTAAAAAAGAGGCTTAATTCTCTTGACTGAAAATAGCAGAGGACACTCCATCCTACTTAATTTTCTTACAGCATTTATTTTAGAAAACTTTTGTAGTTGCAATTCCTTTACGTTTTCTCTTTGAAATGTATGGAAATTTTCATGAAAGCTAAATAATCCTCTTGCCAAATTTACGCATAGGAATTTCTTTCTCAAGGAATTTTGTTCTATTTAATGTAATGAAGGAAGGAAGATGAAGCCTCTATCTCCTAGTTTCTACAGAAGGGTAGGAGCCTAAATTCCATTGGCACCTTCCTCCAAGTTGCAAAACTACCTTTTGTCAAAATATATAAAATATAAGTTATATAAGAAATTTATTTTTCTTTTGGATAAAGCTAATTAGGCAATCAGCTAATACAGATCATCATTATGAAAGAAGAAATACCTGAGTATTTATCTTAATAAACTTGACCAAAAAGAAAAATATAACAACAAAGAAAACCAAAAAGTAAGAAAAGGGAAAAATACAAATAAAATTTGAAATTAATAAAATAGAAAATCAGTAAATTTATTTGAAAGGCAAATACAATTTGAAAGCTTATTTTATTTGATGTGAAGAATATTATAGATAAATGTCTTTTGAGGTTGACTAAGAAAAACAAACAAACATTAGTTTCAATTAAGAAAGATAACATTCAAATATATGGAAGACTATAAAATAATTAAAAGAAAATATAGCTTTTTACTGTGGAAAAATACACTTGGAAATTTCAAGGATGTTGATGATTTCCCTAAATATTTTTACACTTGCATTGTATCTTCCAAAACCAAAGATATTTAAGCAGTAGCTTTTTTCTTCACAATTCAATTAGCTTTCTTAAATTAAGATTTAGGCATTAATTTAATAGAACATTCCACCTCGTAGATGCATTTATAACTCTAACATTTCTGAGACAGTCATCTAAAATGATACTTGCCTGGGAGACCCAAGGCAAAATAGTTTACCTTCAGGCCTCTTAGGCATCACTCTGTAGGCCTAATGCAAATTAGAATTATGACTCTAGTTTAGATTGGAATTTTGATTAGCCTGAGGGAATAAGGCAAAACGGGAAAGATGGAAGTATTTATTGAATATCAACTATATATCAGAAAGTTTTTTATGTATGCTTTCATGTAAATGAATTAATTTGAATTTCACTGCTGAAAAAGATATTGTTGTATAATTTTCCTTTTTCTGATGAAAGACAGAGTTTCAAAAAGGATAACTTTTTCAAATCACCCAGCAGGCAGAGGTGAAGTTCAAACATAGTATGATTAATGTCAAAGGCCATCCCCTTTTCTGCTGTGTAATACCTCACATTGTTCAGGAAAAGGTACAGAATGAGTTCATCAGTTTCATATTTGGTTTATTTGTCTTCTTAGATTTGTTTCCTACAAAACTGTATTCAAGCTGATAGTCCTACCAAACATGTATTTTAGAAAGTAGGAAATTTTTAATGTTATGCACAGGGCTGGGAAGTGGAGAATTCATGAAAAAAAAAAAAAATGGTGGAGTGAATGTGCAGATATATAGACATTAAACACTTTTTATTGAGTAACTATGTATTATATGCTGTTAACATTATTAGTAACAAACACGAAATGAAACTTTAATTCTTTGGTGATAGATATAATAAACTAGTAACAACTGAATAAGAAAAATAATTTCTAATGTTCTGATGTTTTGTTTTTTTTAAAAAAATAATAGTATAGAGTGCAACTGGGGTAGAAGGAGTAGGTGATCATTTGTGGTGGTTTGTTAAGGAAGATCTCTAAGATGGGGTGACTTGAATTGAGAGTTGAGTGAAGAGAAAAAGCTTGTTTTGCAAATAAATGTGAAGCCCAGAATTCAAAGATAAATCAGAAAGCAAATATAAAATCCTGAAGCATGATCCAACAAATAAAAAAGCCTGTGCATGGATTTTATTCTATCTTGTGAAGGTGATTAATTGATGCAGATGTGAAATTCTGGAGAGAAAGAGAAAGGGACTGCAGAAGTAACAGTAACTCTTGTTACAATGCAAGTTTCAGTAGAGATGGGGAAAGATGTACTCAGTGTGAATTATACTAGCTTTATATGAGCTTCATAGGCATATTTGCTAAATGTGCTGATCTTCAAGCATTATGTATGATTAGGCATTTGCCTAAATAATTAATTCAGTGACTACACCTTTCAGAAGTTGTCACAGCTTCTTCAGCCAAAAAGAAAATAAAAAAAAGTACACATATACTGGAATGCCATAGATTTGCATTTGTATATATCTTACTGTTGTCTTTTTCCATTGTGTTTTAAAATTATTCAAATAAATCTTAAGTCACTTTTATTCTACTGCTTTTAGGTTTTCAAGAGTTTACAACTTACTCATTTTATGAGTTTAATGTTTATTAAATGAATAAATGAATGTTATGGTGTCATAAAATACTTGTTATTTTTCACTGATTGAAATTTTACTCTTCAATATGAAAACTTCTATTTTGCCTCCCTAGTATTATACTATTGAAAGACTCCATTCAAGGTAAGAATACTGAAAACTGTAAAGTCTAAAATGGACAGAAAAAACTAAGAATTTTATCATTGGAACTGGATAGCTCAGCCTGTAGGGCAATTTTTTTTCTTTTGATTGAGATTTTAGAATTGCACTTTGCATAACAGAATCTACCTTCATAAGTCAAACTCCCAGAGTTACAAATTTTCATCTAGTACAAATATTTGCATGGAACCAAGTGCACTCAGGACAATTCTTTATTAGTATGGTCTGTTATGAAAAGGATGCACAAAGTAGAAAGTCTCAGCATTACATTGATGTAGATGAGTCTCTTATTTTCATGATAGTATACCAAATCTCAAAAATCTTCCAATTGCTCTGATGTTATCCCTTGAAGGCAAGCAAGTCCTCAGGGCAAAGCTTATATCATTAGATATGGACTTTGATGTGAACTCTTTTATTTCTGTTCACTTTGTCAACCTTTTCAGTACCTGAGTCTGTAAAATTGCACATTGGGAATGGCTAAAATTAGGCTCCAGAGAGATGCAGCAAAATTAAAGTATTATGCTTATTGCCTCCAGGATAGATTCTGCTTTGCAGATCAACATGCTGTATATAACAATAATAATGGGACTCACGGCCTGGGGGATGGACAGAGGAGCTTTCTCCTGGAGTGGTATTTCTGCAATTTCTAGTGTCAGGTAAAGTTCACAGCATGCTCTGTAGATTCACTGTTATCACAAGCTGTGGTTCAATACAGAATAAGGAGTGTTATTTATTATGAAGACCACCACAAGTCATCTTGCAGAAGACCATTCCAAAGTACTGGTCAAGATAGTCATTGGCTTATTCCCCTTTATAGCCTTGAAGACTCCTGAACAGCCAGAATACATTTAATTTATATTATCTCTCTTAAAAAATCCAAATAAAAATTTTCCGTGTTCTTAAATTAATCCCATCTGGATACCTCTGTGTGCATCTTCCTTAGAACATAAATTTCACATTGCTGCAACACATGAAACATGTATCTCTTGGCAAGTCATAGTGTTACTTTTTTTGACAGTCTGTGCCAGCTTGCAATTTGATGTTGCTACTAAAAATTAGAGATGGGCATGTCTGTTATTAACACTGCTTCAAATGTGAAAGTGAAATTATGACTGTATGTTGTCACTGCCAAATTATCTTATGCCAAGAGGTATTATAAAAGGGGATAGAATACACTATAATAATACATTGGTGAAAAAGGCGAAGATTATGGTGAAATATTTGTGTTTACCTTCTTAAAATGGAAGGAACACAATTGTCTGGATTGTCTAGATCTTTGATAAAGAAAACATTCTAGTGCAGTGTATCAAAACAAATGCAATAATGTCATACATGTAATAATGTGATATAACAATATTTTAAAGAAAAGGCAATAAACTCAGGCCAAACTTGAAGACTTTTGTTATTGTGAAATTTCTGCCCAGATGAGCTGTTTCACTATTTTCCTACATGTTTTAAGCCCTTTGCCAGTTTGTTCACTCTACTATAGACTCACAAGCCTTTTATCTGTTGGATCATGTCACAAGACTTTTTTAGTTTCTTCATTATTTATTTTTAAACTCTCTACTACCCATATACTTACAAGACCAGCCTCTTCTTTTTATTCAAGTCTCATCCAGAAATCTTTAGTTCATCTAGGAAATCCACAAAAATCTGTCATCCCTCTTCTCACCCTAGATGCACTCTATTTATATTTATGGCAATGAACAAGGCAGGCAGAACTCCACAACCCATGGAGTTTTTGTTACACTGGGTAGAGACAATACGCTAGTAAGCAAATGCATGAAGAGAATAATTTCAGATTTCTGTGTGAACTTTAAAAAGCATAAAACAGGCCGGGCGCGGTGGCTCAAGCCTGTAATCCCAGCACTTTGGGAGGCCGAGGCGGGTGGATCACGAGGTCAGGCGATCGAGACTATCCTGGCTAACATGGTGAAACCCCGTCTCTACTAAAAATACAAAAAACTAGCCGGGCCTGGTGGCGGGCGCCTGTAGTCCCAGCTACTTGGGAGGCTGAGGCGGGAGAATGGCGTGAACCCGGGAGGCGGAGCTTGCAGTGAGCCGAGATCAGGCCACTGCACTTCAGCCTGGGAGACACAGCGAGACTCCGTCTCAAAAAAAAAAAAAAAAAAAAAAAGAAAAAAAAAAAAGCATAAAACAAGATATTGTGGGTCAACAGAGGTGGGAGAAGAGGATGGTTATTTAATATGTATTATAACTTATAGATGAAAACTTTAAATATGAATATGCAAGTAGAATAATCTCTACATAATCACAAAGTTATATTTACAACTCCTGAATGGAAGAATGATCAGATAGCAATCGGGTAATTTTGTTGTATGTGTCCCATTCTCCTCAAATGTAAATATTTGATTATCTTTTTACAGGTTCTACTTAATATCTCTCACAAGAAAAGAAGAAATGCCTCTGCCTTTTAATGTTCTGGGAATAGAATAAAGAAGACAGAGGTGGACCCAGCAAGGAGTACAGCAATTTCTAAGTGTCTCCTTAATAGTCCAACACTTCACTCACACAACAATGTTATGTAGTTTCATTAAATGATGAGTCCAGCCCCTTTCTTCTGCAGAAAATGTCAGTTCACTGTTCCTTGCCTATAAAACAGAAATTAGAGAGATACCAGCTTTTCTAGCCAGACTACAAAATTACTTTAACTAAATCCCTAAAAAATCAGCCTCACTACCAGTTTCCACAATACCTCTGGACTGGTAACTTTAAGCTCTGTTTGTACTTTTCAGGAATCCAATGAGCAAACAACTATTTCTCTAAGGCAACTCTCCCTTCAGCCCATGGTGTTGTAGGTCCTTTCAGTCTGCTAAGAAAGTCATCATTCCTCTAGCTGACGTCCATCTTCCCCAACATGGATTAACATTTATTATTTACACGTGTTTCCTTTCTCATTCACTTTATTCCTATGGGATTATGCCCTCCTTCCTTTGTTTTCTTACAGATAAAAATCCCCTTACTTTTATTTCAGTGATGTTGGGAAAGTGTCATAAATACAGGTAGTCAATGTGCTCTGCTCCTTGAACTTTTAAATCAATGATTAAAAACAGCATCATGATAAATTATAAGAAAATAATATATTCAGATGATATTATTTCCTTTGGCATAATGATTGTGATTTGCACTTAAAAATGATTACTTGTGGAAAGATTTTCATATGCCTTACAAATGATCTAGAGCTTATGTGAAAAATTTTATGTGTACAGTTAAAAATAATTTTGTGTATATCGACTTAAGGACATGTATTAATTTAGATACCTGAGTGTCTATTTGCATATAACAATTCAATTTATTTGCAGAAATAAAACATTTAAGGAATAAAGCTCAATAGCTTTCCTTTATAAAAATGAACTATATTTCAAACTCTGAATGAATATTAACTTTTAAAATTTCAACATAATCATCATGCTTTGTTTTTAATATTGCTCTCTAATTTACAGTTATCTCCTTTCAGTGAAGTGACACAAATTCAATTAAGGAATTGAGTACTTTTATCAAATGACAAGATTTTTAGATTTGAAAAACAGGACTGCCAGTGTGTTATTCGGGGAAATAAAAAATAGGTGTCATTTTATCATCATTCATTATTAAACTGTTAATTAAAAATGTTTTTTTTTTCCTAAAGCATATTTGCATTTAACCCTGTTACATTAATTTTGAATTTGAGAAATAGCTGAACATTGTTATGCATGGTGGTAACTCTCAAAAGTTTTGTGACCTAGTTTGCCTAAAAGTCACATATTCAGGATTGAGTAGAAGTCTTAGAATCTATGGACAGAAATTCAAGAAAGAAACAAACTTAGAAATGTCATTTCTCAGCACAGAAAGAACTAATTTTATGGAAGTCAATAATACTAAGATTTCTAAAATCAGTATTTTTAGGAATGTGATAAGAAGGTAGTAATTACTCTCCGTAATACTGTTCACATTTGTATTAACCTCAATGTGAATCAATCAAACACCCAAATAACCAAAATAGAATTACTGATAGATCATTTGTTTTGACTTTTCAAAACAAAGCTTGATTAATGGAAACAATCAGTGAATAAGAATTGAAGTCATTGATATGACATCACATCTTTAAACTGCTTTATTTATTGATTTAATGTATTGTCTCTACTATGTGCCAGACACATTTTTAGGCACAAAAAAACAGTTATTAAGGTTAGCAGCTTCCCTGATCTCACATAGGTTACAAGTTTATACAAGTAGGTTATGATCATAAAAGAAACATCCATATTACTCATTTGAATATTTAAAGATTCTTGTCTACAGTGAATATAATTTCTTTTACTACTTCACACAAGAATTATAATAAAATGATTATTGATGTTTTTTGAAAGCTAGAAAGGCTGCTTGAAATACGCAATTGTAGTTTGATACAATTATATAGGGGTGTGTGTGTGGCTACAAAGCAGGGGTGCTTTTTTAAAATAAAAGAATCAAGAATTTTAAATTGTAAAGCAGCATTTTACTTCAAAGCAGTCATTTTTAAGAAATGTAGAAATATTCTGATTATCTGCCTTTGTTAGTCTGAATTCCTAAGAAAACAGGTAAGAGTGAGAAGAAAGTGAACTAGGAAAAGAAAAAAAAAAAAAAAAAAATATATATATATATATATATATATGTATAATGATACACTAATGAGCTGGTCATAGCTTCACAAAACCCTGCTAATGATAGATCATGTGGGACATCTCCAGTGAGACCACATGGAATCCCTGCATCTCCAAACATGAGAGAGGAGGGGCAATCAGTTTAACTTTCATATCTTTCTGGAATGCAGCCTCTCACTAGTCAGTGTCTCCTAGGGGATCTTAACTTCCCTAAATTTCTAGGTTCTTGAACTGACCTTTCCTGGCAGCCATTAGGGAAGCCAATGTATCATCCTCAATGCACCCCTCCCGCAGTAGATTACACACTGAGTTTGCTTGTTATTGAACATAACTAAGAATCCTAGGTCTGCAGAACCACTGTGGCATCGGTGGCCGGGTCTTCACAGCTCTGGAAATGAGCCATTCTGCCAGGAAACAGAACAAGTTGCCTAGAGAAGGAAAGGTGGAGGGGTGTGCAGGGCCCTAGTAGTATACATAAACAAAGTCCACTACTGCTTCTGTATTTCTCTCTCACTAGACTGTGAGAGAGATATAGTTGGATTCTTGATATATTATTCTCTGCATTTAACTGCAAAGTATTTTGTGTATTTTCAAAATTAAACCACTTATCATACTGAAAAATTAACATTTATAATGACATTAAAAACATTAATTACAGCTGAAGATGGAAAATACAAAAAATTACACTGTAAAGAGCAATCAGTTAATTGGTTATATCACTATCAGTATTTTAAAATAACCTCACTTTCTAATTTTAAAACACACACATGTGTATTTATAAACAAAGGAAAGTTATAATTTGATAGTATATACCAAGTTAGCTTTTATTCCTTAGCTTGTTATTTTTGTTTTTACCTCTAACAAGCTAAAGTACCACATTGATTTTTTTTCAACAGTCTTCTTGCCCAAAAGATATTTCAGTCCCTTACACAAATTTGTAATAAGACTCTTTGGCTACTGTAGAGTCACATGTGAAATTATGCTAGTGCTTTCTTAAAAAAATATTTGTCCACTTCTCTGAACAAAAAGTAATAATACCATTCCCAGATTGTAACTTTTAATTTTTTCCTTCATATACTATGTAAATTGACTAATATCACAGTTCATCTAGTCAATGTACAATCTACGTCAGTTGTTTATTGTTCAGCAACTCTCTACTTAGGCACCTGAGACTTGATAAATAGAAAACAGATGGAAACAAAATAACATTTTAAGAATGCTTTTTATATTTGTGTACTGATCACTATTTTTATACTTTTTAAAAAGATAAATCAGCAAAAGTAATATACACCAATACTTAATGCAGTTTTTTAATACCAATAAGGAAAAAAATCCAATATTCCTCACCACCTCACTTAACTGGAGTTCATGAATAAAGGATTTTTAAATAGATTAGGTAGGTACATTATAGTAATTGATACCACAATTAGTATGATAGACTGAGAAATACTAATTTTTGAACCTATAAATCTTACTTTATGTTTTGAATTATATGTATTCTGAAAAAAGATGTTGCACTTTTAATACCTGCTGCCTTAGTTTATTATTACCTTTTCAATCATAATTGCTGAGTATTTGATAGAGTAGCACTTCTGTCTCTTTAGAAAAATTATGTAGTAGATATGTTCTGAATGGTGGACATGTGGTGGGCTGCAAGTACTTATTTCAGGAGTCAATAATTTATTACCACAGTTGACGGTAGTGTTTCTGGCAGATAACCCTTGGCTTCATTCTTCAACTAGCAGTAGCAAAAAATATTTGAATTAATCAATTTTCACACTGCTATAAAGGACTACGTGAGACTAGGTAATTTATAAACAAAGGGGGTTTAATCGACTCACAGTTCTGCATGGCTGGTGAGGCCTCAGGAAACTTACAGTCATGGCGGAAGGTAAAGGAAAAGCAAGCACCTTCTTCACAAGATAACAGGAGAGGGGTGTGGGGGAACTGCCACACCCTTTTAAACCATCAGTTCTTGTGAGAATTCACTCACTCACTCATCAGTTCTTGTGAGAATTCATGAGAACAGCATGGGGAGAACCATCCCCATGATCCACTCACCTCCCACTAGGTCCCTTCCTTGACACATGGAGATTACAATTTGAGATGAGATTTGGGTAGGGACACAGAACCAAACCATATCAAGATTCAAACCATTTTCTGAACTCTGAAGGGTTATCTGAAGCATTGGTTGATATTGTATCACAGTTCAACTTCTCCCTCCACTACTTTTTGCTTCCTTCTTTTCCTTTCCACAGATGTTTATTTCAAAAACACTTCTTAATAATCCTTCTGCCTTCACCTCAGAGTCTGATTCCTGGGGGTCCTATCCAGTGACAGAATATTTGAAGAACAATTAAGGAGTCTGATTTTTTTTGAATTCATACTTTACATTGTAAAGTAAATATGGTAGTAAATTTGTATGATTTGTTGTGTTGAGATACGGATTCTGTAAAGTCTTAAGTGAACTGTAAGTAAAAATGGATATCTTAAGGAGACTGTTAGTGGAAGAAGAAAAGTTATGAGACTATTGGAAATGTTGACAAGGAAAGAAGACAACTGTTGCTGGTAGAAAAAAAACAAAATAAAGTTGAACCTTGTTAGGTAGTGGGACCATTTATAGCAATTCTGTCACTTGCAGTAATGTGGTAAATAGAAAATGTAAATAATGAATAATTAGATTTGGCTATGGAGATATCCAAGCAGTTGGTTTAAAATACCAACTGGTTTGTTTTAGCTGTGTAAAATATGTGAAGAAAGAGAGAAGAGATGGAAAATTAAACAGTTCAGCTTTCAAGACAAATTTAGAAGAAAGATAAATAAAAAGACCTTGACTGATTTTATAAGAAAAAATATTTCCAAATTTTTTAGATGCCAATAGGCTCTCAAAATAAGAAGTGGACTAAGGTTAAGATCATATTAAGCGTATTGCTGGGCAATTCTGTATTAAGCCTTAACAAATATTTTGTGGCAATAAACATTATAAATAAAGCAAAAAATATTTTCAGAAGTTTTTAAGGTAATTGTCTCACAATAATCTAATTCTTACACTATGTCAGAGAGAGTCCTATCTCAAAGGGATTTGTGGACATGTCATCCTCTAACAGAGTGAACCCCAATAAGTTTCAGAGGAACCCCGTGAGTTTTTAAAAGAATCATATTGACAAAAATAACACCAGATTTTATTGAGATAAATAAATTTCAAATTTAAAACACGCATCGGGGGCCCCAAACATCTATGGGTGGGAAGTAACATAAAAAGTCTACTTGATTGGATTATTTCCTTCATGGGTTGTTTCCTTCAGAAAAACAATAAGAAGGTCTCAGGAAAAAGGACAAAGTCTATAGTAGAATCAAGTAACTTGAAGAACCATTCCTAGAGTTTCCTTTAATTGGCAACATGTGCCCCACAGGATTTTAGAATTGCTGCAGATCAATGACTGCCTAGTATTTTCTTACTTTTTAATCTGGTGTTAATGAAAGTTATGCTTATTAGAAATCATTGTATGATGAGGTCAGGTATGCACCCACGAGAAGATTGTAGGTAACTTGTCTCTGAAGATTGAGAATAATTATATTTATCGAACAATACTCATTGATTCTCTTTAAATCAGAGAATTTAGAGCCTGAGATATTGGACTTTGAGGAAATGTTGTAATAGGATGAAAGATTCTGAGGACTTATAAAAGAGGAATATTGCATGCAGGAGAAATGTAAATATTAATACTTTGTTCCCAGAGGTATTTGAATAGTAACACAAAATTTCTGGTACAATTTTTACTGAGAGGTGGAGCCTAATTCTTCTCCCCCGACCCTTCAATCTCATTAGGCCTAAATGACTGGCTTTATCAATAAAATGTTGCAGGTGTAATGTTTTGAACTTTAAAGACTAGATCATAAGAAGCTTAGCATATTCTACAGAGGCTTCTTGGCACTCTCATTAATACTTACTTTACAATATAAGATGTCAAATTACCCTGAGATATGTGGGAAAGGGAGTGGTTAGGCACATTGGCTAACAGTTCCATCTGATTTAAGCCTTATAGTCATCCTCAACAAGGCACTATATATATGAGGAAAACAGGCTTAGAACTTTCAGGTTGGACCATCAGGTAGCTAAGGTCCACTGTGTGACTTTCTGTGATGCCACATTGAACAAAGTACTCAGGTAGGGCCCTGCCCACATTCCTGGCTCGTAAATTCAAATTGTGACATGTAATACAATGGCTCTTTTAAAGCACCCAATTTTAAGGAAGGTGAACCTCTAGATATTGTAAGTCAGAACAGCTTAGGATATAACAACCATGTACTCCTTTTAAAATTTTTAACTGAACTTATAACATATGTAATATGTAATACTATATATATTACCCAAACTATATGTTAAAAGTAATGGCAAAAAACACAATGACTTTTGCACCAACCTAATAAAACTTAATACATCAATCTTACACCTAATTTTAAAACTATAGTAAAATTAGCCTGATAAACTTAAAATATAAAATTGAAAAAATAATGTCTAAACAAAGGAATAAGTAAAAAATTAAGTAGTGATGATCTAATAAGATTATATAGAAATTTGGTTGAGAAATATTTTAAGTCCATAAAAAGACTTAATTCAGCAAATAATAATTACTTACTTTTTCACAGAGTGTCTAATCTATAAATTCTGTTATCATATTGGAAACATTTGTGATAGCTGGAGAATGTATGTTAATGTAGGGGCAAAAGAGTTAATACTCATGTAGAAATGGAGAGCAATTAAAGATTTTTTAGCAAAGAAACATTGGTGAGTGTATGTTTAAGAATATTAATCAGATGATGATCATTAGTGTGATTTTGTGTTGAAAGAAAACAAATAGGGGAGATAAATAATTAAGACATTATTACAATAAGCCAGGCAATTGATTAAAAATATCTCAACTAATGGAAATGGAATGTCGGAAGCTTTTGAAGTAAGCTGTTTGGGTCTAGCTTCAAAAGGTCAAAGTGACTGAATGAAGATAATGAGAGAAAAAAGGGTGTTGATCCTGAGTTATTCAACAAAAGGAGATGCCATTATTAGATTTTGAAAAGCAAAGACAAAAGACAGTTTGGGGAAACACAGAATACTTAACTTATTTTTTTTTCTCTAAAATATAACAACTTTTTTTTATCTTAATATGTTTCCTATCATGAAGTTATCTATATACAAGAACTTGAAATGTAAGTTATATTATTTTAATGGTTTAAGAGTAATATTTTTGAAAATTATGAAATTTTTTTATTAAAAATACTTTCCTACTTTTACTTTAAACTTCCTTAGAGTTTTTAAGAATATTTCAAATGTTGTGAAATGTTTTATGAATGTGTTTATCTCTTATTTGCTAACTTTTGCTTGTATTTATAGTGTGCTGACTAGCTGCTGCTCAGGAGTAATAGGAAAACCACGTGTGAAAAGCTATTCATTAAATCCTGTAAGGAATCTGTAGCTTCTCCATACTAATGAGATATTTAGCAAAAATCACTGACAAATTATATCTCTTCTTTCATTTCTTTGTATTTTTATGGTGCCCCATTGATTCAAGCCTACAATATTTACTGCACATCTGTTTTACATTTACAAATATACAGAACACTGCTTCATTTAATGTTTTATTTCTTACTTCCCTTATGCCTGATGCAATTACAGCATTTAGGGAAAGGATAGAAACCTAGCTGAATGAGTAAGAAGAAAACAAGTGTATCCGCAGCTGTATAATACTTAAACTTTATAGTACATACAAAGAGAGTCCTCAAGCTCCTGCAGGATGCCGAAACACCTGGTGGATGAGATGGAAATGCAAAGTAGCTTAAATATTTTAATTCACTTTGCTCAGAGAGTCAGAATATGCAACTATGTAGTCATAAACTGAATACATAGTCTGCATCAGATATTTTCTCCTAACATGTTCTTCAGTAAATGGTCCCCAAACAGCTTTAAATACCTGTCAAGCTAAATTTAGAGTAGCTTAAGAGCTTATCTAGTGATTCCAATCAATACTTGTAGTGGCCGGACACAAAACTTGTTTTTTTCTTCGTTAAAGTCCAAGTATCAAGGACAATATGTGTGATAGAGACTTTGTAGTAAATATACACATATATTACTTGACAGTCTGGTTTTTCAGTATATGTCCTTGGGACCAGTAACTATGTCAATTTTTTTAGCAGAGGGAAGAGAGTGGTAAACATGTAATTAACTTTTTCTCTTTATTTTACCTGAATCAAATATTCAAAAAGCAGATATTGGGTGGGATGTTTTCCTATAATCCCAAACCCTGTGGTTTGCTACACTCATGCAGTTTACCTGAATGTGTCTTCTATTTGTTCTATTTTTCTACAATATATTCCTACATAATCACTTCTTCCATTAAAACCAAACCAAGCAACAAACAAAAAACATTGATAAATACCACAGCCAACCACGTGGTTACATTTAAAAAGCGGGAGTCCTATTATGGTTTTTTGACCTAAGCCCAATGTTAGCCATTGTCATAAGCACTCTAGCTATTACCAATATGACTGCCCTATGATCTCTTAATCCAAGAGTGTATAAATTTCTCTTTTAAAAAAATTTTGTAATGCTATGCACAAACAAAACAAAACAGAAAAGATTAGACCTTTGCAATATTGTAAATATATATATTTTTACAATCTATAGAATTGATTTTGTGTGTTGGTAACATCCATAGAATAAATAGATATCAATATATTTATAGAATAAATAGATATCAATATATTTATAGAATGGATATCAATATATTTATAGAATAAATATATAATTTTTCTATGGATGGTACATCACATACACTATTACACATTATTTATGTACCTGATATACATACATTATACTTAATATATGTTTTTATATAACTTATGCATTATCAAAAACTAGACACTTCAGAATGAAAAATATTCTATGACATTTTTATGCCAATCGAGTAGATTATCATGCACAGGTCACTGGCTTCACCTACCGTAGCTATGATCAATGAAATCATGAGAAATTTATGATCTACTGCCTGGCAGTTGAACAAATCAGAGAAAAAGAAGTTTTGCCCTGTTAATTGCACTCTGAAATGGAAAAAAAAAAAATTTCCTGTCATCTCAGATTGAATTCTACAATAAAATTATCCATACAAATAATTTTGTTTTCATTTTGAACTATCTGGTGGCTTATTTATTATGCATATTATATTGATGTGGAAATGCATTCAGAAGTTTACATACTAAAATTACAAACACGTATCTGGAACATGATAGTTTTTAATCTGATATTTGTCTGTTAAAAGTAAACATATATCTCATATATTATTATTGTGCAATTCACATCTCTAACTTTTTTTTAGAAAAAACGGACCACAGCATTAAGCAGTAATTTTTTTTTTTTTTTTTTTTTTTTTTTTTTTTTTTTGAGATTAAATCTCTCTCTGTCACCCAGACTGGAGTGCAGTGGCAGGATCTTGGCTCACCACAACTTCCACCTCCCAGGTTCAAGCGATTCTCCTGCCTCAGCCTCCTGAGTAGCTGGGCCAAAGGAGCGTGCCACTATGCCCCGCTAATTTTTTTTTTTTTTTTTTTTTTGTATTTTTGTGTGAGACAGGATGTCACCATGTTGGCCAGACTGGTCTTGATCTGCTGACCTCGTGATTCGCCTGCCTCGGCCTCTCGAAGTGCTGGGATTACAGGCGTGAGCCACTGCACCTGGCCAAGAGGTAATCTTTAACATTACTTTTATTTTTGAATTGTCAGTCAAAATATTATTAGTTTTGACTACAATTATGCTAAAATGCATGCCACCTTTTCTATTGTCTCAAAGAGCTTTACATATTTTTTATTTTTTAGAGACAATGTCTTTCTCTGTCACCCAGGCTACAGTGCAGTGGCAGAGCATAGCTCACTGCATCCTGGAACTCCTGGGCTCAAGTGACTCTCTCACCTCAGCCTCCTGAGTAGCTAGGACTACAGGCACACATCACCATGCTTGACTAATTATTTTTAAATTTTTTGTAGAGACAGTTTCCCACTATGTTGTCTAGGCTGGGCTTGAACTCCTGGCCTCAAGTGATCCTTCCACCTTGACTTCCCAAAGCACTCGCATTACAGACGTGAGACACTGCACTCAGCCTGGAAGAGTTTTAATGAATATACTCAGCCTGCAAGAATTTTCATGAAGGGTATAATGAATAATATTGATTCAATTACAGCTTTAGAAATTGTTGATATACAGGGTTAAATGAAGTAATTTTGCCATTTTGCCTAGTCCTTAAGCAATGAGTTTGCATAAGGTTTCACAAGATCTCTGGTTACTTCGTGCCTGTAATATAATATAAATTGGAAAATATATGAAAAATGAATAAATTAATGAGTGTCAAATGAAAGAATCATTTAATTAATTCTGTTTTGTGGACCCAGAGCCAGTTACAGAGAGCAAAATGCATGAAATAAAGGAAAAATCAGTGAGTCTCTTGGTTAGGACTTGAGTTTACTTCAGTCAGATTTCTGATATTTTCTAATATTTCTAATATTTTCAGTCTTAATCCAGATTAACTAAAACAATTCAAATCATCAAAAATGCCTAAGGAAAATTTTATGAGGTACTGTTATATTTGGAGAAGCAGCACAACCCCAGGAAGCAAAATTAAAAGGGGGAGGAAAATGAGGCAGAGGAATGAGGAACTCTAGTACAAGATGGCACAGAAGTGGCCTTCCAACTTTTTGAAAAGAGCAAAAACGTTCCCAGAAAGACCATATCAACCCAGGACAGTTTAGAAAAGTTGCTGGAAGAAAGATGAATGAGAACATTTGTTTTCTGGCTCTTCCCAGTCTCCCATCTCCTAAATTTGTCCCAGGGGGCATTAACCCATCAACACAATGATGTTAATAGACCCTTGTAGGCCAACTTTGGCATAGCCAGATTTTTGTTTTTTCTAGGTATGTCAGACTCTGGCTGAGAGCTATGGCCTCACATTGTAACAGGCCCAGTGGATGCCAGGTCTGATCCTTGTTCACATCTCTGGGGAAGGTTAAAAAACCAGCAGTGTGGCAGTGTGTGGTGGTGAGTAACACAGGTGGCAGCCAAGATTTAACAACCACAGGTCAGGCAACTTTACCATCTAGAAAACAGCCACAGGTGGCTGAAACCTTGGTAGGTAATTGGAACTGAGCGCATAGAGACACATAAATTGGTTCTAGAATATTCTGCCATATCAGATCTTAGAAACCACTCTTCATATTTCTGATACATTTCTGTTGTTTTCATTGTCAACTTTTTGAGCTTGACTTTTGAATTTTCTAGAAAACCAAACAAAATAATAAATATATTTTATTAAAAAAATAATATGTGATGAATATAATAGCAAGAACTTATGAAATGTTAATTAAATTCTTACCTATTTTTAGTCCCTATTAGGTTGATAGTTGTTACACCATGTTAAAAGGATATAACTAAGATATAAAATTTTAAGTTATATGCTCAAGGTTAGTAGTTTACAATTTTTGACACCAAGATTTATACCTAGAACTTCTGAATACAAGACCAGATCATGTTTTAAATTCAATATCAAGATAATGAAATTCAATATCAGGATAACAAAAACAAAAACTATTTGATGTAAAATTTTTGGATCATTTTAAGTAAGAGAGAAATTGCTTAGACTTGTAAATTTATTAATATATTTACAATTTTAGGCTGTAAATTATATTTAGCCTCAGGTACAATTTTAAAAAGTGATACAGTTTGTTGATTACAATGGCATGATAAAAATATAACAATTATTTTACACATAAAGGTAAGGTGGGGATGGTGCAGATGATAGTAATTGTCTATGTTCCAGTCAACAAGAGGAAGAGCTGCCATTACAAGAGCACTTAATCAATGTTTGGAGTTTGATGTTATCTATATCCTACTCTAACACTATTAATATATTTTTTTGAGAATGATAAGATATATTTTACTTTGGTTCCCGGGGCAATTATAGTATCATTCGATATTATGAATGTCATGTTATTGCCCATTAAAATGATAAAATAATCACGAAAAACACAAAATAATCTGTTTACAAATCTTTGCATGTGTATGTTTGTGTGTGTGTGTTTTAATAGGAAAGAAACCAAATAATAACTTCACTTATAAAATGAGTCATTTGAGTGATAAAGCAGATGTACACTTTGCTCCATCTTGAGACAGATATCTGGAATCAGTAGCCAAGAGTTCCGCGTTGAGAATTTCTAAGGATTTCCAGGGAGCCAATGTGGAAAACAACCTGAAAAATAGTAAATGCCACACCTTCTGTAGTTAACTATATCCAAAGTAATTGCTTAAAATAGATGAAAGTGTCCATCATTGTAAATTTTTGTCTCGCGACTGTTTACATTTTTTTAATTTATTTCATTAAATGGTACAAACATTTCCACTATGTGCCATGGGAAGTAATTGTAGACAATGTGTATTTATGACACAATGATTATTAGAGTTACTAGAAGTTAAAAAGTGCCACAATAATTGTGGCAATAAAAAAAAATAGTTCCTTGATTTACAGTCATTTAAGTAAAAAGGTAAATGTTTTAAACAGTAACAAAGAAGGAATTATGAGCAATAAAATACTTAATTTAAAAAGCTTATCTCTGTATCATTGTGTCTTCTTCATAAATAATTAGAAAAAAATCCACACATCTCTTAGCTTATTTAAGCACTGTACTGAGACTCTATTGGTAATTGAAAACTATTGATATTTTGTTTTATTTTGTTTTAAATTCAAAATGAATTAACTGTATATAACATTAGCAACCTAAGCACATGTTTTAGATTTTTAAAAAGCACGTTTATTTCTTTTATTAAAGTTCATATACAATTTTCATTACCTAACACAATTAAAACAATACTGCCTTCCTCAGAATAAACCCTTGGGAATTAAGGCTGTATTTAATCCTCAAAGCATTCATTGTGTTCATTGCATTCAGTGTTCATTGTGAACTGATTCAATGGTTCCAGCTTCTCACTGAAGTCCATCAACTACCAGCAGAGATGAAAATTACAAACACTCGAAATGATTGCCATAGCCCCTCTCCTGGCACACACATGCAAAAAGCCAGCCAATGGCATCTGGGAATCTTCAGAATGTGCATGCCTCCACGTCATGCAAAGCTAGATCCAGAGTGACTCATGATTTTATCAGACTTTCATCTTAAAGTATTTAGCCAATTCAAGATAGATAATATTTTATGTTTTATGTATGCAGAAAAAAAATATTCGGTACTTTAAGTTCAGGAGTATAACAAAAAAGCCTAAGGAGACGTTGAGGGCTTAATTATAATTAGTAATTATCTTGTGATTACACTTAGATTGTTATACACCTGTTTGAATAAACATTACACAGAATTATTATGGGCTCTTTGATTTTTAAGTAAAGAATATAATAAATGAAACAAAATACAGATTGCCCCCAATGGGTATAATGGTTTTTGGTACAATGGTTTTTAATTTCTAATATAAATTAGAGAAAACATCAGTCTTCAAGTAATGTTCATAAAATAAGATTAAAACATTGTCAGACTATTACTTTGTAGGTTCAGTTTTTCAAAAATAAGTACTTGGAAAGTTTAAAAAAGTCTTGTATGTATTTCAAATTCACTACATTCAACAAGTATATAAAGTGTTTGGAATTTTGTGAAAAAAAGCAAAAGTAATGAAATAGAAAATAAACTGGATTTATATATATAATGTTAAGAAGTTTTTGACATTTAAATACCAGAAGATATAAGGTGAGTTTACTATGTTTGTGCCTTTTACATATCTACCTGTTCTGTAAAAATAAAATGTACTTTTTTTTTTTTTTACATGAATTTGTGTCTTAACCATTAAAGACAGGAGTTTGAAGAATGATTAGGTCTTTTTTCCTTTACTCAAATTACTTAAATTGTCATTTAAGTATCTATTCAATTAGCCTTGAGTTGTAATAACGTACGCTGTGCCTTGCTTGATTTTATAAGGTGGAACTTGGTTAGAGATACTGTGCTCATGATTAAGTATTTTATTTGCAAAATCTTTGAAATCCTTAAGGCAATGAGAATATTTTAGCAAAGCATACTGTTTTAAAATATGATTTCAGAGTAAATATTAATTTTTAAAGGATGAAATGATAGAGTATAACATATTGATATTTCTCTGTTTTAAAACATACCTGGGAATTTCTAATACCTAAGTCCAGAAACATAAAGGGTTTAGACACTAACTTTTCAATTGTGCGGAAGCATAATAAAAAAGCAGCGATTCATACCAGTAGACTATCTGACGTGATTATTTTGAGGGACTGGGACCAATCTTCTGACTTTTTCTTTTTTTTTTTTTTTTTTTTTTTGAGACGGAGTCTCGCTCTGTCACCCAGGCTGGAGTGCAGTGGCCGGATCTCAGCTCACTGCAAGCTCCGCCTCCCGGGTTCACGCCATTCTCCTGCCTCAGCCTCCCGAGTAGCTGGGACTACAGGCACCCGCCACCTCGCCCGGCTAGTTTTTTGTATTTTTTAGTAGAGACGGGGTTTCATGGTGTTCGCCAGGATGGTCTCGATCTCCTGACCTCGTGATCCGCCCGTCTCGGCCTCCCAAAGTGCTGGGATTACAGGCTTGAGCCACCGCGCCCGGCCTCTTCTGACTTTTTCTATATAATATGAAGCAACAAGTCCACCTGGAAACTAGCCCTAAATTGCAGATATAAACAGTAAGAGGAAACAACAAGTCTCAAAGGTGAATGCTTCACAAGCTGCATGTGATTTTGGTGATAGCAAATATCATGGAAATATTTTTAAAATAGCACTTCCCAATTCTATATGAATAACAAAATTATCTCATCTTCCTATGGCTGGCAAAATTACTGGAATATAAGAGTCATGACGCCAGAATTTTAAAACGTTTGGGTGGAGGTTTGGATGTTTCATAGATAAATATTAAGAACAGGAGTAATGAGAAAAGTTGTATTGTGAAGTATCGGCTTTACTGGTATTATAAGCATGGGAGTCAGTATAGACTGGAGGCAGGTTTTTGACAGTGCGACATGGGCACATACAATGCATGAGGTGATAACATAATACACTAGGCAAATAGAAAAGCAAACATGGAGAGGTATGCAAAAAACAGCATAGAGAGACAATACAGAATTTGATGTCCTTCTTACCTGAGGATAAACAGTGACAGAAAAGTCAACCCCAGATATTTTCAGCCTACCATTTAAATATCTCCAAATGAATGCTATGCATGCACAAGAAGAGGCTTTACAAATGAGGATGTTTACAGTAGAGTACAATCTGGTGACGGCTCTTCCAAACTCCCAAACCAGGGTTTAGGGAGTGAATGGCAAAACTCAAGTGTCTATGTCCACAGGCAGACCTTGATTAGTGAATTTAAGTTAGTCACACAGTGCCTACCAGCATCTGACCCAGCTGTGAGATAGAGCGGATTAATGCTTATACCGGCCATAAAATTCAGTCAGAATCATCAGTAGGTTAAGCAGCTATCAGGAAAACAAGCAATATTCCCATAATACAACGACAATATAGTTGTTTATTCCAAAGACCCCATCTAAGAAAGGTGTAACTCTTAGACAGCTGGACATTCTCACAGGACACATTATGTCACATACTGAACCCTCACCCCATAACCAGATAACATCTTGAAAGGAAGAGCACTTATGCTAGAGATCGGATATCAGGGACACTGAAGATTTTCCTAGAAATTGGATTTCAGTTGTTGCCTAGAAAGCTCATAGTGTTAAAGGCTTCCACGCCACATCATATAGTACTGGAGATTCCACCAAGAAGGTGCTGATATTTGAAAAAGATAAAGTAATTTACAGGGAAAATAAATAGACATATTTCCTCTGCACATGTGAGTTTTACTGGAAATAAATTTGTGACTTTTAGAATTCATTAATAGTTTGAGAGTTAATCTAACAGAAAAATGCCATTTTGTATACAATCTGTTGTGATTACCAATTTTATTAAATTATATACTTAAATAGATTTTAATAAATCTCCACTTTATTTTTTTCTCTGTTTACTTGGTCAAAACTTGAGACTGTTTTAAATATGGGAATCATTTCAAACCAATTGCTTTATTTTTATTTTTTTTGGTCACATTGCTAGGCTACAATGTTTTCTGTGTTAGGATATGTATACAGATACTCCATCCAGCTACTGCCCACTTCCTCTCTTTCAATATTTTTTACACCTGTCCAAATTCTCACATAATTCTATGAGTTGATTTTAAGTCACCAGGTGATAAACCCAACAGTCAATCACAGTTATAAATAAATCAAAAGTTCTCATTTTCTTTCTACTTCAGTAATTGCTTCTTATACTCTTCACTGCACCTTCCATATCCTTGACCTTCAAAGTTTGTTTTTTAAGTTGGGCTTTTTATTATTTTTTACCTCCTACAAGTAACATATAAATCTCATGAGGAAAAAGAGTTATGTGTGTTTTGTTTATTTTCATACTTTATCTTACAGAAGAGTTTGTGGTGCCTTGTATATATTCAAGAAATATTTTTGATGTAATGAATAAATGAAAGTAGTGAATGACTTGGCTTCGGGACATTGTTATATTGAAAAGAAGGCACATGTGATAGCAGGTTATTCCATGCTCCCTTCTATGCTAATAACAATTGGGTTTGTTTTGTTTTCATTTTTGTTTGTTTGAGACAGGGTCTTGATCTGTTGCTTAGTCTTGGAGGGCAGTTGCCGTCATGGCTCATTGCAGCCTCAACCTCCCAGGCTCAAGCAATCCTCCTACCTCAGCCTCCTGAGTAGCTGGGACTACAGGTGTGCACCACCATGCTTGGCTAAATATTACTATTACTATTATTATTTTTGTAGAGACAGGGTCTCAGTATGTGGCCCTGGCTGACCTTGAACTCCTGAACTCAAGTGACCCTCCCGCCTCAGCCTCCCAAAGTGCCGACATTACAGGCATGAACCACCGTGCCCAGTGCAACTATTGCTTTTGTTTGTTTTTTTAAAAACCAGTCTAACATCCCGGTTTTATGTTAGCTGAAAGGATTTACTCAGAAATGAGGAAAATTATAACAGGAAACTTTAGTATATATTCCTGAATTTTCTAAATTATATTTACTCATCATTGAATAAGTAGCATAAACTGAATCCATAATTAAATAGCTGTGTACATCAATTCCAAAGTAAACATCCATGTGCCTTTACCTCACAGAACGTTTGTAGAATGTCAGAACAAGCATGTGACTATTTCATAAGCAAATTTTCTCAACAGTGTCATCATTACTTCATTTGCTGCCATAGTTATAACAGAGAAAATTTCATCTCCACAGTTAATTTCTGAAAAACTTTCAGAAGTAAAACAAATCAAAACAATCTTCTTAATATTATGTATACGCACACACACATTTAATTTGGTTTCACATTCTAGAGAGGTCCTGGAATCTTTATTCCGTGAGCATTATGGGGATTTAAACTGAATCTAATTTGCCTTATGATTATTAGTTTGGTAAAACAACATGAACATGTTCACATATTTCAACTATGTTTGTTATTTCACTTAAACTTGATTTTATTAAATATTAGTCATTCCACAGAACTAAAAAATCAAACAAAACATGTATTTAAAAAAAAATAAATACATTTTCTTGTTCATATTGGAAGTCGACAACTTCCCATTTTTTTTCTGTATTTTATATGATACTTAAATACACGTTAATGGTGCACACACAAAACAAAAAATATGTTACATTTAAGAGAGTTACTTTGATTTTCTTAGAATACCAGAATATGTATCAAATCTTGAATTTGAAAAATGCAGTTAAATAATTGATAAAAATGAAAAGAGCATTTGAGAAACTCACCCATAATGAACCTTAGAAATTTAGGAACTGGAAGAAATAATTTTATTGTTGTGTGTTAACTGCAATTAAAATTTAGCCAAGGTTAAATGCCCGCAAAATTCTAGTCCAAATTGGAAGAGTATATTTTTTTCAAAATTTGTTACCTGTAGTTACTTCTAGACTTCCACAGACCAAAGATCAGCTTGACATAAGGTTATAGTTGACTAAGCATAACAATGAACTTGAGTATAAGTGGAATGCCCTTATGGTTACAAGCAAGAATGACCCACCTTTTCTGACATTTACTGCCTTCTATGGTTTTGTAAGCCTTTCTTCTCTGTTGGGTTTCTTTGCAGCAGATACAGAGTAAAATTTCCCAAGTGATTATTTCTTTTTTGAACTGATACTATAAAAGAGCAGCTTTCTTTCTTTTTTTTTTTTTTTTTTTAAGTGCCATGAGTTTTTAGCACACAGGCAATGCTGAAAACATAAATGTCTCTGCAGAAGTCATCGTCTCATGCCCTTTGTTGGTATATATCAGCATCCCAGGAAATGTAAATAATAGAAGGGCAGTAAAGACTTAGACATTCTCAAAGTACAAATGCACCCTGCTAGCAACTTGTTTTCTATGTTACTGAAGAATAAGACTAAGTGGAGAAAAGGCATGTGGAGAATCCGGCACTCTTAGAATTTAAAGTGGAATAAAACAGAATAGTAAGACAAGATAATATAATGTCCACTGATATGCTAGAAATTGCCATTTATTTCTGAAATGATATTAATATTTGATAATATATCTTAGTGATAGATAATAAAATATAATTTCTTTTTAAACATCACATGGTGATTGTATATGTATTTCTATAGATGTTCAAATGTCCATAAACCTAATTAGAAATACATTTAATAATAATTTTAAATTTCTTATGTAATAAAAATAAGATAT
This sequence comes from Theropithecus gelada, assembly GCF_003255815.1. NCBI lineage: Eukaryota > Metazoa > Chordata > Mammalia > Primates > Cercopithecidae > Theropithecus > Theropithecus gelada. The sequence continues at coordinate 132,291,215 of NC_037672.1, read as the reverse complement.
ATTTGTTTAAATTGACTATTACAAATAGGTTTCATATTATTTATTTTTCTTTATATACATTTTAAATTATGAAAGTAGTATGCTAATATAATTAAACATTTAGCTCAGAAAGACAAAAGTCTACTCTCTTTATTTTTATTTTATTTTATTTTTTATTATTTAATTTTGTTTTGAGATGGAGTCTAAGTCTGTCACCAGGGCTGGAGTGCAGTGGCACAATCTTGGCTCACTGCAACCTCCGCCTCCCAAGTTCAAGTGATTCTCCTGCCTCAGCCTCCTGAGTAGCTGGGATTATAGGCACCCGCCACTATGCTCAGCTAACTTTTTGTATTTTTAGTGGAAATAGTGTTTCTCCATGTTTGGCAGGCTGATCTCAAACTCCTGACCTCATGATTTGCCCACCTTGGCCTCCCAAAATGCTGGGATTACAGGCATGAGCCACCGGCCCGGGCTATTTTTATTTTTAAGTTCTGGGATACATGTGCAGATCCTGTAGGTTTATTATATAGCTATATATGTGTCATGGTGGTTTGCTGCACCTATCAACCGGTCATCTAGGTGTTAAGCCCTGCATGCATTAGGAAAAGTCCCCTCTCTTTACCCATCTTTACTTTTAGTCTCGTTGTTCAGAAACAATCACATTTAATAATATATTTCTGTTCTTAATACTTTTGGTTGTCTAAATAATATGCAAATTCCATTTTTAAAAATTATCAGATGTAGAATTTTTTCATGTCACCTCTATGTTTACGATATCACTATTTTTGTAATGATTACTTCTGGAATGTAAGACCACATACCAAAAGTTCCATACTTACATTGTCAATAACAGAAACATATAATTTTTCCCCATTTTACAGAATAAAAATAAAAGTACTGCTGCCCTTCTATTTCTTTGATCTCTCACATTTAAACCTCTATCAGTTAAGAAAAAAGTTTATATTGTCAATGGGGATCTATTTACATCTGCTAATGATAAAACTTAAATATTTTGTGATTTATCTTTAAATTTACAAAAGTTGTAAACCAATAAGCAACATCAAATAATTTTGATAGTGCAAATATTGTTTAATGCTTCATCAGGTAGTTTCTTATGACATTTTATATCTGATCCAATCTGCTAATCCACTCAAAAGAAAGATTTCCTAACATCAAGGTGAAATTGATTCTTTTAAAAATTAATTTTCCAACATTCAAAATCATGCTGTGATTTTTCCTTATGTCAGAAACATGTCTTACTTTGCAGGATTTTGAGTTTCTAGAAGCTTTTTCATTCATTCTACACCTTTACAACTCATAATCCTACATCTTTATCATATCCGCATTTTCTTTATCCTTGAAGTCTTCTTCCTCAGGTCACCACTGTTCTGGTCCAAAGTAACCTTTTTATATTCTAGGATTTCCCTCAAGCTGCTTGTCTGGAAATTCTCTGTGTTGCTCCTCTGGAACATCCCTCTGTGAGGTTCCCTCAGAACCTTCACGGTTCTGCTGGTTCCTGGATCTATGTATTTCTCCTTTTGGGCTTTGCTCTTCATTTGACTTGCCTAATCTCTAACAGAATATCCTGAAGGAAAAAAAAAAAATTAACAAAACCAACTTTAGAGATAGATAATATTCCTGAAGTTTTTCATATCTGAACTATCTTTTTTCTGTAGTCACACTTGATTGGTAAGTTGGCTAGATAAGAGAATGTAAAGTTGGAAACTATATTCTTAAAATCTGAAAGGTTACTATTCACTCTTCTTTTAGCATCCAGAGGTCTCGTAAAAGACTGATTTTTCTTCTTTGTAAGTGACTTCTTTGTAAGTCTTAGGATTTAAGACTCACAATGTTTTGGAGCTTTTTCCTACCAATCCTGAACAGTATTTTTCAGAAATATCAATTTTAAGACTTGTGTTCATTTCAACAGCATGCCATTTTATTTCATTATTTGTTTGATTACTTCTTCCTCTCCAGTTCTCCACTCAATTTGTCTGAACCCTATAACATTTAATGTTGGATTTTGTATATCATTTTTCTATGGCATTTATCTATAATCTGATTTATTTGTTTTATTTTAGTTGTTTATTTTGTTATTGTTAATTTTTATATTTAAAATTTTCAGATTTATTTTTGTTGTTGACAATGATATCCTTTACTTTTTCTCTTCCGGAATTGGTCTTTTTTCCTACTAAAATTAAACATTTTGATTAATATTTGAATTGGTCTGTTTTAGCACAGTTGTTTTCTCCTTCTTTGAATTCAGTCTACTCAAAATTCTTTAAGGACAATAATTAAAATTTATCTTTTGATTTATTTGCTCATGTGGTTAATATTTTCTAAATACCCTAAATCATCACAATAAACTGAAGTTTTATTTTTTTTCTCTTTCTTTTTTAAAATATACCTTTCTCTGTCATATTGCAGACTTGTCAAGTGTTCAGTAATGCCAATTTACCCAGAGATATTTCTAAATGAAACTCCACAAATTTTCCACAAACACATAAATAATCAGTTTGTCAACTAGATGTATTGACCTTTAGAAGAGCAGATGAGGAGCCGGCAATGACAGTGAAGGATGCATATATTGTAGAACACAAAACTTTGTTCTTTGGGCATCTGTGCCGGATCTTTTGTTTGTTCTTCCAACTCTATTCTAGACCCTACAGCTTCTATTTCTGTCTAAATTTGTTGCTAGTTTCTGTATACCCTTGTCTCCCTTTATTTCTTCAGGTTTCCAAGTGACCAAGTGATAATAGTTCCCTACTGTTGTTAGACCCAGATACTTCAGTATGCTTAAATGATTTCCATCTATCCTGTGTGTACCTTTGTAAATAGTCCCTTCATTATGCTTTCCTCAATTACTCTGGTGGAATGTGCCACAGGTTTCAAAAGAGCTGCCATAGTTCTACTAAAATAGCTAAGTCAATTTTTGAAGGCAATAATCTTGCTTTTTGTTGTTGTTATTGTTTGGTTTTTGGATTTGGGATTAAATATCTGACTACAAGCCATCCTACAATACAGATACTCATCTCATCCTCAATTTGCAACTTCACTTTGTTCCTCTTTTTGTCTATAACACATGCGTTCTTAAAGAATGGACCCTCTGAAGTTGTACAATCAGGTTTGCTCCATCTTGGCATCAGCACCCTCGGAAACTTTTTCTTACCTTGCTCTTACAATGATTTTTTGTAGTCTCAAGAGGAGAAGCCATAATTATTTTTTTTCTATTTTCCTTATTGAACTAAAAATTTCTCTTCCTCCAGTTTGATTTAAATAGAAATGTAGAATCAATTCTATTTGTGAATTGATTCAAAAGTTAATTATTTAAAATTTTTACTTAATAAAATATATAAACACTTATGAGTTATGAATCTCCATAAAAATGTATTCTCTGAGAATTCTTATTTCTAACTCTTCCTGTTAGTCCTAATCCAGTTACCTCTCATTAGAAACAATTTGTATTAGTTTCTCATTGATTATTACAGTGTTTCTTCTTGCAAACATAAATGAATATTTATTTTACACAAATACAAATATCTATATGTATGGTTTTGCCTTTTCCATTTTTTTACTACAATATCTTTTAAATCACTTTCTATTGGTTTATAGGTTTTATTTGTTGTAATGTATATGTTATAGTTTCAATATTCTCTTATGTAGATATACCATACTGTACTCAACGTTTCACTTATTGGTGGCCAATTAGGTTGTTTATAATGTTTTGTTTTATAAAACAAACTAGAAATATGATTACTGAGTCAAATTACAAATTGTTATATATAGAAAGATAATCTTTTTAGATAATAAATTCATCTCTGCAGGAGTTTTATGATTTTTTTTTTTTTTTTTTTTTTTTTTTTTTTTTTTTTTTTT